>NC_133648.1:6015043-6337279 GCF_009905375.1 Apium graveolens | reverse complement strand
TGGATCTATCAAATGTTGAAGAATTTGAATTTCACACACAACTCCAAAATCAAATAAAAGAAAATAACTGGAAGCTTGGGAAGAAATCAAGACAATCAAGGTTATAGAAAACATCTGCTCAGACTAGAGGAGCACCTTGATAATGATTGTGAGAACTCTTTGTATACTTTACTTTGTTCAATTTTCAAATAAACTGTAGCACTTACTAGTTTTATCTAGCATAATTCAATCTGTACATTTAGGGTGTTTTGTTATCATCAAGTTTTTCTTAATTTATGGCTACAATTCCAGTAGACATAAATTAGGGGAGATTGTTAGGAATATGTTGTGAACTTGATGATAAGTTGAACAAAATATCTTAGTAGATTTAACTTAGTGTTTTTGTAGCTCTCGACGGATGTTCTACAATAGTCCCGATGGATGATCTTTATAGTCCCGACGGATGACCTCTGAACATCCATCGAGAGTGTAGCTTATGTAACAATAAGTATTGTAGCATATTTCTGCAAACAACAATGTTTTATTTGAGTAGATGTTGTAGGAGTATTTGAGTCATATTTACTACTAGATTGATATGTAGAATAGGTTGACTAATTGTAAATATAAGATGTCTTGTAATTCTGTATAAGTCAAATAGAGTCAAGTGACAGAAAGACTCCCGACGGATGATCTACAAAGGCTCCTGAAAGATAATCAACAAGACTCCCGACGAATGACCAACATAGTCCTGACGGATGATCATAAATTCAAAATAGCAGTTGACAGTGACAACACAGTCACATGTGTCGGGTATTTGCAAATGGAATGTGGCATCCTAATTGCAGGACTTAGAGAACAAAAGAGCATTACCATTTCCATGCAATTATTAAGATATTCAAAGATGCTGGATAGAGTAATGTAGAAGCATGAAGTTAGACTAGATTTAGTTTGTCTTATTGTCTTGTCTTACTATCATGTAACTTGGTAATATATAAACCAAGAGTAGCAAGTTAAAAATTATTGAAGTTAGAAAGAAAAACTAGAGAAATAGAAAAAGCAAAATCTGTAAAGAATTTCTCAGTTGTTCTTGTTGTTCAACTTGTAAGCAGTTGTGTGCTATTCAAACATCACAGAGTTCTCATCTTTATATATATATATATATATATATATATATATATACCTGGTGGATAATTTCAAATCCACCAGAAAGTTTTAAAGCCTTGTGTTTTATTGCTTTGTGTTTTGATTTCTATTTTACTTTCATTTCGCACTTCTTGCAAAATCAAACACAATTATATATTAAGTAAGAACATTCTTAAAATCAGAAAAAGAAGCCAGAATTACATTCAACCCCCCTTCTGTAATTCTTGTTGCATTGTTTGGGAATAACACAAAGGTCAAAAACAATAATTTATTTTCATGGTGGAGCTTATTTGATTTCATCACCTTGGGATCCAACCTACCACAACTCTTTAAATAAGCTAGTAAGCTAGTTTATGAAACAAATATGGTTCTTGTTTCCGTGGATTATCGAAAGGCTCCTGAGCATCCTCCTCTTGTAATATTTGATGACTCATGGGTCAAGTGAGGAGCTTTGCATGTCCCTATGATGTTGTACTTGAACCATGGTTAATTGCAATGTGGACTTTGACAGGGTTTTCTTGGAAGGAGATAGTGCTGGAACAGGTAGCGTGCACCAAATGATGATTCGAAGTAGAGATGAGAAGATGATGATGAAGTTTGTTGGGATGATTCTGATATAATCTGTATTTTTATGGTAATGGGCCTATTGGATCAGAAGTGACTGAACACTTTTCGGAAGGCTATGGTGGACAAATGATGTCCATTCGTTTGCCCATCGGATAAAGGAAAATATGATGCTTTCTTGAAAATTTGGAATATGTAAATGTTCTTGTTTGTGTTGCGGAGAAGGATATATTAAGGGACACAAGGTGCTCTTTTACGAGTCATTAAAGAAAAGTGAGGGGAAAGGAAAGGCAGGGCTGATTGATATAAAAGGTGTGATGGACTTCATTCAAAGTTGTAAATTAAAGTATGCTATGCTAGAGTGTAACACCCTCCAAACCCGGGTCAGAAGTTTGGGGCTCACAACACACACCCAATATATAAACCTGTATATTAAATATTATATACATTGACCCTTCTTTATACAACCATGTATCGCAACAGGTTAAAGTATGAAAACAAGCCACAACCTTAACTTTTATTACATCGTACCAAATCCCAACTAGTTCAACTTACAACTAATAATAATATCGTTCTTACAATCTTGCATAACTCATCTACAATATAAAGCTCCTGTTAGCTCGATCCAACTTAACCTGGAATCCTACCTCGCACACCGGACTGGGAATCCTCGTTACCAACAATTTCCTTTTCAACTGTTGAAAACATAAAAAGGTTTGCAAGAGATCTCAGGAACTTGAGGTTAAAGTCTTTTGTTTGATAGACTCTTTCATGCAACTTCAAAGCATTTAGTAGTTTTTGAAATCTACTAAAAATATCAATGAGAGACTCATTGTCTTCACAATGGAAGTGCTCATATTGCTGAATTAGCAGCTGCATCTTATTTTCCCTTACTTGCTCAGTACCATCACAAATAATCTGGATAGTGTCCCAAACCTCTTTGGCTGTTTTGCAGTTAATAATGTTATCAAACATATCACTATCAACTCCATTGAACAATATATTCATGGCCTTCTTGTCTTTCCTGACTTGCTCAATATCAGGTTCTGGACATTCATGCCTATGCTTGGGAACAGATGACTCATTGCCAGTTGTAGCTCTCATTGGTACATGAGGACCTCTCTCTATGCAATACACATAGGCCTCATCTTGGGAAAGAAGATGTAGGTGCATCTTCACCTTCCAGTGGTGATAATTATCTTTGTCCAGAAAAGGAATTTTAACTTCAACATCCTTCTTGTTCATCTTGCTGTTTGTTGTGATCTTTACACTCTTTGTACTTCAAGAGCTTGCTCTGATACCAATTGTTATTCCCTAACAATAAAATAAGAATTACAGAAGGGGGGTTGAATGTAATTCTGGCTTCTTTTTCAAGATTTTAAAAACAGTTCTTAACTCGACAGATATATATATATATATATGTGTTTTGATTTGCAAAGTGCGGAATGAAAGGATTAAATAAATCAAACACAAAGTAATAAAAACACAAGTTTTTAAAACTTTCTGGTGGATTTGAATGTATCCATCAGAGATATATAAATATCGATTTGAGAACTCTATGAAGCTCAAATTAGCTCACAGCTGCTTTTACAAGTTGAACAAACAAACTATAGAGAAATTCTTGACAAGTACAACCTTTTCTATTTCTCACCTAAAATATTTTTGCTTAGTTGTTTGTTCTACTAGCTACACTTGGTTTATATATCACCAAGTTTACATGGTAATAAGACAGGATAATAAAATAAAACTTATCAAGTCTAACTCCATGCTGCTTCATTACTCTAATCCAGTATCTTTGAAAATCTGCATACCTTGCATGGAAATGGTAATGCTTCTTTGTTCTCAATTCCCTGCTAAACAGGTTGCCACATTCCTTTTGCAAACACCAAACACATGTGATTGTGTTGTCACTGTCAACAGATATTTGAATTTGATCATCCGTCGAGTACATGCTTGTCATCCGTCGGGTAGCTTTGTTGATAATCCGTCGGGTAGCTATTTGTCACTTGAATCCACTTCATTTATACAGAATTACAAGACATCTTATATTTACATTTAATCAACCTATTCTGCATATCTACTAGTAGTCAACATGACTCATATGCTCCTACAAAATCTATACAAAGTTGTTTGCAGAAATGTCCTACAATACTTATTTGTTACATAAGCTACTCACCCGGTGGATGTCAAATCATCATCCGTCGGGACTATATTGAATCATCCGTCGGGACTATATTTGATCATCCGTCGAGTGCTACAAAATTCATTAAGTTAAATCTACTAAGGTGTTTTGTTTAATTTATCATCAAGTTCACAACATATTCATAACACTAACATCAACCCCCTCCTAATCTGGTTCGTTACTAAAATTACACCACATGTATTCAGTTTTTGAATGACTAACATGCAAGCCCAAAGTCTCCAATATAACTCTCCATTGTTCTAACTTCTCATTAATCTCTGACTTTTTCTCATTAATAATAACCGTGTCATCCACAAAAAGCATACACCACGGTACAACATCCTGGATTCCTCTAGTGAGTACATCTATAATTATTGCGAATAAAAATGGACTTAATGATGATCCTTGATGAAGTCCTATCTTGACCGGAAAATATTGAGTATCACCAACATGAGTCCTGACACAAGTCATTACTTGAGAATACATTTCTTGAATTGTCACATATATCCAGGACACACCTTTACTCTCCAAACTTGTCCAAATTACGTTGCGCGAAACACTATCATAAGCTTTTTCCAAATCTATAAACACCATGTGCAGGTCCCTCCTACATTCCCTATATTTCTCCATTAAACGCCTAAGAAGATGAATCGCCTCCGTTGTCGACCTTCCAGACATGAAACCAAATTGATTTCCTGACACTGTAACCTTGCTTCTAAGCCTAATTTCAATCACTCGCTCCCATAATTTTATAGTATGACTTAAAAGTTTAATACCACGAAAATTACTACAATCCTGAGCATCACCCTTATTCTTGTAAATTGGAATAACCATACTAAGCTTCCATTCATGTGGTATCTTACTAGTCCGAAAAATAAGAATGAAGAGTTGAGCAAACCACCGCTCACCCTCCTTACCTAAACACCACCATACGGTATTTCGTCTGGACCCGTGGCTTTACCTTTACCCATCTTCCTTAATGCCCACTCAATTTCTTCACCATTTATAGGTTGTATATTAGAATCGCAATGCGATTGACGAACTGTTTCCCACTCAATCTCCTCTCCACTTATACGAGACTCGTTAAATAACTGTCTGAAATAGTGATACCATCTACATTTAATATCATCATCCTTAACTAACACTCGTACATTTTCATCCTTAATAAATCAGACAAATCTCAAATCTCGTTGTCTCCTTTCTTGATCCTTTGCTAGTTTATAAATCCCATTTGCTCCCTCATTTGTAGATGTACGTCAGTTTATAAATTTCCTAGTTTGTAGCCTTAAAAACGGGCTACCAGTCTGCTAAAAAAACATGTTCAAGTGACAAAGCAACAATGTTTTTGTATTCAAGATACTGTTTAGGAATTTTGGTGACATTATACTCACCACAATAGGTTCTCAAACTTCAAAACATTATAATGAAGAGGACTAGTTAAAACATTATATAGTTAACTACAAAATAAGGACTTAACCATAGAGAATTTTATAAGTATTACATAATTTAATAGTTCCCCCTGCAAGGGAAGTTGTCACTGTTTCTGTGGCACAATGACACAGTTCGTAGAAGAGTCGATAGTTAAATCATTACCTTAGTTAACTGAGATAAAATCTCTTTTTCTAAACCATCAGCATAAAAGGGGAACTTCATATCCTCAACTGAAGGAATGATTGCTTTTCTTACAATTCTTCCATCCCGATTGAAGGCCAAGATGGGAAGAAATACGTATAATTCATCAATGGACCTGCCATACCAATAATCAGATGAGCATATATTTTCTTTCAACTCACTTGCAAGGCACGATATCCAATCATTATGTCCAAGGTCCCTTTCAGGTGATGCCAAACAACGCTTATCTTCAAGGCCAAAGGGTAGACTAGTGGAATATTCCAGATTGTCTGCTAAAATGCGGATCACTTCGAACTCATCATCTGTACCCTTCGTCAGGAGATACCTTCCTCTTAACATATTTATGAAATAGGCATTTGGCGAACTTTCACAAAAATCGCGCTTCATGCAGATCCTTTCAAGAACCAGAATGACTCTTTTCCCAGAAAGTTCAGAAAAGGAAACCTTTCAGAATCAGATTGACAAGTTAGTCTGGAGGGAAAAAAAGCTAAAAAGAAATGCTGCAATCTGAAAACTATTGAAGCTATAAGTTGTGTATCTGTAAATTGCAACTTACGTACAGCCTCAACTATGGACTTTTCTGAGAACTTAGTTTGAGCTAAATAAAGATAGCTTAACAAGTTTAAAACATGCACCAGAAGATCAAAATAACTCACCTGGGACCCATTGTTCCTTCTAAACACAGTGTTCATATCCCACAGCATCTCCAGCTTCAGATGCTTTATCTTTTCAGTCTCCAACTCCAGAGCTTTTTTAAATGTGAATGGGTATGCTGAAATACCATACTCTGACAAGATATTAGCACCATGTGGTTCAATGTATTCTGCATGGGGGCCAATGATCACAAGCTCATTAGGATCCCCTTCATAATCATATGAGAGCTTGAAAACACGCCTCAACTTCCAACAACACTCATCTCTAAATGGCAGCGCCATCCAAGGCATAGTCTTGAACACTTCCCAAAATAATTCTTTACTGTTACATTTCCAATCACAGAGGCCTGGATCTACTACGTAGATGAGCACAACCTCAAATTTGTCATTATTTTTCGTTTTCGCAAACTTAAGAGTTTCGGTAAGATTATGGTTGGCATATTTAGCATGATAAAAATAAAGGGCCACAATCTTTTCCTCGAGAGCGTCAACTGGTACCTGTCAGTACAAGCACATCGCGAAAATAGAATTAGTAAATAATAATGAAAATTCGCTATTCCTCCTTTCGTATAACGGAAGGAGGGGGGGAAGGAAAATACAAAGGTTGAATTTACTATTGAACTTTGCTGTTCTCAGCAAAATAAAGGACTGTAAAGTGAGATCTGGCCTTTTAACAATAACAAGATTACAATTCCAACAGATTTATCCTACATATTTTAACAGACTATACTAGTAAAAGAAAATTGTAATAGGCATAGAAAAGAAGAGAATAAAATTCCAAAAAAAAAATTTTTTTTTTACCACAAATCCATGAAATATACTGTAGTAAGAATTCTTCTCAGAACTTAGAATACAGCACACCTTTCATCAGATCATTAGCTTGGGATTAATGGAGCTAAAAATATTTGAACATTGAAATATAGAGATTTCATGAGATTACAGTGACTGTTATCCTAAACCAATGTCACGCAAATTTCGTGTTTTTTTATGCCAAGTCTACTTAATCAAGATGTATCTAAGAGAATTCTATTGTAATTTTACTGTTACAGGTATGGTCACTGTTGGTCCTGGCCCCTAGGCCCAGTAAAGAAAAGAAGTTATATTATGCGGAGTTATATATTATGGGCCTGAAAGGAAAGCAAGAGCCCCAGACCAAAAGCCCAGTGAAGAAACTCCATATTTAGAACAGATACCCTCCAGTATGAGGGTTGGCAAATAAGGAATAGAATGGTAGATGTACTCTCAACATTGGAACTAGATGGGGCTTGAATCTCTTGATTCCCAGTGGTTAACAGGTTGACAAAAGCTCCGGTGAGCGATGGCCGATGACGGGCTGGGTCCTAGTAAAAGTCTCCACAGCCAATGAAAGATATTGTCAGTTTGGCGAGGAAGCACGACAAAAGTGTTGCGCACAATATTGAACCAGAAGCCTTCTTTCAAAGTGACGCAGATACAATTTCCAGTAAGAGGCCGACTCAATTGGAGCCGCCTCATGGAAGAAAAAGGCCTCGAAAGGATGAAAGAATGTTGGTAGAAACGGCTCAAGGCAAAAAAGTTTTGTTGAGTGAAGTACAACTTCACTTGGAGAAAATAAAGCTAAAAAACAAATGAGCTACGAAAGAGCAAGCTCCGGTCAACACTAACGACGTCGATATGGAGCTCTAAAATGTAGAGAAGGAACAAAGAACTCTAGCTGAAAAAATCAAAGAAAAAGGTAATATTAAGGTTGCAAAGAGAACTCAGTGAGGTCTCAGAAGGTTGATTTTCTTCCGAGTACCAGGATGAAATTCGTTCCCTGAGAAATCCTCCGGATCATTCTCATCAAGGCGTAGAAGAAGACGTCCAACAGTGGATGAGGATATTTCAGACAAGGAAGAGTCACAGCGATGGAGTACAAAGAAAACGAGCTTCGCGAGCCGAATAAAACAACAAGGAAGTAAAATAACAACTTTGCTGACGACTACTAGGCCAAGAGGCGATGAACCTCACAGAGATCATTGACTCGTTTCAGAGCCGAAATCTCTGAAATCCCAAATCTCATAGAAGAACTTGCAATACATTACTTCGCTGCAGGGGTGGACAAATCTCGCCATGGCCAACTACTCGAAGTGTTCTTTGATAAAAATCCAAGAACCTTAAAGGCATCCAAGCAAGTATTCGAGAACAGGCTAATTCTACAAGAGGCTGTAGGAAGTATTCAATCATCACGATCTCCAAAGTCAAGATTGGAAAAAGAAGCAGTAAGCATATTTTAACATTGGAACATAGAGATTTCATGATATTTCAATCAAACCCTAATCTTCGAACAAATACATTTCAGTTTAATATGATCTGATGAACTATCAGCAGAGGGACACTCTGTTAAGAAAATATACCTTTAATTGTAATATGTTTAGTACATTTGACATTGTCATTGCCTAATTTCCACAGGCCCTTGTTAATATACATAATATACAAGTTCAATTAAATGTACCAAAGGGGTCTTGCAAATAGGCATATAGCATAATAACAAAAGAGAAGTTCAATTAACTCATAATCAAGACATCAAGTCATCAAAGATAACCAAACCTTATCTCCTTTGTTAGAAATGACATAATCACGCTCAGGGGTTGCCAACAATGTTTTCAAGGAAGGATGCTTAGCTGCTGCTTCATCTTCTGCTCTAATAACTTCTAATCTTTCGTCGGTAAAAGGATAACCGGAGGTTCCAAAATCATCAAAAAAAATCCAATCATCACATTGCAAAACCATGCCGGTTGAGTCAACAACAAAATTTGTTGTAGGAGGATGTTCTTTATGCACAAATAATCTTTTTAATTTTTTCCTGGTTACTTCATCTGTATATGGTATTGCGGTCCATGGCATTCTAGAGAATAAATTTTCAAAGAGCTTTTGAGGATCCCTCACATGAGAAGGTTGACCAATAATGTGTCTTTTATACCCGACATGGCGATAGTGGTTTGCCACCAAAACCACCTCAAAATTATTATATGGCAGTAGATCATAGTAGATGTCTTCCAGGAATGATGTGTAATATTCCGATTGTTCTGGACAATCAACATACAATGGCAGAAAGTATATAACAATGACTTTGCCTTCCAACTTCTCAGCTTTGATCTAAAAAGAGTGTCATAAATATGATCAGAAAATATGATAATGCGGATTACACCTTGCCTGCTAGCATTATTATTCCTAAAATGCAACTCAAATGGTTACACTTTTAGCCATATTGTTTCTACTATAACTTTATGATGCAAAGTGACACCAAAACAAACTTTAAGATACACACACACACACGCATATATATATATATATATATATATAAACATAGGAACCACAAGCCATAATAAACAGTGCATACATGTTCGTTGTTATTCTTGACCAGGTAATCCCTGTTACTGGTGAAGAGAAGGTCCTTCAAACTAATGATGTCTCCTTTTCTAATAATCTGTTTCTTCACTTCAGCCTTAGCAGTATATTTTCCAGCTTCAGCTTCTGTATGGTAGTGTACACTTTTGGTATATCCTGTCCACAAAAGTTTAATGTTTCAGTTTTACAAGACTTAATAACTATAGGGTAAAATACCCCATTGCATGGTTGGCCATTACATTAATCGAGGTTTATTTGTAAATGTTAAAAAACAAACAAGTTTTACCAGAATACATTTTTCATGTTACCAATAAAATAAAGAAGGAAAAACAAAATTGATGAAATAAAGCAAAGGTTATGCAAAAACTACGCAGAGCCTACAATGTATATCTTTCTGTGTTCTTTGCAATTAAAGTTATACTCATATGGACACATCACACATGCGATACATTCTACAAATTTTATGAAAAACAAAGAAGAAACCAAAATATTATAGGACTGGAAACTAAAGTAAAAAAAATATTATTGATCAAGTAGTTTAACCACTAGTCCAGTGTGTTATATAGCTGGTATCAGAATGCATCTTTTCTTGTTCAGATGGTTTAAACTTGTTTGGCTCAACAGGATCAACAGTGTGGTGGCCCAAATGATTGTCATCCAGTGCATCCTGAGCCTTCTCGGCTTCTTCTCTAGTACCATATCTAACGAAAGCTGATCCCTTTAAATGTGTGTAGGGTGGTCTGGCTCTCAAGATTCTTGCTGTAAATTCAACAGTATGCCATTAATTTGACAGAACAACATAATTTTTTTTTCAGGGCTGGGAAAGCCTGGAAAAGTAAGTTATTTTAAAAGGGTTTTACCCTCCAAAACATTCCCAAAAGGGGCAAATGCTTCTCGAAGCTTATCCTCGGTAGATAAATCTAACACCCCTACATAAAAAGCAAAATAACTAGTCATTCTTCGAAAAGGAAAACTTATGCATTGCTATAATATCTCATATTTAAATAGAATGATATAATGCCTTGAGATTCATCCAAGTCATCTAAGTTCAAATACACAGAGCAGCCGGATTTAGGAATGGGGACGGGTTCGGGTTCTTGCTTCAAAAATTCACTCTCCGATTGGACAAAAAGAACAGAGCCCCCCAGAGGTTTATGATTCATTCGTGTACGAGCTTTCTCGGCTTCTTGAATATTATCATAGGTAACAATAGCAAAGCCCTTTGATAATCCAGAGAATCTATCTTTAACAATTTTTGCTGCAAAATCGAAACGTTGACAGCAACTGAGACAAAAATGCCTAAAAACAGGATAAATTATATTTTTGAAAAAGAATTACCCTCAACAAGATTTCCAAAGCGGGCAAACGCTTCTCTAATCATTTCATCGGTAGTCCAAAGAGAGACCCCTGCAATTGTTGAACTAGTTAGATTCTCATTCTTAATGTAATTGCCAGACATGTGGTATAAATTTAAACCAACCATACCAGTAGTTGTGTACAACATATACCTAATAACTCATAAATAGAGTGTACATGCATGGTCACTTGCAAGCTGCAATATTGCATTTCAAAAACTACAAGATCCTGCTTGTGTTAAACATCATTCAGAATTAACAAACTCAATTGACCCGAGATTCGAGAGACTCTAGTCTAAATCATTTTACGAGGCCTGGAATACCTAGGCTTACAAATTCATATTTTCTTATTTAGAGAAGTTAACGTTTTCGCTGTCCCAAGTCTTGCTCGCCTATAGTCCGGTCACCTGAACTCAATTATTCTAACTCAATTCTTAACGAAATCAACTTATTCAAAATCTCGGACTCCTCTACAAAACGATATAAAAACGATTACCCATCAAGTGATTTAACTTGTTAAACAGAAGTAGAGATGCATCAAATCAAAACAAAGCAACCCGACCCGACTCAAGACTTGCTTGGGGAGAAATATACATATGTACCGCTGACGAATAGCTTGGGGGCAGTTAGACTTGATTTGTGACGCAAAAAGGACTTGTTACATACAATTGATCTCAATAATATGCGAATCCCACGCGAATAGCCCCCGCTCAATGCCATCGTTATTGTGAACCTACGGAATGAGGAACAGAGGAACTCTCCAACACAAACGTGTTATGGCAGGGCTATATATGTCATTATGTATCATTAGTAATTATCTTTACTAACCGGTTTACTAACCGGTCCTCCGTCCCACTTAGTTGTTTACCTTAAGGTATGACATTTATTATAAAATATAGTTTCTTAAATAATTTTATTTTTTTTTAAATAAAAATATAATATTTAAATTTTTATATATAAAATAAAAATTCTAAAAAATAAATTACTTAATTATATTTTATAATTCCTTAAAATGCGTGCCAGAGGAAAATATATATAAAGAATCCAGTGAGACATATGGAGTATTAAATAGAACACAAAGGCAAAAAATGTCATTTTTATACCAGTAAAATTAAATTAGGGGTGCACACGGATCGGGTTGGTCACGTTCGAGCCATTTTAATAACCCAATCCAATTTAATTGATTTAATATTTTTAACCCGACCCATAAAAAATAAATTCTCAACCTAACCTTATTTATCGTATATCGGTTTGGCTCAATTTGGATTAGATTCAATGACAGACGCATGATTACTTTTGGTTAGATTCTCATTCTTAATGTAATTACGAGAACTGTGGTACTATTAATTTAAACCAACCAGACCAATAGTAGAGTGTAAAGTGTACAATATATACCTAATAACTCATAAGAGCATCTTCAATGTTTCTTGGCTAAAATGGTTGGCTAAATAATATAAAATACTGATTATCTAAATTTTAGTGAACATGTAAGAAATTGTATTTCAGCGAAGTTGGCTATAATGCTTGGCTATATTTTAAAAATAACATGTTATTATTATTTATGTTTGTTATAAATAGAATATTTTATTTCAGTATGGTAACAGCTGATTTGGCACATGGCTACAGGTCTTTAGAGGTTCAATAAATATGGCCAACATCAAGTGGTTGGTTAAAATTTTAGCTGATGGTTTTGTACCATTGGAGTGCATCATTTTTTTACATAATCTCTATAATAATATATATCGAATGCCACGTAGACTTTTAACCAAGGATTTTATACCATTGCAGATGCTCTAAATAGAGTGTAGAGTAGTATATGGTCATCATCACTTGCAATATTGCATTTCGAAACTACCAGATAGAAACACAAAAATGCACGTTTCGATCATGTTTGTGTTCGTTATTGAGAATTACAAACTCAATTATTCTAAATCAATTCAAAATTCTGGACGATTAGCCATCAAAAGATTTAACTTTTCAAACAGAAGTAACGGACACGACCCGATACTTGAATTGAAGATAAGAAGAAAGAGGGGAAATCGGGCAGTTAGACTTGATTTGAGACGCGAAAAGGACTTGTTACGTTATATTGATCAAATCAATGTTAGTTAAAATTTTAGATACTTTTATGTAACATTATCAAATTTCATCAAAATATTTCATCATATAATTTATGATATGATGAAAATATATCTTTATGATATAATTTAATTTAACTAAGTAATGAGACTTATGGTATAATCTATATTATCTTAAAGGTTATTATTGCCTATATAGCATTTACCCACTAATTTACCCATGACCCATGATCCATGACCCACTTTATTTTTTTACACATAAAGCTTTATATTATACAAATATCCATTGATCTTTCACATTTAAATCTATTTCAATCAATATATAAACTAACCTCACATGTCTATCTATACAAGTAAACTGCTTCCTAATTATAGCAATTGATTACTACGTTTAAATTTTTTTGAATTGAAACCAGTGCCATATTATTGTATCAGTTTTACCTTCCCAAAATATTAAAATTCATGAATTTGTATTACCTCTCACAATTTTTTCTCTATTATCTATGTGAATCTGCAATTTCTTCATGTATTTGACATATATGATACTCACATATATGTTTATCCATGTATTTGATTCATTTGCTTATATGATACTCACATTTTCACAATTTTGAATCGTATTTTTGCAGATAATTGTCAATGGATGCTTGTGAGAAGCGTGTAATCATTATATTTCATTAATGATTCAAAAGTATGCTTATTTTACCTTTGTTTTTTTAATATGCTATTTTGTTATTATTTTTTTGTGAATCTTTTCATATATCTCGATTGCGACTGGGATGCACAATCGGGTGACCTTTTATTCTTATCACGATTCAATTAATTTTTTTGATTATGTAAAAACTTAAGTTTTGCACTCCAACTGTTTGATGTTAGTTCTAAATAACTATTTTTTGTTGTTTTCTTGCAGAATGGTATTAAAATGAAAGATGATGAAGTGGAATAAGATATCTCGGCTCTATTTGATGAGGTACAGATCTGTTATTGTATGTATTTTGGTTATGGTATGAAGTTAACGAGTGTAGTTTTATTGATATTATGTATGTTTGTATTTTTCAGCAATCTAGAGATAGTCACTAGACGAGTTTTTTATTATTTCAACTAATTATAATTTGTTTTTAGATATTTAAAATTTGACATTGATATATTCTATCAAGTGTTTGAGAAGCTCTCTTATTATTTTAATTATCCATACTTTGATGTTATTCTTTGCCCGAATTTTTTTGGGTGAATGATGGATATTTTTAAGAATGACTTAAGTAAAACATTCTCTTCCACTAAAGTCTAAACGTTTTAAATATGTATACAATTGATAGTTGAGGTCAAATATACATACTTGCCATAAAATCTTTAATGTGCTGCAGGTATTTTTAAGAAATTTATTAATGGGATAATGAGAGAATTGTATTGTAGACATTTATTAGAAGATAAACATGTTTGTAAATTTATAACTAATGTTTGTTTCATATGATTTTTGAAAATAATTTTGTTATAATAGATTTTAAATAGTGGAGAACAAGAGGATCTGCAAGTTTTAGTCCTTATATCAGGGTCACCTGTCAAACTGAAGTAAATTATCTTTTACACCATTTGATCAGGTTCAAATTAGCAAGAAAACGGGCTACTTATATTTCATTCTCTTCATTTTAATAAGTATGACAGTGTAAATTCTTTGTATAGTTCTCACATATGGCGAAGAACAACAGTCGCAATATAAATTTAGACCATTGATATTAGAATTATTATTTTATTTGCAAAAACCAGTTGTGTTTTTCCTACTTTATAATACCAAATAATTTGAGCCACTTTGAAACAAACTGAATAGAATTACCATAAATATTTTAATATGAACCTTGAGAGTTGAGAGAAATACAAGAAATATGTCAACAAGAACCTTACTTGAGAGTTGAGAGACTTGCAAGTCAACTCAGAAAATGTTATTGTATTTATTCTAAATTATTGCTCTTAAGCCTATGACTATGTTTTTTAACATTCTTTTTGTTAAGTACATACTTACCCAAGTTTCCAATAACATGAGCAATTTTTCTTTTTATTAACTCTATTTTTTTTCATATTATCATCATAAGGATATAAGGAAATCGATTACTCAGAGTTAAATTTGGTGTCAAAAGAGAATTTGCGTTGACAGAACATGAGAGTTCAAAAGTGAGTAACATCAAGTAATGCCTACTGAGTCCAATGTTCCAGTGAAGATTGTTGGACAAACTTAGTATTTTAGACTAAATTATGAATCATTTTGAGACTCTATATGAGTGAGACACATTATGTGTTAGTGGTGTATATTTATTGGAACGTATTCTCCTCTTCGAGGGGATTCCAACGCATATTTACACGCTCAAAATGAGTAAAAGGTGAATGAGAACTGATGTTCCAAAGTTTTACCTTTTAATATGAAAAGTGGTTTTGTACCACATCGAGAGTAGCACAAACCTATTCCTTAGTTTTTCTTATAAATACCATGTACCACATCGAAAAGAAAAACAAGTCCTTTCAAGCCTCTCTTTATAAATAGAGTCTTAGGGCATCAGTTTTATTAAGTCAAGGGAATAAGAGTCCTCTCTTTCATTCTCGGTCTCTTTAGTCTTAAATTTTCCAATACTTCGGTGATAGTTCTCGGGCTTAGTTCAAGTTCGCTGAGAGTATATTCGATCTATCGATTATACTGGTATCTCGTTTTATCCTGGGAGGCTATCGACTCGCACATACGGTGAGAGGCGAAATAGCTTTAAGGAGACAGTTTCAACTGGACTCGAGGATTTCCATTTGGTTATATTCTTCCTTTCTCTGTTCGATTTCGTTTACTCACGCACACACTTATTTGATTTATATGTATATGTATTAATCGCAGATTGTATTCACAATCTTAAAGCTATGTTTTTTTATATATACATCTGTGACTGATACATCTGTATATGCTTGTTTTGTTGAGTAACAGATCGATGGAGAACCAAACTGTGAACGATCCGATGAACATGACGGCTGATCCCAATGCACAGATCACTGGATCTGATGGGGTTCACCAGCAGCCGATTAACCCTAACGCACGGATCGTACGATCTGATGGGGGTCAAACGCCTGTTGGACATGTGCCTTCGGGACATGTGCATGTGGGACACACTGTCATTGGACAGTTTAGTGTTCCTCTTGGACAAATATCGGCAGGATTCACTCCTCCGATCATACCTGCGGTGCCTACTGGTGTGCATACACCTGTAGTACAGACGCACGTACCATCTGTTCCACCTGTGGTGCCTGCTGCACCTGTTATGCCAACTGTGCCTGCTGCACATGCTGAAAAATCTGAGAAGTTCAACGGAACGAACTTCAAACGTTGGCAACAAAAGATGCACTTTCATCTGACCACGTTGCATATGGATCGCTTCCTTAAGGAAGAACCATCGTTGCTCACTGCTGAGAGTAACATGCAGACTGTGTATGCTGCTGATGCTTGGAAGCACTCCGACTACATCTGTCGGAACTATGTGTTAAATTGTTTGTCTGACTCGTTGTATAACGTATACAGCGCGAAGCCAACAGCTAAGGTCTTATGGGAGTCACTTGACCATAAGTATAAAACCGAGGACGCTGGGGCAAAGAAGTGGATTGTTGGCCGCTTTCTTGATTATAAGATGGCAGACTCTAAGACTGTGGTCAGTCAGGTGCAGGAACTGCAGGTGATCATTCATGACATTTATGCTGAGGGAATGGTCATAAGTGAGTCTTTCCAAGTTGCTGCTGTTATTGAAAAGCTTCCACCTAGATGGAAAGATTTCAAGAACTACCTTAAGCACAAGCGAAATGAGATGTCTATGGAGGATCTTATTGTTAGACTTCGTATTGAAGAAGACAACAGAGGGTCCGAGAAGAAAGTTAATGTTGCCACTGAGAAGGCAAACATGGTGGAGCACGCTCAAAGCTCCAAGCCCAAGAAGACTAATTCTAGTAAAGGGGCAATGCTGGCACCCAAGGGAGGGATTTCGAAGTCGAAATTTTAGGGGAAGTGCTACAACTGTGATAAAGTTGGTCATAGGTCTTCTGACTGCAAGAAGCCCAAGAAGCCCAACAAGAAGAAAGAAGCAAACATGGTAGAGAATATATCCAAGGATATGGGTGATATAGACCTCTGTGCTACGGTCTCTGAAGTGAACCTGGTCGGTTCTAATCCACGTGAATGGTGGATTGATACTGATACTACTAGGCATGTTTGCTTAGACAAGGCGATTTTCTCTAGCCTCAAAGCTTCCGATGCTGGTGAGAAGCTTTACATGGGGAATTCAGCAACTTCTACCATTGAGGGTGAAGGCACGGTGATCTTGAAGATGACCTCTGGGAAGAATCTGACTTTGAAGAATGTACTTTATGTGCCTGATATTCGCAAGAACCTTGTGTCTGGTTCTCTGTTGAGTAAGCATGGCTTTTGCATTGTAATAGAGTCAGATAAAGTAATTTTGTCTAAGAGTGGTATGTTTGTAGGCAAGGGTTATTTAACCGATGGGCTTTTTAAGCTCAATGTAATGTCCGTTAAGGACGATAATGAAATGAAGAATTCTTCTGCTTACTTGCTTGAGTCTCCTAATTTATGGCATGCTAGATTAGGACATGTAAATTATGACACTTTACGACGGTTAAGTGCAAAAGAATACATACCTAAACTTATTATCGATTCAAAACATAAGTGTGAGACTTGTGTTGAGGCAAAATTTACGAGATCATCATTTAAACGTGTGAAAAGGAACACCAAAGTGCTAGACCTAATACATAGCGACATATGTGATTTAAAATTCGCTCCAACAAGAGGAGAAAACAAGTATTTTATTACATTCATTGATGATTGTACAAAATACTGCTACGTATATTTGTTGAAAAGCAAAGACGAAGCTATAGATAAATTTAAAATCTATAAAGAAGTTGAGACACAACAGACTGAGAAAATCAAAACGATATGAAGTGATCGTGGAGGTGAATATGTTGAACCATTTGGAGAATTCTGTTCACAACATGGTATAATCCATGAGGTCACTGCACCATACTGCCCTCAGTCAAATGGTGTGGCTGAAAGGAAGAATCGCACTCTGAAAGAAATGATGAATGCGATGTTGTTAAGCTCTGGGCTTCCACAATCGATGTGGGGAGAAGCCATCTTAAGCGCAAATAATATTTTAAATATTACGATGCGCAAGAATAAGGATGTAAGTCCTTATGAAATGTGGAAGAAAAAGAAACCAAGTTACCAACACCTGAAAGTGTGGGGGTGCCTTGCAAAGGTACTGATCCCTACACCGAAGAAGGTGAAGATAGGTCCTAAGACTGTGGATTGTATCTTCATCGGATATCCTCCACATAGTACTGCATATTGGTTTCTTGTTCATGAATCCAAGATTCCTGATATTCAAAAGAATACCATTATGGAATCAAGGAATGCCTCATTCTTTGAGACGATGTTTCCCTGTAATCCAGGAAACCAACAACCTACGACGTCTAAACGATCTCATGAGTCTGTAGATGACGATAATGAGAGTGACGAAAGTGAAGACGAAAATGTGGGGGTAGTGAGAAGGAGCAAAAGACAACGAACGGAGAAATCCTATGGGTCTGATTTTATGACCTATTTGCTCGAAGAAGGTGACCCAAAAACCTATAAGGAGGCGGTTACCTCACCTGATGGGCCTATGTGGAAAGAGGCCATCAAGAATGAAGTCGATTCAATTATGCAGAATCATACTTGGGAACTAGTGGACTTGCCAACTGGTTGCAAACCATTAGGTAGCAAGTGGGTTTTCAAGAAGAAGTTGAAAACTGATGGCACTATTGATAAGTATAAGGCCAGACTTGTGATTAAAGGATACAAGCAACAAAAAGACCTTGATTATTTTGATACATATTCTCCTGTAACGAGAATAACGTCCATAAGGATGATGTTTGCTATTGCTGCAATGCGTAATCTAACTGTACATCAAATGGATGTGAAAACAGCCTTCCTAAATGGGGACATAGATGAGGAAATCTATATGGAACAACCCGAAGGGTTTGTTGTCCCAGGACAAGAAAGGAAAGTTTGTAGATTGGTGAAATCATTGTATAGTTTGAAGCAAGCGCCTATGAAATGGCATGAAAAATTTGACGAGGTCGTGCTGGCTAATGGCTTCAAAATCAATGAATGTGATAGCTGTGCCTATTATAAGGATAACGAGAGTGGCTATGTCATGATGACGCTATATGTAGATGATCTACTTATTGCCGGAAGCAATGATAAAGTGATCAAATCTACCAAGGACATGTTGAAATCAAGATTCGACATGAAAGACATGGGACTAGCAAATGTACTTCTGGGAATTCAAATTTCTAGAACATCAGAGGGTCTCGCATTAAGTCAACCATATTATATTGACAAGATCCTTGAGAAGTTTCTTAAGGATGACTTTGAGAAAGCTAGGACACCTGTGGATATGACTTTGCATCTATCCAAGAACAAAGGTGTAGCTGTTTCCCAATTGGAATACTTGAGGATAATTGGTAGTCTGATGTACCTCATGAGCTGTACAAGACCAGACATTGCATACTCAATTAGCAAGTTGAGTAGGTTTACGAGTAATCCGGGAGCTGATCACTGGAAAGCGATCATAAGGGTACTAAGGTACTTGAGGGGAACTCGAGACTATGGACTGCACTATGGTAGATACCCAGCAGTATTAGAAGGATATACTGACGCAAATTGGATATCTAGCAAGAAAGCACTTAAGTCTACGAGCGGCTATGTGTTTACATTAGCTGGAGCGGCAATATCATGGAAATCCTCAAAATAAACGGTGATAACTCATTCCACGATGGAAGTTGAGTTTGTGGCACTAGATAAATGCGCCGAAGAGGCTGAATATCTACTTCAGTTTCTGGAGGATATTCCAAGATGGCCAAAGCCTGTAACTGCAATAGGGATTCATTGTGATAGTCAATCCGCTATTGGCAGAGCGCAGAGCACGATGTATAATGGAAAGTCTCGTCATATACGACGACGACACAGTTCCATTAGACAATTGATCTCAACCGGAATTATCACTATTGACTATATACCGTCAAAAGATAATATCGCGGATCCACTAACCAAAGGGTTATCAAAAGAAGTGGTTGAGAAATCATCGAGAGGGATGGGCCTTAAGCCTATTGCTTAACGGCATCATGGTGGACACCCAACCATTGCTGACTGGAGATCCCAAGAACTTGGTTCAATGGGAAAACTAAATCATGATGACCAAATCACTGTGGGGGTAACCCCTGGCCTGTTCCTATGATGAGGAAACAGTGAGACCCGTAAGGTACGAGGTTAAGCTTTGAGCTTTTAATGATCTTTGATGAATACATGGAGTTCAGGAGTGAACGCATGGAATTCAGTTGAGTAAACGCGGGTTACTCTATAAGATAAAGATCACCTATGTGGGAGAGAAGTGGGGCCGCTTCAAAGGAGAATTGCGAGGCACAATTCTTTAAAAAACTTCTGCAGAACCAGGACGATGTTCCATGGCCAAAATGGACATAATCATGAGAACTGAATGAGTCAGGAAAGATATAGTGATGAGTATATCATCGTTTACATAAACGGTCGAACAGTTCAAGGACATCGCGTCATACTGTCTACCAGTAAAGTCGATATACTTATTCGAGCGAAGGTTCAAGGAGCATTCTCTACCTATCGTATGCTATATCTGACCGCCGGAACTATCACCAAGTCAAGCTCTGCGTCTGTCTGTCTATGTGGTGCGTGCTACTGGACCATCAATCTCATTTGTGGGGGATTGTTGGACAAACTTAGTATTTTAGACTAAATTGTGAATCATTTTGAGACTCTATATGAGTGAGACATATTATGTGTTAGTGGTGTATATTTATTGGAACGTATTCTCCTCTTCGAGGGGATTCCAACGCATATTTACACGCTCAAAATGAGTAAAAGGTGAATGAGAACTGATGTTCCAAAGTTTTACCTTTTAATATGAAAAGTGGTTTTGTACCACATCGAGAGTAGCACAAAACTATTCCTTAGTTTTTCTTATAAATACCATGTACCACATCGAAAAGAAAAACAAGTCCTTTCAAGCCTCTCTTTATAAATAGAGTCTTAGGGCATCAGTTTTATTAAGTCAAGGGAATAAGAGTCCTCTCTTTCATTCTCGGTCTCTTTAGTCTTAAATTTTCCAATACTCCGGTGATAGTTCTCGGGCTTAGTTCAAGTTCGCTGAGAGTATATTCGATCTATCGATTATACTGGTATCTCGTTTTATCCTGGGAGGCTATCGACTCGCACATACGGTGAGAGGCGAAATAGCTTTAAGGAGACAGTTTCAACTGGACTCGAGGATTTCCATTTGGTTATATTCTTTCTTTCTCTGTTCGATTTCGTTTACTCACGCACACACTTATTTGATTTATATGTATATGTATTAATCGCAGATTGTATTCACAAAGATTAATATTGTGCCCAAGATTTCTCATATTCTGTCAACTGGAATATTAACACTTAAAGTAAGATCAGGTGATAAATATGGGGTTAATCCACCTTCTCTGCCTACCTCTATAATTAGTGATGGCGTACAGTCATCGCTGGATCATAATTCTCGGTATTTTCCTGGAAAGCTAAGGTATAATTAATTTTGTTATAAAATTTTTATATTTCATGTCTTTAATAATAATAAATAAAGTATGTTTATCTCATACATATATGTTTATCTTATTAATTTTTTAGAGAAAAAAGAATTTCCTTTTTTTATTATTTTTCATTTTGTTGGTAAGAAATTTAGGAATAAAAAACTTTGGAGGAATCCAGGGAAGGCTTAGAAGGATATTGATAGGTTTAGTTATTTTAGAAGTATGAGTTTTATAACCAAGTCAAAACAAAACTGTCTGATGATCTAAATTCTTACGTGCCTAACTGAATTTATATATATTATTTTAATGCAAGCTCATATGGGGTACTGGAATAAAAAAATAGTATTCTGATATTGCAATGAGGTGCCGGTTTAGAGCATTCTATAATTCAGATGGTACTAATGGTTTTAGTCAATTTATTTTGCATCAAGTGTAAGACCAACCTATGTGATTTTGTTGCCTTGAGAAATTATTGAATATCTATTATTGTATAACATGTGTGTGGTGATATATATGACACTGAAGTGTCACAGGCAGATTGTTGCCCTCAGAGGGAAAAGTTAGAAGGTCATTAGGGGAAGAAAGCAATAGAATTTTGTGGAAAAAAGGGTATGCAAAGCGGATTGAAGATGAGTTCAGAAGGTTGAACATTTGCTTTTGAAAATTGCTTTTTATGAAGAGTTATATGTGGCAAAAGCATATCGACTTGGTGATTGATTAATATCATAGTCCATTTTTAGTTCTTATTAATGTTTATCTTATAGTTAAGTATGGGTATGGTTCTATATATGTGTTCAGAAGTTGTGTTTGTGGTGATGGAGTTTATGATTTTAGTGATATATTGAAATTAAGGATTAGCTCCTTTCCTCAATATGTTTTGGTTTGGCAAAAAATTAAAGGTAACTTTTCTACCAAAGTGTTGTGTTATGTTGTGGTTTTCCTTTACGCAAAATATTAGTTATGTGCTCCATGTATTTAGCATATGATACACTGGCAAAACCACAATATTACAATAAATTTAGAGCTAACTAACCATGATTAAAAGTCTGAACTCAATACTTCCATTTTGCTCCCAGGTTTGATGTTCCTGTTTTGCTTTGCCTTTTTGAGGAGATTTTTTCTTTTTGCATAAGATGATCCCTTGCTAGGTCCTTTTGATGCACGATGCACATGAGAGATTGAGTTTCCATTTGATAGCTTAATAACAAACAAAGAATTAGATTGAGATCTTCCATTGTACATGTGACACTTGCATACCTTTAAATGATTGTAATAGATATGTGAATTATTTGTATACATATTTTCTTACTTTGACCATTGTTTCTTTTAAATTAACCTAATTTTAATCATATAAACAAAAAGTTTTAAAAATATAATTGTTTAATTAAGAGATAAAATTATATTTTATACAAATCAAGAAAATTACTAACATTGCTCTCTTTTTTTCTTCTATTTATCACATTCTGATTTTATTATAATAAAAAAAAACCTTAAATAATATATTTATGAAGTTTGTTTTTTGAATGAAATGTTCCTAATTTATTTTTAATATAAAGAAATGATAATTTGCATCATATAGTTTAAAATCCAATTATTACGTTAAATTTGTTTCATCGAAAATGGCTTAATATTTATGCATAATATTCATAACATTAATCTATTAATAGATACTACTATAATTATAATTATTATTATAATTATAGTAATAATTATTATTCTAATTATCAAGAAATCTTTCAGTGATAATTCTTTTTAAAATTCTTTTTCATATGGAGTGTATAGATATATGAATTTGCAATTTACAACATTTATTTTCAAAATTTTGGTTAAAAATAATAGCATAATATAATACTATAAGAAAAAATAAATCTAAATCTAAAAGTATAGTTTATGATTATAAGTTATTTTAAACTATACAACATGGAGAAATTCAAACATAAATATTTGCTACTTATATGTATTTTATTTAAAATAATAAATTCAATTATAAGTTTTAAATAAAAAAATCCCATAAAATTTTAATGAGGCGTACATTACTTTTTTCGTAAGGCATATGTCAATGAGAAAAATTATATTTCAATTTAAATTCAATTTAAAATTATTGTTAAATTTAATAATTAGCTATGATATATATATATATATATAATTTTTATATGCATGATACAAAATTTTGAGATTGTAAAAATAGAATTTTTTTAGACTATAACACTTAAAACTGACTTAAGAAAATGGAATCACTATAAATTGTCAATGAATAAAAGAATTATGATCATTAATATTATGATATAAAAATTTGATAGAACAATATTATTTTCAAATAATAGTAATGTAATTATTTTTTAAATTACAATGTATGTTATAAAAATAATTATTTTCTTCTAGACCACACTCGAAAGTTGATAAAATATAAAATGTAATAAGAATATTATTAAAAATATCAATTTGGTAACTAAAATGAATTTGAATAATGTGAAAAGTAATAAGAATATTTTAAATAAATTTCAATAATATTAAAATTGATTCCAAATGTCACTTCTCCAAAATTATAATAAAATTTTAAATATTGAATCCGTGCATACACATAATTTATTTTTTAGCCAATCGTAACTAGTACAACGTAGAATATGTAAAAATTTAGAAATGATTTTCACATGAATGTGCATTTTCTTCAATATTTTGAAATTTCTTCAAGGAATTTAGGTAAGATATTATTATATTTAATTGTGTTTTAATCAGTTACTTCAAAATATATAGAATTTTATAAATTTTTACACATGCTTCAGCAATGTACGGTTGTCAATAATAAATATTAAATTTTTTATTGATTATTATATAACATTTGATTCATAATATAATTAATTACATTAAATAAAAAAATTAATATTTAAAAAATATTATGAGGTTATATAAAAAATATATCAAATTATTGTACGATTTAAATAGATTTTTTCATGATATTTTTAAAATGAGGAAAAATAGAAAAAGAAAGGTATTTTAGTTAAAAAAAATATAGATAGTTAAATACAGAAATTAAGTAAAAACAACGAGTACCGACCGATTATTTATTTTTAATATTGCAACTATTATGATATAGTACCAATAACAATACTTTTATAATAATATTATTTTTCTTATATAAGGTTTTTTTATATAATTAAATTTTCTCACATATGTGACATTATGCATTTAACTAAATTTCATTTCAAAATTTAATTCATAAATAATAGCATAATATAACATTTAAAGAAATAAAAAAAATTGGAATTCAAAATGTGAAATTTTTGAATGACAGTTATTTCAAACTTTCACGAGTGAGAAATTATATCGTTAAAGCTATAGAATGTTAAGATTTTTAAAGAACGTGAATCATGTTTATTTTACATTTATATATAGTGTGGTATCAACATGATAAAGACGAACCATATATAATTTAGGTTATTTTATATTTTATTAAAGATGGTAATATATAAAATCTCTATCATACTTTTTTACTTATATAATACGGTGCGTTGTTGAAAAAAAACCAAGGAACAGTCAATTGATATGTTATTTTGATTTTAATCTAATTTCAAAATTATTAGATATCCTCTATTATATTGTTTTAGTTAGAGAATATGATGCGTTGTCACAAAAGAAACAGAATAACAGTCAATTCATATCTTATTTTCATTTTATTTCAATTTCAAAATCAGGATATATCCTCTTTTATACCTTTTTAGTTGCAGAATACAAGGCGTCTTCGACGGTGGGAAACGATCAATAAAGATCTTATTTTTATTTTATTCCAATTTTAAAATAATCGTATATCCTCTATTATACATTTTATTTATAGAAGGGCGTCATCGAAAATAAAATCGAAAACCTATCAATTAATATCTTATTTTAATTTTAATCCAATTTTAAAATTATTGTATATTCTCTATTATAATTTTTAGTTATAGTTAACGGGGTATCATCTAAAATGAAAACGAGAAAATGTTGGTAAGTTGATTTTCTTGCAATTTCAAAATTACTTTATATCTTCTTTTATATCTTTTTAGTTGCATATATAAAAACGTCAAGAAACTGTAAATAAATATATTATCCTGATTTTATTCAAATTTCAAATTTATTGTATATTCTTTATTATACGGTTTTAGTTATTGAATACAAGGTGTCGTTGAAAACGAAGCCGAAAACAGTAAATTAATATGTTATTTTGATTTTATTCCAATTTCAATTGTATATCCTATTTTATACCTTTTTTAGTTGCAGAATACAAAGCGTCGCCAAAAACGAAGCCAAGAAATAGTCAACTAATATCTTATTTTGATTTTATTCCAATTTAAAAATTATTGTATATCATCCATTATACTTTTTTGTTATAGATAACGAGGAGTCGTCGAATACAAAACTAAGAAAAAGTCAACTAATATCTTATTTTAATTTTATTCAAACTTCAAAATTATTGTATACCCTCTTTTATACTTTTTAGTAGAATGCTAAGTGTCGACGACAACGCCGAGAAACTGCACATAAATATCTTATTTTAATTTTATTTCAGTTTTAAAATTATTGTATATCCTTAATATATTTTACAGTTATAGAATAGGAGCCGTTGTCTAAGACGACGCCAAGAATAGTCAATTAACATTTTATTTGATTTTATTCTAATTTCTAAATTATTGTATATTCTCTTTTATACCTTTTTATTTGTTGAATACAAGGTCTCGACCGACAACACCATGAAACTGTCAATAAATATCTTATATTAATTTTATTCTAATTTCAAAATTACCGTATATTATCTATTATACCCATGATTGTAAAAATTGGAAACCAGTAGTAGTAACCGGTTGAGGTAACGATTAGGGATTAATCAGCTAATCAGGTTTTAATCGGGCATATATTATAATAATTAAATATTTATGAAAGTATTTAGATTACATTAAACTTTAAAAAATAGAAGTAACATTCTGATGTAAAAATTTTATTTGTCCAAAAATTTCATATGAATATATTAATACAATTATAATTAAAATTTTGTAACAATTTTACTTCATGATACAGTGTAAAGAAAAATAATCTAACAAGGTTATTATAATACAGGATTGTACATCCATCGTTATCCCTAAAGTAAAAAAGTATGATTAGGTTCATGTATTTGTATTTACTGCATTGTAAACTTGAAAATACAAGTCTAGGTACCTGTGTCGTGACTTCTTCCATCTGAGCTCTGCAGTTCTTCTGTATCTATATCTTCCCCATTATTCAAAGTTATCAAAGTCCAAATACATCATATAAATTTCACAATTCCATGTAGTTCGAATACAATTTTCAGATTCATTCCGAGTTTGACCCAATTTTTAACAAGTTTGACCCTATTTAGCCGGAAAACATTTTTTTTGGTGATTTTTGCGTAATCAATCGGTAGCTCGCTGATTTAGTCGACCGATTTATTGGGTAAGTCACCGATTTTTACAAACATAATTATACCTTTTTAGTCGTAAAATATGAGGCGTCGTCGAAAACGAAGCCGAGAAATAGTAGATTAATATCTTATTTTTGATTTTAGTGCAATTTTAAAATTATTGTACATCCTCTTTTACACCTTTTTAGTTACAGAATACGAGGCGTCGTCTCGACGACGCCGAGAAACTACTAATAAATATCTTATTTTAATTTCAACTTCAACATTATTAATTTTATTCCAACTTCAATATTATTGTATATTCTCTATTATATCTTTTTAATTATAATATACGAGGCGTCACCAAGAAACCGTCAATAAAAATTTTAATTTGATTTTATTCTAATTTCAAAATTATTGATAAAAAAATAGAAGCAAAAATTTAATATGATCTAATTTTTATAAAATGTAATAATCGAAATTGTGTACCATTAATTTCTCATTCTTTTTTTTTATTCATACTTTTTTAAATATAAAAATATAACTATCCTTGATCAGAGATTTCTCGGGGAAGGGACCCGCAACAAATAGAGGACCTATTTTTATACTTAATTTTTATATTAAAACTGTACAAACTTTTTTCAAAATTATTGTGTATCCTCTATTATACCTTTTTAGTTGTATAACACGAGGCGTCGTCAAAGGCGATGCCGAGAAACTTTCAGTAAATATCTTATTTTAATTTCAAAATATGGAAAAATAAGTATTGAGAAAAAAAAGCAAAAAATTGATATGATCTTATTTTTATAAAATGTAATGACCGAAATTGTGAACTACAAAATTTTGAATTAATCTTTAATTCATATTTTTTGTTAAATATACATATTTTAGTATTTCAAATATACATATTAAGATATATATATATATATATACATATATTCAGTACTTAAAAATTCATTTGACATAGTACGAGATCATATTTCCAAGGCATTAAATTATAGGATTTATTATACATTTATTTAATATATAGGGATTTCTTAAATGTACATATAGGCATACCATAACATTATTATCGTCTTAATAAGGATCGAGAATAGTGATGAATCATGTAACATCTAAGCATTCAATTTTTTTTTATCGTAGGTAACCCGCATCATCTACACACAACAAAAAAGGGTTTTAGTACTATAAGGAAGTTTGGAATAGATGAATATGTTACATTAGTATCTCAAATGTAAAATATGTCATTGACATCTTTATCTTACCCATTTTCTGTTTTGTTGTTCTCCATATCCTCCGCTACAAGATCATAGAACGTTGTCAGAACGTACTCGATTATTGCAGTCTAATCGGTAAACACTTTGCATGTAAATTAAAAAAATAAAAAATATGCATCTTCATAAGATGTAGCACTTAAATTTTTTCTTCCAAACTCGATTTATTAAATGCCTATGTCACAATACAAATATTGTATGTGTATCATAAGTACAAGTTGGATTGTAACATATTTGTTATGTGTATAACTAATTTATGGAATGCTAAATTCATGATTGTAATATTTGGTACTAAATATTCTTTCAACTCAGACTCGATCCCCAAGTTTTAAATATGCTTCATCTTCATCTATAAATATTAAATCTTTATATGTTTGCTTAATAGCTATTTGATTTTATGATATGAAGAAAATGCAATGGATGAATAAAATCATATTCGAAAATTACTTAATCAAACTTATTACTAATGTTCAACAAACCTAAAGATATACACAAAACTATATATGCAATACCATATGTGAAAAAGAAATCAATGATGTAAAGTAGGAAGTAACGAAATGGACACGGTGAATAACAATATTACCTCCGATTTTTATTCAAGTGATGGTTACTCTGTAGTTGTATAAAATAATGATAACTGAAACTTTTTGGTGCTCAAGCCTGATAAAATAATAGGAGATGTGTCAATTATATTTCAATTTGGACACAATTTGGTATATATACCCTTTTTCATAAAATTCAACCACGTAATTAATTTATGCTATTGTAATTTGAAGTTTTTGTTTTTCTATTATATATTTGCAACAAAAAAAATAAAACTAACATCATACTGCAACTATTCGTGACAATTGACTTTTACCTAAACTCGACACCATGATTTCCAGCAAAAAATAAAATATTCAAATTATAAAAAGAAATGGTAAAATAATTTATTTGGTGCTAACCGTAATAAATAACAAAATTATAATTTTTTTGGCTAGCACGCGAAGCGCGCGGGCAAAGGTCCCTAGTTGACCTAAAAATGGGTATGTTACTATCTACATGTGCACCGAAAAAGAAATCTCCTTCTATATATTAAATGGGGTAAATTGAGCCATTTTAATGACTATGAAATTATAAATTTGCCCTTTTATTTTAAAAAATTACACAAACGCCACCTTATTATAATTGATTTGTCTGGTATGTGCACATGAGCACATACTAAGAAATTGTGATTGATAAATTATAAAAAATTTATTGGTCAAGATTTTAGTGGAGATCCATCATTATTAATAATATCTCCACCAATATTTTGTGGACACCTCACTGGCTCTTAAGGCACACACTAGAAAAATCATGTTATAATTTACTCTAAAAATAAGAAGAATTTATGTAAATACCAAAAATCAAACATCTACCATACAATTTATAAATTGCATGTTTCTACCATTATGCTACATAGATGTGAACGCGGGTCGGGTTGGGCGGTTTAGAGGTAATAAATCGAACCAACCCAATTAATTCGGTTTTCTAAAAAATAAAACTGTTAACCAAAATAATTATATTCAATCCAACCCTACCCTTTATATATTAGGCCGGGGTAGTTCGGGTTGGTTTGGGTTAAAACTCGAATAAAATTATTTAAATATTTTTAGGAGTTAAAATTACAAATAAATTTAATTAAAAATTGAAGTGTACCCCATAATTTAACAGAAGATAAATATTATTGGATAATATATGTACCGTGTACTCATTTTGTTAAAAGTCAATAACTTATGGTATGTTACCCGTAAAATAAATATTTTATTTTGAATATATTATTTATTACAATAAATACATAAATTAAAATTTTAAATAATAATACTATAATTATAAAATCGGGTTCGGTTGGATTAGTGTTAGATATATTTGACAGTGTGTATGACCTAACAGTTAGTAAGGTGTTATTGATTAAAAACTAGTGTATAATAATTGATGTATTTATTACTAGGGTTCGTGAGCTTCGAGGCTCGATTTGACTACTCTTGTGTCTCGTGACTCGATCTGCCTTAACAAGATACCTACGTACCTTGTTGATTGCCAATGATCAAATTAAAAAATGTAGTTCTGATTTGTGGGGTGAGACCCCTTATATAGATGCTGAGAGTCCTTGAATTGGACTTGATCTAGGAGACTTGGTGGGTAGGGATGGCAAAATAATCCTATCCGACGGATACCCGATCCGAAACCCAAAATTTTGGATTTACCGAACGCGATTTTTTGGATTTGGATATGGATTTAATTTTTAAACCCGAAAATTTTTGGATTTGGATTAAGATATTAGGTATACCGATCTGAAACCCGATCCGAAATCCGAAACTCTATCCGAACCCGAAATCCGAAAAAAACTCGAATTATATATATATATAATATTAGAATTTTATATATTACACATTATAATATAAATATATATTAATAATATACATTATACATATTATTATATATTTTTAGAACATATATTTTTATATTTATATTAAAAATTAACTAATTATAAAGTTTAATTAAATATAATTATTCAATCATTTAAACAGGTGATACAGTTTATAAGGTTAACAAAACATTTTTTAGTAATAAATCTAAAAAATCGGGTATCAATTGAGTTGATTTTTCAAATATTAGCTATATATATAATAACACAATTAATGATGTGGTGTAGTGGTTGAAGATGACACGTTAAAACTCTTTCTCTACAAGTCGCGTGTTCGATCCCAAGCACTTAAAATATCAATAATTATACAAATTTTCATATTTCGGATCCGGGTTCGGGTTTCGGGTATGAATATCCAATTTAAAAAATTTCGAGTGTCGGGTATACCCGAATCCGATCCGAAATCCGATGGATCGGGTTTGGGTATTCATTTTCGGATATTTTTCGGGTTCGGATCGGGTTCGGGTATGGATAAAATTTTCGGGTTTGGATATGGATTCTGCAATACCCGATCCGATCCGACCCGATTGCCATCCCTATTGGTGGACAAGTCTCAGAGTTAGAATGGATTTTGGAGTCCTAGGAAATAGGAGGTTGATTCCTTATTCAATTAGGTCCCTTGGAAGCTGACCTACAAGGACTTATATCTTCATTATGACTCATATTGATAGATGATTTCTCCCTTATTTAATTAATTACGAAATTAATTAATATTCAAGGTTCTGGGCCTTCTTTGTTCCATCAGGCCTGATCTGGTCCATCAGACCAGATCAATGTGTTGACTTTTTTAGTCTGAATGTCATACATCTTCTCATTGGGCCTTGTAACCCAATCCACGTACAATAAATGCGATATTAATTACGCAATCAGGATTTATTTTATTTCCTATCATTTGCCCCCTTGTAACTCCTAAGAAATCGTAAAAAGATTTCGCGGGAGTTAAGTTCATTATTTCCCTTACAGGGTATCGTTTTATCGTAAATTATGGAGCGACCTACATATTTACAACAATTTTGCCTTTGTACTAGCTTCAGGGATTTTTCCTAATTCCCTGGAATTTTCCCTTATTTTTTCATAATTTATGGGTATTGTTCCTTAATTTTCAGGAATTTTTCCTTTTATTCTGGGATTTTCCTTAATTTTCAGGAATTTATTCCTTAACTTCTGGAATTTTCTGAATTTTCAGGAATTTATTCCTTAATTTCTGGAATTTTCTGAATTTTCAGGAATTTATTCCTTAATTTTCAGGAATTTTCTGAATTTTCAGGAATTTATTCCTTAATTTCCAGGAATTTTCTGAATTGTCTGGAATTTATTCCTTAGAATTTTCTGAATTTTCAGGAATTTATTCCTTCTTTTTTCCTCTTTTTTTCTTTATATATATATATATATAATTCGAGCAGGACTCCTGTTCGACCAGGATCCTGGTCGAATTAACCCCCATGATGCCCATGTCGATGCCAATTTCGGGTAGGAGCTTTCGAGCAGGAATCCTGGTCGAATTTCGGCTAGGATTTTATCAATATATATATATTTAAATCCTCCCCCTTTTCGACTAGGAATCCTGTTCGACCAGGATCCTGGTCGAATTAGGGCTTAGTAAGCCCAGGTCGATGCCAATTTCGGGCAGGAGTGTTCGAGCTGGAATCCTGGTCGAATTTCAACCAAGATTTTTATCCATTTTTTTTTGCCCATCTATTTTATGGGCTTGATTTATTGAACCCTTTTTTTGGCTTTTTCTGAATTGGGCTTCCTTGGGCCCATGATTTTCTGGGCTCTTTCTTAACTACATGGGTCTTCAATTCAAATATTTGGGTTTCCATTTATGCATTTTTATCATGGGTCCTTACACTGGGCTTTTCATACCCCCAGGCCCAATAACTTTTGGACTGGGCCTCCATTCTTAAGCCTAATTTCTAGAATCTTCTGGAATTTCTGAGGTTTTTGCTGGAATTTTCGAAATTTTATTTTTAGATATTTCTGGATTCTTCTAGAATATTCTTTTCTTGGGCTTAAATGGGCTTTTCTAGGCCCAACTAGCCTTCCAAGTGGCTATATAAGAGTGAGGTGGGAGTGTGATCTCCTCGCACTTCTCATTTCACTTCTTATCATTTCTCCAAACCTCCTCCCCTCTCAAACACTCCCAACCCTCCTCTCCTTAGAAGCTTTTCCGGCTAGTCTTTTCCGACCTTCCTCCCTCTTTCAAGGTTTCAAGCTTTCTTCTACCTTCATTAATGGCAGACAAGGGTTCTGAGAGAGCGGCTAAGATTACATCAGCTTCGAAATGAGGTAAGGATATCGAAATCCGCTCTTCTTACATGTCTTTGTTAGATATGATTAACACTAGGGGGGACGAATATCCATCAACTGCACATCTTGACTCTTTCGATCATTGCAACACATGGCACAATATAGATTATGATAAGTTAAACGCACGCTATAATGTTCGTCCCCCTCTAAGGCTAGTTCCCGTTGACAGTGGCGATCGTACTTGCTACTGGAAACCCGACACTCTTTTTCTCTACACAGATGCCCTTAATGTTGGGTTTAGGTTTCCTTTTCACCCTTTCATTCCCCACCTTTAGCAGACTTGCAAATTAGCCCTTGTCAGCTTCCTCCCAACGCCTGGAGAAATGTTTTATGCTTTATGGTCTGTTGACTTAGGGGAGGATTTTCTTTATCAGTAGCAGTTTTTAGGAAAATATTCCAGTGTTATAACAGTTCTTCCAGTATCTGTGGTTGGGTCTACATTAAACAAAGGCCCAAGTGTAGGCACATATTTAATGGTGCTTCTATTCCCGATAATAACCTACACTGGAGGAGTAGTTTTGTCGGGTTAAGGTGGGAGAATGGGGACTGGGGCACCCTCTTCGGGAAGGTTAGTGACGGTAGCCTCAAATCCATTCACCTAACTCCAGAGGAGACTACTATTTATAACGAGCTTATTCGGGACGATGGTGCCACCACTAGCTGGACTCTTTTAGAGGAGTTTTCCCTTATACAAGTGGGGCTCTCCTCGGTTTCTCCTTAGGGTATTTTTCTTCCCATTATGTTTTTTTTCCTCCATACATTATTGACACCACTTATTTTTGTTTTTCTCTTATTTTGCAGCTGCTAAGGAAATCAATGAGGATAATGTGTCTGTCGTTGAGGAAACCGCGAGGATGAAGAAAGCTCAGCTCGCGGGACTGGACACTCGGGGAAAGGCTACAGAGCCTAGCTTCTTAAGGAAGCACAAGGAGCCCATGGTGGAGGCTTCTTTTGGGGGAACTGCAACCCCGACTGCCCTTATTGTTGATTTGGCTCCAGCATATGTTGCCACTGGGTCCTTCCAGCCTCTTTGGGGATTCCGTCGCGGGGACACCGTGGTTGGATCCACTAAGCATGTGTGGGATTGGTCCTACCATGGTGTGACCCCCAAAGATTTTATTGATGTTGTGGCTACCCCATATTTGGAGAGGGTGAAGCTCATGGTTGCTCAGTCCCTGGCCTCAGTATGTCCCTTTCTCAAAATTTTACTCTCTCTTTACTTGTAGCATTCCCTTGTCTTATATTTTTATGCGTTTTTTGTTCATTTCAGTCTAACGCCTACTTCCAAGCCGCTGTGAGGCAAGATGAATCATGGAGGAGGGCTTCGGATAAGGCTGATAATTCCCTTAGGAAGCAACAGAGGAAGTATGCTGCTTTAGAGAGAAGGTTCAAACACAAGGAGGAGGAGCTCGGAGAGTCTAACGCTGAGCTAGTGGTGCTAAGGGATGAGAAGGACAAGGCGATCGCCAATTATTTGGACTCGGAGGAGTTCACTCAGTCTATGAGGGTGAGGGAAGACTCGGTATTCCCTGGATTTTTTAGGACTGGCTGGGACACGGCCCTTGAAACCGTGAACGAGGCTTGTCCTGATATTAACCCAGCGGACTACGTCTGCCCTGACGACGAGGCCTTACTACAGAGGTTTCGTACCCGAGTGGTCGTCTCAGATCGTACCCCACTTGACTTACTTCTTCCTCCTCTCGAGTCATCTTCTCGGCCTTCTGCAGATGATCGTATCTCTTCTTCCTCCGGGACCACTGAGGCATCAGCGAGGGTAGCGGAGACGATGATATGGATGCCGAGGGCACCTCTGCTCCTTAGAGCTTTTCTAGCCCTGCGTGGCTTATTTATTTTACTTTATTTCTGAGACTCTCTTTATTTATCAGACTCTTGTATTTGCTTATTTGAATCAGTCTTATTTATCAACTTTATGCTTTTATTTCATGCACTTAGTTTACTTGCCATGCCATAGGGATTTTTAAACATATTTCAGAAATTTTCTGATATTATAAACTGTTGGGATCCATCCCTTACACAAGTCTTAAAAATGCTCAAACTTTTAAAGAATAAAAATAAAACATGTAATCCTAAGCAAGCAAAGCTTTAAGGTGCTTTTCAACCTACTCGTCATCTTGACCAGTGAGAATCGTGCTCAACCATCTTAAACATAGTAAATCTTCAGGTTTTGTGCATTCCAAGTTCTCGGGACTTCAAAACATCCATAGTCTCCAGCTTGTAGGTTCCTCTTCCTTGAACACCTTTGACCTTGTATGGCCCTTCCCAATTTGGGGCAAGTTTTCCTTTCTTCCCAACACCGGAAGCTTCCACCTTCCTCAGAACCAAGTCATCTTGCTTGGAGAACCTTTCCTTAACACTTAGGTTGTAGTAGAACGAAGCCTTATTCTGATATTCCACTATCTTCGCATGTGCCTCATCTCGTACTTCATCAATCAAATCCAGGGCTAATCTTTTCCCTTCCTCATTTTCCTCAGCATTAAAGCTTGAATCCTGGGAGATGAATGTGATATTTCTACAGGAACAACCGCTTCTGCCCCATATGCTAACACGAAGGGAGTTGCTCCTGTTGTGACTCTACAGGTAGTCCCATAGGCCCATAGTATTGGGAGTATTTCATCCACCCGGTTATTCCTTGACTTCTCGATCCTCTTCTTCAGTCCATCCAGGATTATTCGATTTGCCACTTCCGCTTGCCCATTGGCTTGCGGGTGAGCTACGGAGGTAAACCGCAACTCAATCTCATTCTCCTCGCAATACTTCTTGAATTCTTCATTGTTGAATTGTGTTCCATTGTCGGTAACCGGAATACAGGGAATTCCATATCGGCACATGATATTTTCCCACAGGAATTGTGCAACCTGCTTAGTTGTGATCTTGGATAAAGGTTTAGCTTCAATCCACTTAGTAAAATAATCAATGGCTATAATAAGGAACTTCCTTTGTGCCGTGGCCATGGGGAAAGGCCCAAGTATATCCATTCCCCACATGGCAAAGGGAATGGGAGAATTGATAGAAGTCAACATCTCAGGGGGTTGTCGTACAACCGGTGCATGTTTCTGACAGCGATCACACTTCTTCACATATTCTTTGGCATCGAACATCATTTCTGGCCAATAAAAGCCTAGACGGGTTATCTTATGAGCCAGCGCTCTGCCCTCCAGGTGTTGCCCACAAATTCCTTCATGTACTTCTTCAAGAGCCAAGCGTGCCTCATCGGGCCTGAGACATCTTAAGTAAGGAACCACATAAGATCTTTTGTACAGAATCCCATCAATCAAAGAATATCTCAGTGCTCGGACAATCAATCTCCGTGCTTCACTTACATCATTTGGCAACCAACCAGTCTGAATGTGGGCCTTTATGGTATCTATCCATGATGTTCCCAGCCCTATGGGAGCTACAAGTTTAACATCAATGCTTCGTGTCTTCAAAACACGGAAGTACACACTTCTTGAGCTCTTCTCTATCTCTGATGAAGTGAATTTAGACAACGCATCTGCCTTAGCATTTTCCTCCCTTGGAATGTGCTCAACATGGCATTCATCGAACTGAGTCATCACAGCCCTTACTAGGTGAACATACTTAGCGATCGTATCATCCCTTGCTTCAAACTCTCCCTTGACCTGAGATACGACCAACTTCGAGTCTCCACAGACTTTTAAGTTCTTGACTCTCAACGTCCCTACTAGGTCGAGGCCAGCTAACAGAGCTTCATATTCTGCTTCGTTGTTTGTAGTTGGGAAGTCTAGTTTCATAGCATATTCAATCAAGAACCCATCTGGGCTATGTAATACTAGACCTGCTCCGCTGGAATTTGTTTTTGATGCTCCATCAAAATAGAAAACCCAATACTCTTTTTCCTTGTCTCCTTTATCAACCTATGTGTCTTGCTGGATAGTATCTCCCTGCCCCCCGACTTCTTGGTTGGGTATGGTACATTCTACCACGAAGTCAGCCAGTGCCTGGGCTTTAATTGCCGTCCGTGGCTTGTATTTGATATCGAATTCTCCCAATTCTATTGCCCACTTAATCAACCTCCCACTAGCTTTGGGACTATGGATGATGTTTCTCAATGGCTGACTAGTTAACACTTAATTTTATGAGCTTGGAAGTAGGGACGCAACTTCCTTGAAGCCATTACCAACGTCAAGGCAAACTTCTCAATAGTTGAATAATTCACTCAGCTCCATGCCGAATTTTTCTAACATAGTATACAGGTTTCTGAACTTTAAGTTCCTCCTTAACCAATACATCACTCAAAGCATTTTCTGAAATAGCCAAGTATAAATACAAAGTCTCATTCAGAGATGGTTTGGTCAATAACGGGGCTTGAACCATATATTTCTTTAAACCTTCAAACGCCTTCTGGCTTTCCTCAGTCCACACGAAATCCTTAACCTTCTTCAGGGACTTAAAGAACGGCAAACATTTGTCCCCAGATTTGGAGATGAAACATCCTAGAGCTGCAACTCTTCCAGTGAGTTTCTGAATGTCCTTTATGGAATGTGGTGGTTCCATATCTAGAATAGCCTTTATCTTATCAGGATTGGCCTCGATTCCCCTCTTGGAGACCATCAGGCCTAAAAACTTTCCAGATCCTACCCGAAAGGCATATTTTGCAGGATGTAGCATCATTTTGTGATATCTTAAGACCTCAAAGGCTTCCCTCAAATGAGTTATGTGGTCAGTCCTTACTAGACTCTTGACTAACATATCATCAACATAAACTTCCATGGTCTTGCCAATAAGATCCTTGAAAATCTTATTTACCAACCTTTGATAGGTGGCTCCTGCATTCTTGAGACCAAACGCCATAACAAGATAATAAAAAACACCAAAGTCAGTAATGATACCTTTGGGATGTCACCCTTGTGCATCTTAATCTGGTTGTATCCACTGAATCCATCCATGAAGCTCAGCATCTCATGACCAGCAGTATCGTCTATCATTGGCAACGGGAAACAATCCTTTGGGCATGCATCATTTAGATCTGTGAAGTCCATACACATCCTCCACTTTCCATTTGCCTTCTTAACCATTACAGGATTTGCTAACCATTCCGGAAATTGTATCTCCTCAATGAAACCAGCCTCTAGGAGCTTCTCTACTTCTTGCTTGATAGCTTCTTGCCTTTCTGGAGCAAAGCTTCTCTTCTTTTGCTTCACAGTCTTTCAATTCAGATCCATATTTAACTTATGAGTAATCAGCTCCGGGTCTATCCCTGGCATATCAGCTGCTGACCATGCAAACACATCACTGTTCTCTTGTAAAAATTTCACCAACTTCCCTCTAAGGGGCTCCTCTAGTGATGCTCCAATGAAGATCACTTTCTCAGAATCCTCAGGAGCCAAAGGAACTGAAATCAAGTCTTCAGCTGGCTTCCCCCTTTTTTCATCGTTCTCACGGATGTCCAGATCTTCAATAGGCAGAACCTGCCCCCCAGCCCCATCTTCCCTTAGGGAGGCCACATAACAACTTCTGGCCATATTTTGATCTCCTCTTTCTTCTCCAATCCCATCCCGGATGGGGAACTTCATTACTGAATGGTAAGAAGAGGGGACTGCCTTAAAAACATGTATTCCCATTCTTCCCATAATCGCATTGTAAGTCGATCCGGCCTTAATCACTACAAAGTCTAACATTTGTGTTGCTTGTTTTGGTTCCTGACCTATAGTCATTGGCAGCTTAATTATCCCTTCCACGGGGCACTCTACTCCAGCAAATCCATATATCGGCATATCAGTTGGGGTTAGCTGAGTATCGTTGTAACCCATCCTTATGAAAGTATCATGGAGTAAGATGTCCACCGAAGCTCCATTGTCTACTAGGACTCTCTTTACCGGGCTATTTCCTATTATAGGTGTTATGACTAGTGGGTCATCGTGAGGGAATTTCACACCCTCCAGGTCAGAATTATCAAACGTCATTGCCACTTCTTGGCCCTCTTCGGGGCTTCCCCAACAATATGCATAACTTCTCTAGTGTATGCCTTCCTTGAACTCTTGCATGGTCTGGCAGCAATTGGACCTCCGAAAATTGTATTTATCACTGGCCCTCGGGGTTGTGGTCCCCCAAAAATTATGTTAATCACGGGTCCCCTTGGCTGGGGGTTTCGCCCCTGATCATCATGATCCCTTCTGCGATCATCAAAATTTCTTCTTCCGTTACTATTCCTATCTCCTCCATCTCCAGTATACTTGCTTAACCTTCCATTTCGAATTAGGAACTCTATTTCGTCTTTCAATTGCCTACACTCGTCGGTGTCATGTCCTGTGTCCTTATGAAACCTACAATACTTGCTTTTATCCTACTTAGTAGGATCTGCTTTTAGGGGTTTAGGCCAATGAACTTCCCTATCTCTTTCGATCTCCATCAAGATCTGACTCTTAGGGGCGTTCAGTTTGGAATACTCGGTGAACTTTTGCCCAGGTCCTCCCTTCTTTGGGGCTGAATCAGTGTTTGCCTCAGCTCTAGGATACTTGTCCATAGAATTATATTCTACATCAGTCTTTCGCTTCTTACTCCCAGCAGACTCGTTATTCACTACTGTCTTTCTCATGCTATCCTCCACCTTGATGTACTTTACGGCTCTATCTTGGAGTTGTAACATACTTTCAGGGGGGCACTTGGCTAATGACATCTTGAAGAACTCGTCTCTAGTTCCTTGTTGTAGTGCTATCATAGCCACCTTATCATCAAGGTCCGGGACTTTTAAAGCTTCCTTTATGAAACGATTCAGGTAGTCTCTCAAGGATTCCTTTGCTCCCTGCACTATGCTCATGAGGGATGCTGAACTTTTCTCGTGCACTCTCCCACTGATGAACTGCTTAATAAAAGCTTGACTTAGATCCCTGAAGGATCCAATAGAATTCGGAGGCAAACGGCGATACCATCTTTGAGCCATTCCCGACAGGGTTTGAGGGAAGGCCCGACACTTAATGGTGTCATTCACGGACTGCAGCAACAAGGCATTAGAGAACGTCCTCACATGATTAACGGGATCTCCAGTGCCATCATAAGCTTTGATGGTGGACATCTTGAACTTCCTTGAGATATGGGCATTCATTATCTCTTCAGTGAATGGTGGAGTGGGATCATCGGGATCTCCTAGGGGCAAAAGATCACTTGGATAAGCCCTTTGGACAGCAGCCCTTCTTGGTATTGGACTATCCAGGTCTATGACCAGAGGATTTCTCCTCCCCGGGGGTAGTGGGGGCCTTAGGTGCGTCTCCAGATCACGCTTCAGCCTTTAAATCTCAGCTTCATGATCCCTGATCCTCTCCTGCACTTCTTGGGTATTCGTCCCTTGTGTGTTTCTGGGGCGTCGGTTAGCATCAGCCATGGGTTCTTTACCAGCACGCCTTCTCCTTGGAGCCACATCGTCATCCGAAGATTCAGAGTCTCTTTCGGTGTAAGGTCTAGAAAATTCTTGGTCCTCCGCAATAGTGATTGCACAATTACTAAGTCATCTGCACTTGTAACTATAGTTGAACTTTGGAGTTGTGCAGAGATACCCGACGGATGAGAAATATCCATCGGGTTAGTAATTTGACTATCTGACGGATGACTGCTGTTAGGCACATCCATTGGGATACAATCACTACTCGACGGATGAACAATATCCATCGAGTGAGTAGAAATGAATGAGTTTGGAGTGGAGACTATTGTGGACTCTGTGCAGATTGATGAAAATTTTGGCACAGATGTCTCAACAGTCTCATATGGCAAGTGAGCCAACAAATCATCTAGAAGATGATGCTCACTTGCATGGATTTTTGGCTTCTCCAACAGAGTTAAAGATGGAGAATATGGTTGTGATGTTTGAATCATTTCAACATCCAAAGAGTGTGTGGGAGAATTTGGAGTTTGAGGTTTTTCAATTTGTACAGATTTTGGTTGTGACTCCACATTTGTTGGAGCCACATCAATTTGACTTTGAGATGGTGCAGTGACTGGGTATTTAGCTCCAGTTTGCACTGTGTGTGTACCCTGTGCATCCCCAAGGGTTTTAGTTTTCTTATTTCTTGTGTAGGTTTGTGGTGAACTTGTGTCCTTACCCCTTTTGTTCTGTGCTCCTGGTTGAGAGCTTGTTTCAATAGTTACATCCTTTTGGGAGGATGAAACTAGAATTGAGCTTTTATCCTTATTAACAACCACAGTTTGTTGGGAAACTGTGGCGTGGCTTGGTTTGGGTACACTATGCTCACCATCCTTATCTTTAGGGCTTCTCTGAATTTTACCCTGTCCCTCACCTGACTTTCCCACCTTCACACTCCCCTCTTTGTGTTTAGTGGATTTTATAATTGGCATCTTTTGAGAGACACCAGGGGGACTTTCTTTGTCTTTGGTTTTGAAACTTTGGTTTTGGTAGCTTGGGTAGGCATCTGTCTGGTCATTGACACAGATGCCACTGCTACACTAGAAGGCAAAGAAGTGTTTGAGGTTGGAAGAGTAGGGATAGTTGAAATTACCTCACTTACATGAGGTGCCTCTATTACTGGAAAGTAGAATAGTGACACCTCTTTGTGGTGATCTGCTCTATTGAGATCTGCAATAATTCTTCTCTCTTGAACCCAACAGTTTAACTTGTTGGTTGGGTTCTCAAGTACAATGTCCTCAGAGAGGTGGTTAGCAAGCATCATGAAAAATCTAGCATAATAAACACTCATACCCCTCTTATTAAGCTCTCCTAACTTAAACCCCAACTCAAACAAGACTAGATCACTAAAATTGAAGTATTTATCAGTTACTAGCATGTAAAGCATGTTGAGCATGGAGATATTAACAGAATCAAAGTTGCTAATTTTTCCAGAAACTACTTTAGTAACTACATCACACAGGAAACTCCATTCTTTTCTAAGACCCAATCTCCTAATTTCACTTAATTTAGAGATGGTGAGTGCATAACCCATGGAGTTTAACATGTTAATAATATCAGTGTCTGCGTGTAGAGTAGAAACAGTATTATCAGGAATCCTAAAACATGCTTTAACAATGTCACTATTAACACATAATTCCTTACCTTTAATAGTGAAAGTGATGGTCTTGTCAGTTGAGTTGTACACTGCAGTCGTCCATATTTCCTCCACAATCACATAGTAGATAGTGGGAGACTCTAGCATGGCATATTTGAGCTTATAGCCTTGCACAAAATCCATCATTTTGTGGTAGTCGCCAGACTGTTGAATCCCCTTGTTCACTAGGGCCGTGAAATTGTTCTTCTCATTGATAAAGCCAGTTTGAGACATGATTTTGACGACTGGTGCCATTGTTAGAGAGTAAAAATTGCAGAGAGAGGGTAATTGCTTTTGAGAAAGAAAGAAGTTAGAGCAGATGAATTGAGAATGATAAAAGAAAATAGATGAAAATGATCCCCAAAGAAAAACTGTCAAATATAATAAAGTAAAATAAAGTGACCAAAAAAAATTGCCCAAAATAGCTGTTTAAAAAGATAAACTGTAAAAATTCCATCAATTATCCGTCGTGTTATTGAAAGGCATATGGCATAGCCTATTTGTATATTCGAGGATATAACTCAACTCAAATAAGAATGTAATTAGTAAATAGTGGATCTATCGTCAGAGAGATCTCACAAAGTAACATCTGTCAAAGGGTTAAGAAACATTATTCATCTACAGACTTGAAGACTTAATTCACTGGAAGAAGCTCAAGAAATTGATCAAGCCTCAGTGATATAAATCAAGATTGTGGATTTAATCAAGTGACAGAGATCTCGTCAGGGTATCAATTAATTACAAGGATTTAATCTGAAGAAAATCAAGAGTATCAAGGTCAAGGCTTGAAGAAACGTCACGGAAGTTAGTCACTCATGAACCAGACAGTACATCGAGTGTCAACATTAAAGTGGTGGAATTGATTCATAATTGACAGTAATTTTCAGAAGATTTTCAGAAGAATGGTTGCTGCTCAAGATTAGTATTAATTCTCTATTAATTAATTAAGTCAAATAATTTAATTAAGAAAATAAATTATATCTGCAAAGATTAATTTATTGATTAATTGAATTAATTGATTAATTGAATTAATTGATTAATTAATTCAGAATTAATATTAAGGATTTTCAGAATTATTATTAGATTAAAATCTATTAATAATTCAGTAAGACAATGTGATTTGAACTACTATGACAATCGGTATGACAATTGATAGTCATACCGAAAGTCTTGCTAGTTCATTCTGATTGTCTTGCTAGCTATTGGGATTGTCTTGCTAGTTCAAAAGGATAGTCTCACCGAAAGTCCTACCAGTTCAAATGGATTGTCATACCAGTTCATTTGATTGTCTTGCCGAAAGTCTTGCTGAGTAAACTGGATTGTTCTATTTACTTAAACAACAAAAACACAGCAGAAGACATTCATGCAATAATTCAACAGAAAACACAAGTCAAGAACTCAGCAGAAACAAAAGCAAATTATTTCATTTTTCATCTGCTTTATTCAAGATCAAAATTCTAGATTGTAAAGTTAAATCCAAACCACTAGAATTATTTATCTTGATCTTGTGTAACAATCTAGCGGATTAAAATCCCTAGAACTTAATCTCAAATCGCATTTAGCATTTGATCTTTTAATTGCAAAAATAGAAAAAGTTCATGTCGAATTTATTCTAGATTTGTAATAATTGATTTGAGATTAATCCCTTGTAATCGATACCGTAGTTGTAACACCTTTCAAGTTTAATAAAAGTTTTATTTAACTTGAATTTTGTTTCACCTTTTTATTCCGCATTTTATTCGATTAAACGGTATTGTTTGCATTCAACCCCCCTTCTACAAACAAATTGGGACCTAACAATTGGTATCAGAGCCTTCTGATTAACGTACAAATCTAGATCCTAGACTTTTGTGTTTCTTTCAATTCTTGAATTTTTTATTCACTCAAAAATTCATAATGACTACACAAAAAGTTGGAACCGTTAAAATTCCACTTTTCGATAAAGAAAATTATGTTATGTGGAAGAAGAAGATGCTACTGTTTTTACAAGTTGCTAATCCCAAATATTTGCAAGTGTTAAAGAAGGGTCCAAAAATTCCTATGGTTATTGAACCAGAGGTAATAGAAAATGATGTGGTGATCACCAAAGCGAGAACTTATGTGAAAGATCCTGAGGATTTCTCTCCTGCTGAAATAGAAGAAGCCTCCCTGGATGCTAGCCTTCAATTAATCTTAGTAGATTCCCTTAATCCCTTGATAAATAGACATGTGATGAATTGTAAAGATTCCAAACATATCTGGGAAACTATTGAGATTATTAATGAAGGCACAGAGGAAGTTAGGGAGAACAAGCTAGAAATCCAAACCTCTGAGTATGAATACTTTAAATCCAATCCAGGGGAAGGAATCACTGAAGTGTTTGAGAGGTACAATGCATTGATCAACAACCTGAACATTAATGGTAAATACTATGACATCAGGGAGGTCAACAAAAAGTTCCTCTTAACACTGCCAACTCATCTCGAACATAGAATCACTGCCATAAGAGAAGCAAGAGATCTGAGTGAGATTTCTTTGGAAAGGCTCTATGGTGTGTTAAAGACTTATGAGTTGGAGCAGATTCAGCAGAAGGAAGTTTACGGGAAAGGAAGAGTGGTCAGCACGTCTACTGCTCTAGTAGCTGATGAACAACAACAACAACCACAATATCAACAACAATCTCAACAGTCAGAAAGAATGGTACAGTCTTCCAAGGTTGAAGATAATGTGATAGTAGCAGAATTTGATTCTCCTACTACAAATCAATCAGGAGATGATTATTATTCCTTGGAAGAACTGGAGCAATTGGAGGATGAGTCAATGGCCCTGATTGTCAAGAGATTCTCAAATGTCAGATTCAAAAGGAATCCCAAGTTCAAGTACAAGTCCAACTACAACAGATTTCATAAAGGTGGATCTTCATCCTCTAACACCAGCAGTGGTGGGTATAAAACAGGGATGGTTGATCGAAGCACCATTCGATGCTTCAACTGCAATGAGTTGGGACACTTTGCCACAGAATGCAGGAAGCCAAAACAAGCTAGGAAGAACTCTTACGATTCTAATCAGAAGAGTAAATCTGAAAGGGCTTACCTGGCAAAGGGAAGAAGCTGGGATGATACTGATAGTGAAGATGAAGAAGTTGGGAATCTTGCTCTCATGGCTAGTGATGCAAGCACCTCATCGTCAAGAAAAGAGGTAAAATTTACTGATGCTGAATTAGTTTATCATCTAGGAGGTTCCTTAGATTGTGCTCGTCGTGATAATGAATTGTTAAATCAACAAATCAAAGACCTTGAGAAAGAGGTCAATGAATTAAGACTTGTGAACATTAATCAAGATAAATTAAAAGAACAAGTGTCTTTTCTAGAGAATAGAGTTGACTGTTATAGACAACTTGAAACTATTCTTAAAGACAAGATCACTGGTCTTGAGGCTAAGGTTAAGGCTTACTTTAATTCTTGTTCGAAGTCCAAAGAGTTTTACAATAAGCAAGCTGTTAATCAAACATCTGGAATATGTTATGATTACAATGCTGCTATTGGAAAATTAGGCATAAACTCCCCTCCTCATGTCTGTGCTAAAGGCAGGGAAGTACCACATGTGCTTAAGGGTGTTGATGAACCCCTCTATAAAGAATCAATTGCTGAACCATTTGATGAGACCTCATTTATTATTCAAGAAGAAATCCGTGCTGAAGATAATGCTAATGAGAAAGCTGTCTCCAAATCAAGTGTGTCAAAAGTTCCAGTCAAGGTTGTGAAAGCAACTGAGACTAACTCAGACATACATGAGTTGGATAACACAAATGCCATGTCTACCATGCATAAGTTGCCTATTGTTAATCCCTCTCATAAAGCATGTGGTGTTCCTGATTGTATGTCTAGTGCTTTTAATCTGATGTATGCTTATTTTAATGGTAAGCATGTTTCTAATGATAAGACTACTCCTCGTCAGCATGTGAATAATAGAAAGCATGATAGGTCTAAGACTGCTAGTCCTCCTAAAGCTAGAAAGGAGACATTGGTGCCTAAGCCTAAACAGAAATTTGTCAAGGCTGTTCATAAGGTCAAATGTTCAGTCATTGAGAACGTTGAGAATATTAAAATTAAGAATGTTGTTTTGCCTGATAAAGGCCAATTTTACAAATATGCCGGACCCAGCCAAGCTTGGGTTCCGAAGAAGGTCTAATCCATTTGTATTGCAGGGCATTAAACAGGTACAACTGGTAGTGTGGATTCTTGACAGCGGATCGTCAAGACATATGACCGGAGATAGAGCCCTGCTATCAAATATGGTTGAGAAAGCTGGCCCAGTGGTTACCTTTGGAGATAACAGCAAAGGTTTAACGGAGGGATATGGCTGTTTGCTAGCTGGAAATGTTATCATTGAAAATGTATATGTTGTGCAAGGACTTGAACACAATCTGCTTAGCATTAGTCAGTTCTGTGACAATGGCTACAATGTTTTATTCGACAAGCTAAAGTGTCAGATTCTGCACAAGAAAAGTGAAAAACCCTCCTTAATGGGAATCCGGAAAGGAAATCTGTTCGTAGCTGACATGAACTCTGGAAGCAATCCTGAAGTCAATTGTTTATATGCAAAGGCATCGTCAGATGAGAGTTGGCTATGGCACAAGAGACTTTCTCATCTCAATTTTAAAACAATGAATTCTCTTATAAAAAGAGAATTAGTAAGAGGTCTGCCTCAGCTGGAATTCTCTCCAGAAGGACTATGTGAGGCTTGCCAGAAAGGAAAGTCAAAGAAAGCAAGTCACAGAGGCACTAACACATCTTCCATAACTGGTGTTCTACAATTATTGCACATGGATTTATTTGGACCAGTTAATGTCCTTTCGATGTCAAAGAAGTGTTACTGTCTTGTGATAGTTGATGACTATTCCAAGTATACGTGGGTTTTATTTCTTCACTCTAAGGATAAAACACCACAAGTTGTGATTGATCATATCAAGATGATTGAGTTAGATTCTAACGTCCATGTTAGAGTAATAAGGTCAGATAATGGGACAGAATTCAAGAATGCACTTCTCAATGAATTCTGTACAGACAAAGGGATTACCAGACAATTTTCAGCTCCTAGAACCCCTCAGCAAAATGGAGTGGTAGAAAGGAAGAATCGTACATTGATTGAAGCGGCAAGAACGATGTTAAGTGAATCAGGTCTTCCAATGTACTTTTGGGCTGAAGCTGTCAATACTGCATGTTATACTCAGAATCGAACTCTAATCAACAAAGACTTCATGAAAACTCCTTATGAGATTTTGAATGAACAGAAACCTTCTATCAAATACTTTCATGTTTTTGGTGCCAGATGCTTCGTGCTCAAGGATGGAGATGATCGTCGTGGTAAGTTCGAGGCAAAGGCATATGAGGGTATTTTTGTTGGATATGGAAGAAGATCATACAGAGTGTATATCATTGATCAACACAAAGTAACTGAAAGTGTCAATGTTACATTTGATGACACTAAACTCCCTAGTATCCAAACTGAAGATCCTTCTGAGAAACTGAAGTTTGATGATATGTCAGATTCAGAATCAGAACATGGTCAAGAACCTGAGGTTGTTGCTGGTGAAGAACCTGTGAATCATGATGATACTCAAGGTAATAGTGATGGAAACTTTGGCAACAATGGAGATACCACTGCTACTGACGGAGAATCTTCAAGTCAACATGGCAACAACTCAGGGAGATGCTGAAGGATCATCTAGTAGGACACAACATCACAATGAATTTCAAGGCGAATCATCAAGATCAAATCTTCCAAGACAGACTGTCTGGAATAAAGCTCACCCTTTTGAGTTGATTATTGGTGATCCAGATGTTGGAGTCAGAACTAGACGTGCTACTCAAAATGAGTGTCTGTTCTTAGGATTTCTTTCTGAGATGGAACCTAAGAAGATTGAAGAAGCACTAACTGATCCAGATTGGGTGATTGCTATGCAAGATGAGCTCAATCAGTTTGAAAGTCAACAAGTCTGGAAACTAGTACCTAGACCTACATACAAGAAAGCTGTTGGTACTAGGTGGGTATTCAGGAATAAACTAGATGAAGATTGTGTGGTTACTAGAAACAAGGCAAGACTGGTAGAAAAAGGGTATTCTCAAGCTGAAGGCATTGATTATGATGAAACCTATGCTCCAGTGGCTAGACTTGAGGCCATCAGGATATTTCTGGCATTCGCAGCATTCTCAAACTTTAAAGTTTATCAAATGGATGTCAAGAGCGCCTTTCTGAATGGAAAGCTGGATGAAGAGGTATATGTAGAGCAACCTCCTGGTTTTGAAGATCCAGATCATTTGGATTTTGTCTTCTTTCTTTTCAAGGCTATCTATGGGCTAAAACAGTCTCCAAGAAAATGGTATGACACTCTCTCTGAATTTCTTATTGAAAATAGCTTTATTAGAGGTGTCATAGACAAAACTCTCTTTTCTAAAAAACATAAGAATGATACTATATTAGTCCAAGTCTATGTGGATGATATAATATTTGGGTCTACTAATGATAATCTCTGTAAGAGATTTGCTAAGTTAATGCACAACAAGTTTGAAATGAGCATGATGGGAGAGCTGAAGTTCTTTCTTGGATTACAAGTAAATCAAAGGTTAGATGGAACATTTATTTGTCAATCCAAGTATCTCAAGGAACTCCTCAAAAAGTACAATCTAGAGGATTCTGCATCAGCAAGGACTCCATCAACTACAGCTGTTAAGCTTGGACCATGTGAAAACTCCATTAAGGTAGATGTCATAAGCTACAGAGGTATGATTGGCTCGTTACTCTATCTTACTGCAAGTAGACCAGATATTATGTATGCTACATGTTTATGTGCAAGGTTCCAAGCGGATCCTAGAGATATTCATCTCGTTGCTGTTAAACGAATCTTAAGATATCTTAAGGGAACACCAAATCTAGGTATTTGGTACCCTAAAGAATCTGGTTTTAACCTTGTTGGATATACAGATTCAGATTACGCAGGAAGTGTTGTTGATAGGAAAAGCACCTCAGGAAGTTGTCAATTCCTAGAAAACAGGCTAGTCTCATGGTACAGCAAGAAACAGCAAACAGTTTCCAACTCAACGGCCGAGGCTGAATATATTGCTGCTGGAAGCTGCTGTGCTCAGATCTTGTGGATTAGGAACCAGCTACGAGACTATGGCTCTGTATTGAACAAAATTCCTATTTTATGTGACAATACAAGTGCAATAGCCATCACCAACAACCCTGTGCAGCACTCGAGGACAAAGCACATTGACATCAGGTATCATTTTATTAGAGAGCACGTCATGAATGGTACTGTTGAACTATTCTTTGTTCCAACAGAAGAACAAATAGCAGATATTTTCACTAAACCACTTGATGAATCCACATTTACCAGATTAGTTGGTAAATTGGGCATGTTGAATAGTTTTAGTGATTAATTTAGTTAATATCTGAGATCTGTTCTTGAATGAATTTATAAATGAATTTTTCATAAATGAAAAATTCATTTGCAAATTTGTTTTATCATTCTATCATATTTCTTGCTTATTTCTATGGAATTTTTATTATCTTATCTGTTTTATTTACTCGACTTGTTAACTTCAAATATCTAAGAATATTTTATTTTCTCTAAAAAAAAATATTTTTCTATGAATTTTATTTGCTAAAATTCAACAGAAATCTATTTTTGAAATAAAAATAATAAATTCTGAAATATTGTCTTTGTTTTTGTAAATATTTTCTGAATTTCTACTATTTATATAAGACTTTATTTCAATTTTCCATATTTTCTGTACATATTTGATTGTCTTTCTACTGAAATGACAATGGGCAAGACAATTAAAATTGTCTTGCTGAAAATCATTTCAGTACTTATATATATACACATATATACATATTAATTCTGTTTGTAAACGTTTTATTTCCAGAATGACAATCGGCAAGACAATTGAAATTGTCTTGCTGAAAGTCATTTCAGTATATAATTGTCATTTTAGTGTTTTTCAGTATAGTTTTATACTGGCAAGACAATCGGTATGACTATCAATTGTCTTGCCAGTTATAAAAATTATATATATATATATATATATTTTCTGTTTTTAGCTGGTATGACAATCGGTATGACAATCCCGGATTGTCATACCAGTTATACTACTTAATCATTTTTATGGCTGTTTTAATCTTCATCAGTTCATTTTCTTTCAAAATTTTAACAGTCTCCTTCTCTCTCTCTCTCTCTCTCTCTCTCTCTCTCTCTCTCTCTCTCTCTCTCTCTCTCTCTCTCTCTCTCTCTCTCTCTCTCTCTCTCTCTCTCTCTCTCTCTCTTCGAACAGCTACTCCCAATTCGCCATTTTATCTTCCTTGCTCGAGTTTTTACTCAGCATACAAAAATCATCACTCCTGTGATATATACATACAAGTATATACATACAGAAGTGCTGTTGGATTTTTGTTAAAAAAAAAATCAGTTTCTGTTTGTTGATTTTGGGTATTTTTATTTTATTTTATTTTTAATTTCTGATTTGTGTCTTTTGGCTTGTCAAATCTGCGTTTGTGAGTTAAGAATTTTAACGAGATACATTTCTGTCTAAATTTTTCGATTATAATTAATTTGATTCGAATTATTAAATTAATTTAATTAATTCAAATTTTCTTAATAGTATTCTTAAAATTCTGAAAGTGTGTGTCTTATTATTATTTTAAATGGCTCTCAATTTCCAAATTGTCGCGCATAATCAGGTTGGTTATTTTAATCCAGAAAAATGTGATGTAGAAAAATTTAAGCCGTGGATTAGATTTTTAAATGACCATTCGATTGTTAGCTCTGCTATTAAATCAAATGTGATTTTAAATGTCGATCTGCTTAGACTGATTTGCACAACCTCTACTGTGGCCGATGATTCAAAATCTTTTTCATTCACCATGGCAAACACACAGTATGTAGTTGATGAATCAGTCATCAATCAGGCGTTAAATTTTCCATTGGACAATTTCTGTAATTTACCCTCTGAAAATGATATCACAAACTTTTTCCATGCTATTCACTATCAGGGGGTGATCAATTTAACCAAACTTTCAAAATCCAATTTGGTGTCTGAATGGGATATTTTCTTCGATACACTTTCTAAAGTGTTTGCCAACTGCACTAAATCCAACTTTCACAACATCACTTCCACTCTGCAGTATATTGGTCTTGCGGTTGTTTTCAATCAAAGGATCAATTTTGGCAAACTACTTTTTCCCATTCTTTTGAGACGTCTCACTACTGCTTTACGTGATCATTCTACAAATCGTAGGGTATCATGTTACTATGCTCGTTTTCTCATGCTTATAGCAGATCATCTTCTCACACCTGAACACAAAGCCCTTTTTGCTAACTCTGCCGTAACCGAACCCCCTCCAGTAAGCAAAAAGATTTACACCCGCCAAGACACAACCTTTAAATTCATGCAAGTTCCAGTACTTGTATCTGCTTTCATGGCCACTTATATTCCTTTACCTATTTTCACTCTTCCCGGTCATGAACAGCAACCTCAACCTCCAGTGGTTCAAGCTACCCAGGCTCCTCCAACATCAGATGCTCTTCCATTACAGGTAGTAATTCCTCACTCTCACTCCATTCCTACTTCTGTTGAAAGACCCCCAGTGGTTGATAGGGCTGACCATGAAGTTGTAGAACCACAGCTTCAATCCCAGGTCATAGAGCCAAACACAGAGTCACATTCTATCTCAACATCTCCCCCACTGTCTAAAATGTTACCCAGAAGATTAATAGGAAGTAGTGCATTGTTAAATGTGAGTGAACCCTCAGCTCTGCCTCCTCCAAAGAAAAGAAGAACTTATATTGAGGCATCTGAAAGCCCATCCTTGTCCTCCCAACAGGACATGGACTTTGAAATGGCCAATGAACAGTTACTAGAGACATTCTCTCAACAGGATGAATCTATTGAAATTCGCCATAGGGCCATGGCATCTTGTACTGAGTCAAGCACAATTCCATTACTCACAATGGAACCATTCATACCCACAGATGATACTCAGGACACAGAGCGAGGAGTGCACATAGAGTCTGTTACAGTGCCTGCCATAGTTACGGCAGAAGAGCAGTCACATGCTTCTGAGGGAAAATCTGACTCTCAGCCACCCTTAATAGAGTCATTTTCTCCCCCCCCCCAGATCAAACACCTCTGGCTCCCTCACGGGATTCTCCACTCGCAGATTTATCTGGAGAAAGTGGAGGGCAACTCGGTCAATCTATCCCTGAAGCAATTCAGACATCTATTTCACATGAAATGATAGGTTTGACTGAGGATCGGGACTCGCGAATTCCCATTGCACCACCACTGACCTCTCTTGAAGAGGCTAGGGTGATTTTAACTGCAGGTACAGAAGAACAGCAACAGGAAGACTCCTCACGAGCAATTATATTGAGAGAAACACAAGCACGTGAGGTGAGTGAACCAAACACGAGTGAAATTCAGGTGAGAGCACACACAGACACAGATACTGAAAACCTGTTAGCTCAAATTACTGCTCTAAAAGAAGAACTTGCTAAAAGCCAAGCTGAAGCTCAAGCATTCAAAGCACAAGTGGTTGAACGGTCTTCTTCTTCCACCTCTGTCAACAATCAGCTGGCACTCATAAGGAATGATATCTCAGATCTCAAGAACACTGTCACACCAAAGCTCAATTCCATTCAGGAAACTCCAACTTTATCAGCTGATGACATTTCTAACTTCTGCTCTCTACATACAAGGATGACTTCTCTTGAAGATTTGGTTGAAATGAATCATTCACTGGATTCCTCTAGATTTCTGAAGATAGAGACAGGTATGGAACATCTGAATGAAGGGATGAAGCACCTGTACTACATGATCAAAAATTCTCACTGTCCCAATGAAGAACAAAGGACTTACTTTGAAGGGCCGTCTGGTGGAGGCTCAGGCTCGGGAGGTGATGGAGGTCATGGAGGATTTAAGGGAAAGTCAGTAGAGGATCCCTCAACTAAGGGGGAGAAGAAAGGGAGTAGTGGAAAGGGGAAAGAAAAAGATACCTCTGCTGGGGACAAAGGAAAGGCTGATGATGTCTATTACAGTGGAGAACAGGATGACTTTGATATTTTTGACATTCCCACTGAACCAGTCTTGGAAGATAAAGATGGTTTATTTGAAGCTGAAGAGGAAAGTGATTTTGGAGAATGGGAAGAGGAAGCTACAATGGATCCTATCTTTGAGAAAGAGTTTCAGCAGCAGCAGTCAGAGATGAAAAAAAAAGAAGCTGAACTCAAAAAGGTCTCCCAGATCATTGACATGAGGAAAGACATACAAAGAACAGAAACACTTCAAAAGCAACGTCTTCATGACATTAAGGCTCAAGAAAGGAGAAGAGATGTCAGACTGAAGATTGGTGAAAAATGGGATGAAGCTAGGAGAGTACTTGATATGCCTCAGCTGAGCACTAACAATGATAGGAAGTTCCGACATCTTCTTGACAAGCTGGAAATCTCAAATCCTAACAATGACATGTACATGAATGCTATCAAGACTGAAGTCTCAAGGATCACAGCTGCTTTTGATAGATCCCTAAATGAGATGAGCATTTTTGTATATTGTCAGAGTGAAGGATCTTTCAAGGTGTCACTTCATCTGTTTGAGAATTGTTCTTTGTCAGAGATTTGGGTTCTTCTCAACAAGGTAAAAAGAAGCTCAGAATTGAATGAAGTTCTTCGAGAAAGGCTTAAAGAGTTTGCCAGCAGGGCTAGTCCTCAAGTGGCCAACAATCCTCATCAGGTGAGATTCTTTAAGTCTGATTGTCTTCAAATCTGTCAGCTAGATGTACAATCTCTTAAAGACTACTCAGCTAAGCATCTGGTCTGGATGGAACATCAATTAAGAACTGCTGGATACTCATCCATGTTGAAGACTCAAGCTGCTGATTTGATTCAAGCTTATTGTGAAAAGAATATTAAAAGGTAAAATCAGATCAAGAATAAGCTGAAGTCAGTTGGAGTTCAACCAGTCAGACCAGCAAGCTTCACTTCAGAAAAGGATCGTGTCTTTGACAAAGAGTTGCTTCAAGATTTAGAAGAAGGTGAAGTTAGAAGAGAAGACAACTGAAGTCAATTAGCTCAAAACTCAATGTAATATGATTAGAGCTTTATGAATCAAGATAGTCTAATGTAGTTATATGTTCAGGCTAGAGGAACATCTATCTTGTATTCACTTGTAAATTTCTTTTGGAATCTGGAAAATGTTAAATATAATCCAGAACTTTTCTGCTATTTACTTTGCATTACTGTTTATATCTTTTTCTTATTTGTTAGTTGAGTTATCCTCTAGGTATTTGTTGTTATTGTCTAACAAGCAAATAGGGGGAGATTGAAAGGCATATGGCATAGCCTATTTGTATATTCGAGGATATAACTCAACTCAAATAAGAATGTAATAAGTAAATAGTGGATCTATCGTCAGAGAGATCTCACAAAGTAACATCTGTCAACGGGTTAAGAAACATTATTCATCTACAGACTTGAAGACTTAATTCACTGGAAGAAGCTCAAGAAATTGATCAAGCCTCAGTGATATAAATCAAGATTGTGGATTTAATCAAGTGACAGAGATCTCGTCAGGGTATCAATTAATTACAAGGATTTAATCTGAAGAAAATCAAGAGTATCAAGGTCAAGGCTTGAAGAAACGTCACGGAAGTTAGTCACTCATGAACCAGACAGTACATCGAGTGTCAACATTGAAGTGGTGGAATTGATTCATAATTGACAGTAATTTTCAGAAGATTTTCAGAAGAATGGTTGCTGCTCAAGATTAGTATTAATTCTCTATTAATTAATTAAGTCAAATAATTTAATTAAGAAAATAAATTATATCTGCAAAGATTAATTTATTGATTAATTGAATTAATTGATTAATTGAATTAATTGATTAATTAATTCAGAATTAATATTAAGGATTTTCAGAATTATTATTAGATTAAAATCAATTAATAATTCAGTAAGACAATGTGATTTGAACTACTATGACAATCGGTATGACAATTGATAGTCATACTGAAAGTCTTGCTAGTTCATTCTGATTGTCTTGCTAGCTATTGGGATTGTCTTGCTAGTTCAAAAGGATAGTCTCACCGAAAGTCCTACCAGTTCAAATGGATTGTCATACCAGTTCATTTGATTGTCTTGCCGAAAGTCTTGCTGAGTAAACTGGATTGTTCTATTTACTTAAACAACAAAAACACAGCAGAAGACATTCATGCAATAATTCAACAGAAAACACAAGTCAAGAACTCAGCAGAAACAAAAGCAAATTATTTCATTTTTCATCTGCTTTATTCAAGATCAAAATTCTAGATTGTAAAGTTAAATCCAAACCACTAGAATTATTTATCTTGTTCTTGTGTAACAATCTAGCGGATTAAAATCCCTAGAACTTAATCTCAAATCGCATTTAGCATTTGATCTTTTAATTGCAAAAATAGAAAAAGTTCATGTCGAATTTATTCTAGATTTGTAATAATTGATTTGAGATTAATCCCTTGTAACCGATACCGTAGTTGTAACACCTTTCAAGTTTAATAAAAGTTTTATTTAACTTGAATTTTGTTTCACCTTTTTATTCCGCATTTTATTCGATTAAACGGTATTGTTTGCATTCAACCCCCCTTCTACAAACAAATTGGGACCTAACAGTTATGCTTACAAACTGTAAGTATACTCGATGGATAATGTTCAGAAAATTAACGGCTAAGATTTAGACAATTCGACGGATGAGGAAAGACAGTTATCCGTCGAGTTATAAAAATTCCATAAACTTAATTAATTTTATTAACAAATTGTATTCCGACGGATGATCGAACTTGATGGATAATGATCATCCGTCGGGATGTAAATTTTGACTTAGCAAAAACTTCATCCAGGATTGAAAATCAATTGAATTTCTGGCTGCATTACAACTTGCAAAATATCTGAAAAGATTCAAGAGTAATTAAGCATACCTAACTCACTTACCAACCTTGAAAATGTGGATTCATCAAGTGGCTTGGTAAATATATCTGTAAGCTGTTTTACACTTGGAACAAAATGTAGTTCCACAGTACCATTCATTACATGTTCCCTTATGAAGTAGTACTTGATGTCTATGTGCTTTGTTCTTGAATGATGTACTGGATTCTCAGTGATGGCAATTGCACTTGTGTTCTCACAGAAAATAGGTATTCTTTCCACTTGCAGACCATAGTCTAGCAATTGGTTTTTCATCCATAAAATCTGTGCACAGCAACTGCCAGCAGCAATATATTCAGCTTCTGCTGTAGATGTAGAAACTGAATTTTGCTTTTTACTGAACCAAGACACAAGCTTGTTTCCTAGAAATTGACAGGTTCCTGTTGTACTTTTTCTATCAATTCTACAACCTGCATAATCTGCATCTGAATAACCAGTTAGATCAAAACCAAAATCTCTAGGGTACCAAATGCCAAGTTTTGGTGTACCTTTGAGATATCTGAAGATTCTCTTTATAGCAATTAAATGAGATTCTCTAGGGTCAGCCTGAAATCTAGCACAAAGACATGTAGCAAACATTATATCTGGCCTACTAGCTGTTAAGTATAGAAGTGAGCCAACCATGCCTCTATAACTTGAAATATCCACATACTTTTCAGTAGAGTTTAATTCAAGTTTAGTTGCAGTGGCCATGGGAGTTTTTGCAGATGTGCAATCCATTAGTTTAAGCTTCTTTAAAAGATCATAAATGTATTTAGTTTGACTAATAAATATTTCATCACTAACTTGCTTAACTTGCAAACCAAGAAAGTAAGTTAGTTCTCCCATCATGCTGATTTCGTACTTACTTGTGTATCAATTTGGCAAACTTTTTGCAAACTTTTTCATCAGTAGAGCTAAAAATAATGTCATCTACATAAATTTGAACAAGTATGCTAGAGCCATTAACATTTCTAAAGAATAAAGTTTTGTCTACAGTACCTCTAGTGAAGTGATTCTCTAAAAGAAACTTTGACAAAGTGTCATACCAGACTCTAGGTGCTTGCTTCAATCCATAGAGTGCTTTCAAAAGATAGTATACATGATCAGGTAGACTTGGGTCTTCAAAACCAGGAGGCTGACTGACATAGACTTCCTCTTCCAAATCTCCATTTAGAAAAGCACTCTTGACATCCATTTGATAGACCTTGAAATTGGCACGGGCTGCATAGGCTAAGAAAATTCTGATGGCTTTAAGTCTTGCAATAGGAGCAAAGGTTTCATCAAAATCTATTCATTCTTATTGACAATAGCCCTTAGCAACCAATCTAGCTTTGTTCCTGACTACTATGCCATTTTCATCCATCTTGTTTCTGAATACCTATTTGATGTCTATTGAATTCTTTCCTTTAGGCTTGGGTACCAACTTCCATACATTGTTCCTTTCAAATTGGTTTAGCTCCTCCTGCATAGATAAAATCCAATCAAGATCCAACAAAGCTACTTCTACCTTCTTTGGTTCTTCCTTAGATAGGAAACTGCTATATAGACATTCTTCTTAAGTTGCTTTCCTTGTTTGAACTCTAGAAGATACATCATCAATGATGAGCTCAAAGGGGTGATCCTTCGTCCATTTTCTTTGTTGAGGTAGATCAGCTCTAGATGAAGAGGCCTCATTGTTGTCTTGATGTGTGATTGAGTTTTGATTATTAGAAACTCCCCCTGAGTTTGTGAATCTATGATTTGAGAAAGAGGAACTTTCTGTAAGTGATCTATTCTGACTTTCAGCTTCTTTTGATAACCCGACAGATGGTGTATTTTGAGTTCCGACGGATGAAGCCGATTGTCACCCGATGGATGATGCAGATTGTCTGCCGACGGATGAAGCATTTTGTAACTCGATGGATGTTGAGTTATTAGCTTCATTGGTTGTAGATTTTTCTGCACTATCCTTAGTTGTAATTTCTTGATCACTTTCATCATCACTGTCATCACTAACCATCTCCACATTGTCAAATTTGAGGCTCTCATGGTAATCTCCATCTTGTAGTCCTACAATCTTTTTATCATCAAACACAACATGTATTGATTCCATAACAATGTTGGTTCTCAAATTATAGATTCTGTATGCTTTACCAACAGCATATCCAACAAAAATTCCTTCATCTGCTTTAGCATCAAACTTCCCATTTTGATCAGTTTGATTTCTCAAGATATAACATTTGCAGCCAAAGACATGAAGAAAATTTAGAGTTGGATTCTTGTTCTTGAACAATTGGTAGGGAGTCATGTATTTTGCTTGATTAACCAAAGAAATATTCTGATTATAGCATGCAGTATTTACAGCTTCAGCCCAGAAGTATGTTGGTAACTTTGATTCTTCAAGCATTGTCCTTGCAGCTTCAATAAGTGATCTGTTCATTCTTTATACTACTCCATTTTGTTGTGGTGTTCTTGCTGCTGAAAACTCATGCATAATACCATTCTCTTCACAAAATACCCACATGACAGAGTTCTTGAACTCAGTTCCATTGTCACTCCTGATTCTTCTAACTTTAAAGTCAGGATGATTGTTGACTTGCCTTATGTGATTGATGATGATTTCACTAGCCTCATCTTTATACTTTAGGAAATAAGTCCAAGAGAACTTTGAGAAATCATCTACAATTACTAGGAAAAATCTTTTCCTTGAGATGGACAACATATTGACTGGTCCAAACAAATCCATATGTAGCAGCTGCAAAGGTTCTTCAGTTGTTGAAGTAAGCTTCTTTCTGAATGATGCTTTGATTTGCTTTCCCTTTTGGCAAGCATCACACAGTCCATCCTTAGAAAACTCCACTTGAGGAATACCTCTAACCAGTTCTTTCTTTACAAGCTCATTCATGGTCTTGAAGTTTAGATGTGATAGATTCTTATGCCATAGCCAACTTTCATCTTGACTTGCTTTACTGAGAAGACAAGTAACAGATTTTGCATTTGATGAGTTGAAGTCATCTAGGTACACATTTCCTTTTCTCACTCCAGTGAGAACCACTTTGTTTCTCCTCTTGTTTGTCACAACACGGGCTTCTGAATTGAAGGTTACTGAATTGCCTTTGTCACAAAGTTGGCTGATACTCACAAATTGTGCTTGAGACCATCCACTAAGGCAACCTCCTCAATGATGACATTGTCTTTTGAAATCAAGCCATATCCCACAGTATAACCCTTGCTGTCATCTCCAAAGGTAATACTTGGGCCATCTCTTTCCTTGAACTCTGTGAGCAGGGTAGAATCTCCAGTCATGTGTCTTGAACAGCCACTATCCAAGTACCACAGATTCTTTCTGTTTCCCTGCACACATTAAAATCAAATCAAGTTGATTTTGGTACCCAAGTTTCCTTGGGTCCAGCCTTGTTAGCTTTCTTCTTTTGTTTCTTAGGTTTGATCTCATTTGACTTGGGAATATCATATTCATCCTTAGTCATTTGAGTTGGACCTTTGAAACCATACATTAAAACAGAATTATCATGCACATTTTGACTAACAGGAAATGACATGCTATTTGCAAACATATTATTCCAGTAGGGCATTCTAAGTGGCATTTGAGGCATTCTAAATGCAGCATAATAAGGGTTAGGTGCAAATGGCATTTTAGCAAATTGTGCATTCATACTCTGTGCAGACATAACATTCATAGGCATAGAAGGCATAACACTCATATTAGGAAAAGAAGGTGATACAGTCATAGAAGTAGGTATGGCAATTTTGCAATTAACAGACAGATGATTAACACTACCACACTTAGCACAGATTTTTCTAGGAGCATATTTATCAGGTGTGTAGTTGTTATGTTTATTAATTCCTACTTCCCATTTCTATTGTTTTTCTTTTTACCCTCTGTTTTAACCTCAATCTTTTCTAATCTGTCATTCAATTGCTTGATGATCAGATGACCAACATTCACTTTCTTCTCCTTCTTCACTTGACTCGATTCTCCTGAAATAAAGTTTTTGGAAACTGATCCATATTTTTCATTTAAGTTGGCAAGTTTGGATTTACTCACAGGTTTGCTCACAGCCGATGGATGAGGATTTATGTCACTTGACGGATAACCTTTTTGATTATCCGACGGATGACTCTCATCATCCGTTGAATCTACATCTGTTAGCAATCCTTCAACCAAATTGGATTCCAGCTTCTCTTTACTCTTTTTCCAGGTTGCATCATAGAAGGACTCAATACCTTGAACTTTGGTAATTTGAGCATGGACATCTCTAGATGATTTCCATGCCTTAATCACCTTCTGTTCACGATCAAGCTGCTTCTTCAAAATTTCTTCTTTCTTCAAGGACTCAGTTAATTCCTTCTTAGCAATCTTGCATTCTATTCTCAATTTTTCAAATTCAATAAACTGATACTCTAGCACATTATTCCTTTCACTCAAAAATAAATTGTTTTCTTTGATTTTAGCATTTTCCTCAGTGAGGGACTTAAGTGTAACACGCCAATGATATAATTCTGTAGACATGTCATTTATTGCATCATTACACTCAACTTTAGATAAATGTGCAAGGTTAGTGGTGATTACCTGATTATTTGAAGAACTTCTCTCTGTTCATCAGACTTGGCCATTAGGGCTAGATTGACATAGCTGACATCTTCATCCTCATCCAAACCATCTGCTGCCCAGTCATTTTCTTGTGTAATAAAAGTTCTTTCCTTTTGTTTGAGCAACTCAAAATACTTTTGTTTATAATCCACAGGCTCAAACTTCTTTTTGCTGGAATCTGACTTTCTACACTCACTGGCAAAGTGCCCTGCCAAGCCACATTTAAAACACTTGAATTTTGATTTCTCCACCATGTTTCTATTTGGCTTAGCTGCCCCAAAGTTCTTCTTGAACTTGAGCTTGGAAAATCTTCTGGAAAGAAATGCAAGATGTTCATCAATATCATCCATATCATCTTGGCTCAAAGAATCTTCATTTTCTGCTACCAGCCCCTTGCCCTTGTTTTCACAGACCTTTGAAGTGGACTCAACAGCTTCTATCTTCATCTCCTTCTCTTTCTCTAACTCAGCAACCAGTGCAATGGACCCTCCTTTCTTTCTCACTTTCTCCATTCTTTCATCTTGCTCTATTTCAAGCTCATAAGTCTTTAGAATGCCATACAGTCTCTCTAGAGTAAACTCCTTGTATTCTTGTGAATTTCTCAAGGAGATTGTCATTGGTTTCCATTCTTTTGGAAGGGATCTCAGGAATTTGAGGTTAGAATCTTTGGTTTGGTAGACTCTTCCATGCAGCTTCAGAGCATTTAGTAGCTTTTGAAATCTACTAAAGATATCAATGAGAGTTTCACCTTATTCACAGTGGAAATGCTCATATTGCTGAATTAGTAACTGCATCTTATTTTCTCTAACTTGTTCAATGCCATCACAAATTATTTGAATGGTGTCCCAAACCTCCTTAGTTGTCTTGCAATTGATGATGTTGTCAAATATGTCACCATCAACTCCATTGAATAAAATATTCATGGCCTTCTTGTCTTTACTGACTTGTTCAATATCAGGATCTGACCATTCATGCCTTGGTTTGGGAACTGATGGTTCATTTCCAGTTGCAGCTCTCATTGGTACATGAGGACCTCTCTCTATGCAATCCACATAGGCCTCATCTTGAGAAAGTAAATGAAGATGCATCTTTACCTTCCAGTGATGGTAATTATCTTTGTCCAGAAAAGGAATCTTGACTCCAACATCCTTCTTGTTCATCTCGCTGTTTGTTGTGATCTTTAAACTCTTTGTGCTTCAAGAGCTTGCTCTGATACCAATTGTTAGTCCCTAACAATGCAGCAACAATTACAGAAGAGGGGGGGGTTGAATGTAATTCTAGTAACCTTTTTTTGAACTATAAAATGTTTTAACTTAAACTATATATATATAAGTGTTTTGATTTGCAAGTTGCGGAATAACAAGTTAAGTGAATCACAAACACAAAGTAATAAAAAACACAAGCTTTTAAAACTCTCTGGTGGATTTGAAAGTATCCACCAGATATATATATATATAAATCGATTTAAGAACTTTGTGAAGAATAAATTATCTCACAGTTGCTTTACAAGTGAACAAACAAACTACAGAGAAATTCTTAACAGTTACAGCTTTTTCTATTTCTCTTCTAAAAGTGTTTGCTTAGTTATTTGTTTCACTAGCTACACTTGGTTTATATATCACCAAGTTTACATGGTAATAAGACAGGATAATAAAACAAAACTATCAAGTCAAACTCGACGCTGCTTCACTACTCTATTCCAGCATCTTTGAAAATCTTCTTAACTTGCATGGAAATGGTAATGCTTCTTTGTTCTTCATTTCCTGTTAAACAGGCTCCCACATTCCTTTTGTAAACACCCAATGTATGTGACTGTCTTGTCACTGTCAACAGATGCTTGAATTGATCATCCGTCGGGTACATGCTTGTCATCCATCGGGTTTCCTTGTTGATCATCCATCGGGTAGCTTTGTTGATCATCCGTCGGGTAGCTATTTGACACTTGACTTCATTTCACTTATGCAGAATTATAATACATCTTATATTTACAATTAATCAGCCTATTCTGCATATCTAATAATAGTCAACATGACTCATATGCTACTACAGGATCTATACAAAGTTGTTCACAGAAATGTGTTATAATACTTATTGTTACATAAGCTACTCACTCGATGGATGTCAAATCATCATTCGTCGGGACTATATTGAGTCATCCGTCGGGACTATATTTGATCATTCGTCGAGTACATTTTTTACTAAGTTAAATCTACTAAGGTGTTTTGTTAATGTAATCATCAAGTTCGCAACATATTCCCAACACTTTCACTTGGACTATCCATCCTTATGGATTAACCCGATTCACATCCGTCAGTTTCCTATCAATATGACGTGATTGTAGGAAAATTGATTAACTTCTTTAATAACGACCTTCCTCACGACATTTCTGCCTCAATCATGTAATTTTGAAATTAAAAAAAAACACTCTCTGCAGACATACATGGAAATCACTGAATTATAGCCTTATACTTGCTTAGCAATTCATGTTTACCATGTTTTGACTAAGCAATTCTTCTCGACTGTGATAGTTCTTTAACTTTAGTGGTTTTCAAGCCACAATCATGGAAAGATCGAGTAAGACATCATCTCAATCTGTTTTTACATTGTAAAAAACATTTTCATTAATGTTATAATGTTTTGTGTTTCAAGGTTATAAACGAATGCCTTTTCAAAATGGTATGTCAGTCAACTATGCAACTTTTAAATGTTCTTTAAGCTTTAATGCTTATATTTAAATTGTTGTTTCTGTAGGTTCAAGATTAAACAAAATAAGTAAATTATCAAACACATCCATCAGTAAAGAGAATCCTGCGCAAAAATCAACAGTGTCTCAAAATAAAGATTCCAGTGTTTGTTCCCCATATAATATAAGTTTGTCAATTCCATTTGTCATTTTACAGAAGTTAATCGATAGTGTACTTATTCTTTTCTTTTTCTTTGTATACTTATTTTCAAGTAACAATATTAAAAAGTGCCCTATTTCTTATACTAAAAAACATGATAGTGATCCATGTTAACATATTTGTTCTATGACTTTCAGATCATAAAGTGGAAAATTTAACTACTTCACATTTAAAAACAGTAAGAAGTGATGATTGTTCTCAAACAAGTGTAGTAACATGCTCAAGTTTGGATAAATATAAACGTTCAAAAAAAGTTTGATGTAATAATTTTTTATGCAATTTTGGCTAACACATTCCACTTGCATATATTCGGTGATTAATATTGATATTTTCTGAAATTTATGTCGCTCATGTAGATCTTCCTACCCCATCTCGAAGGAAACTAGATATATCCACTAAATTGTATGCAGGAAGTTGGTTAAAAACTCATCAGGTTAGCATGTCCATTCAGAGCCTTAACAATCACAATTGAAATATTAATGTTTGTTATTATATGCTAATGAATTTGATAATGTTATTAATTTTTTGTGAATGTTGTGATATTTTCAAATCTGCAATATTGGTCCAAAACAAAATGTCCTTTAGTATATAGTAATTCTCATGTTAGCTCTGCAATTACCATATTAATACATAAAAGGTAATATGAAAATGTCCTTCAGTATATACTTATTCTCTTGACTCATCGGGATGACAGGCACTTGGTTATGAAGTATAATCCTGAATAATTTATCAAAGGCTGATCAATTCAAGTCTATCAGTGATGAGGTCATGCCAATGTATCAGAAGGGCTTCATGAACGCCAATCTCTATGTTCACTTCAACATCAAGTTCCCAGACTATACATCAAACATATTTCCATTATGTTAATCACTGCTCTATATTTAGAAGATGGAGGTGGCCGCGGAACATCAGGTCGGTCAAACGAATTTCTTATTACCCGCATAATCTTCCAATTACTTGTTTCATTGATTAGCATTGCTTTCACTTTTAAGTACTTCATTTTCTTGCAAAGACGGGTTCAGTTACATTTGCATGCATTTATGAGAACACATTTTTTAGTTTCTCCACTTTGGCATCTTTCAAAAATTGGGAGTTAAGAATCCTTTAATTATAAAATATAGACCCCTGTCCCATTTTATTTGGATGTCTCAAAAATAACGAACCTCCGATTTATAGCAATCACTTAAGATTATTACAACCACACATCAATATAATACACTTACTTTAACATCCACTATCTAATTTTTATAGTCTAAATTGAAGTCAAGTATTAATTTTTTTTAAAACACGTGCTAGTCAAACCATCTCAAATAAAATGGGAAGGAGCGACTTAAACCGACATTTTGACGGATACAAGGTCTGTTGTTGAAGCTCGGTGGATACAAGGTCTTTTGTTTCACGAATGACACTGGCTCTATTAGAGGATAGTGGGTGGCACCGAGCTAATTATAATATGGCTGATCGGCTTGATTGGGGACACAATCAAGGTACTGAGTCAGTTACCTCCCCTTGCAACCTGTGGAAGGGCGCATATCATTGCAATACAACACAATAATCTGGATGTACGTTTAACAGGGAAGCTGAAGGTTACTACCCAATTTTATATTGCAGCGATGACCTTCCCTATTGGGCTCGTTATTTTCCGTAATCTAACAAAGGTATGTTCTGAAGTTCACGTATTTCCCATTTTGATTCTTGTTCTCTTTTATATGTTTATGATCCCACTGTTGTTTCCCATATATGAAAAGGATTACGCAAGTGGGTCAGTATTTATTGAACTAAAATACAATAATCACGACGATCCATAATTTTATGTGTAGTAATACTGTTTTGTATTGACTTAGATGATAATAGACACATAGACATTTTATCAAAAAATGAGTTGAACACATAATCCACTGATGATGAATGCACAGGCACACATTTCATTGAAAATGAGTAGAACAAGTCCACTGATGCATGTATGACTTGCATTAAATTACACACTTAGTGATTTATATGTACCTGCTATATCTTCTAATGTTATCTTTGCCTTTGGTAGTTGTCTATAGTTTATTAACTCTTCTCTTTGAGAAAACCGGAACCCTTATTTGCACTAATTTCAAATTTCTTGTATATTCATTGCGGTACATCTATTTTAAGGTTCACAAATTAAGTAAATATCTTTTGACGTTCTAAGCATTGCATACCAATTATTTAAAATTATTGAGACAATAGAAACACTGAGCAAGCGGATCTAATATATTCTTAATCTTCTGCTTTAACTAACAATCTTATGTAACAGAATATAGGACTAAGTAATTTGATTCTAGACCATTCTTTTTTAGTTTCCATGGAAAAGATCTCTTACTACTTCGAGTTCGGGGACATGTTTACAATATGCATCATTTTTTATTATACGTGTTTGTGTGTTTATGTGTATATTGCAGACGGTTGTTACAGAAACATCCTCTCTATTCCGATTGAGAAAGATAGACTGGTTATGTTTGATTATATGTGTATGAGATAATATTATTTATTGTTTATATATTTTACAGTTTGAATCATGCAATATGTTTGACTAGCTGTTTATTTTAATACCTTTGAAACTGGTCCCATTACAGGCGGACAATAATCTTTGGCCGATTATTGTACTTTTTTTGTTTCATATTCAAATGGTTCATGTACAGATGTTAACAGTGCGTGGTCGCCTGATAGGATGTCGGGTGCAGTTGGGGGGAGCATCTCAAAGTAAAATTTGCTCTAAAACCTAAATAAATAAATAAAATTAGAGTTGAATATTAATTTTGATAGTTATCCTCTGCATTGATCTCTATAGGTGTATGCCCTCTTCATTAGTTCGTGCAGGGTTTGTAAGGGGTTCTAGTACCCAAGGGAATGGATGTTATCAGCACAGTTGCAGGAACAACTCATTAGAGGTAGACTCTCTTAATTTTCAGTGTGTGAATCCGCACCCGCATGAAATATCATGTTTGTGATATTAGGCTCTTATAAATTCTTTAGTTACTAATTGGAACTGGAGGCTTACTCAACCCACAATAAGACAGGGCTGGGGCTAATGTATTGAAAATAGTATTGTAACAATTATTTTAAAAGCAATACCAATCGAATTTATAATCTTATGCTCTGCAATATAATGACATCCAAAGTTCTCTACTTTCTCTGTGTTATTCATTAAAAAAACATCAAAATAATAATAGAAGAAGTCCTCTTAAACATACTTATGTCGGTAAGGTCCACACATTTTTTCTGGTAGAAGGTAAACGAGAATGTAGAATAAGGGGCACAACAATTCTTTCTTCGAAAAGGGAGTTACTTTCATCAAGTCTCTGTTAAAAAGGATTAAGTAGTTTCTTAAGTCATGTCATCTTATTTTATGTACAATCCCTGCTCTCTTTAGCCTGCATAATTTTTTAATCACAAATGCATTAATTCAGTACTTAGATAGGTGAATACATGTTAGCACATATGACTGAACTCCACCTTAAAGCGTAAGTTTTCAACGTTAGCAACTGAACATGCATAATTACCATTCATATAACTTTAAACTTTTACTCATTCATATCATGGTAAATGTGCTCTTTTTAGATTGTTCTTGATGGTTCTTGAAACAGGTGGACCAATTCAATTTTTTGGATTTAATGGTAATTTAGTAACCAATCATCTTATATTTGTCCTAGTCGATCTCCGTATCTATGCATCTTTGAAGATTCTTTATTATTGATATTTTACTTTATCTTTCTTCACGTGAACTAGTTTGTTCAACTTATCACGAACTCTGTAGCATAGATCATGTTCATTTGTCTGGTCAGTGTCCAAATTCTTTATTTTTATTGGAGACCGTCCATGAGAGATGTCATTGCTTTCTTGGCATAAGGCTTCCTGATTGTGGCAAACATCAGTTACTTATATTCAATTAGCCTTTTTACCTTGATCAACCTTGTATTCTGGAGTCCAGACTCCTTGTCTTCAGATCCTTATTAAATTTTTATCTGCAGGTTCCTGTCCACGCAATTGAAGTGGGCATGGCAAATGCCTGATTAATGGTGCATGTGAGTGTGATAATGGTCACACTCAAATTGATTGCTCTACTGGTAATGTTTTCTCTGCACGTATTGTATTGTAAATTCATATTTTTCATACAACAATTAGCATGTTATAATTTGAATTTTCATAGCATAACAAAATTAGATGTAATCTTAGTATTTCTCTAGATGATAATTTTTAGTATAATTATCTTGTCTTCATATTTTTTTCATTTTCATATTTATCAAATAACTGAAATTTATCCGATAATAATCAAATCAAGTTATTTTAAATCGAAACTAAATCCAAATCCAAATCATTAGCTGTGATTTTCAATTTTATAAATCAAAAATATAAAATTATGATTTCAGTTTTATCTGAAAATCGAACCAGACCTGCCCATACGCTCCCCTAATCTTAGGCTTGTTCCTTTATATGACGAGTCACCTTCTAATTGCTACCTCGTCAAGATTTCGGCTTCGAATTTATAGTACGAACATTTGTCATAATAATTTGAATTCTTAAAAAATAAAATAGTTTTATAATTTTTAATTCGTTTCTTTAAATTCAAATATTTCTCTGAAACTTATAGTTTCTGAGCTTAGAATGCTTTTTGAGTGTGAAGAATGAACACTCCCTTATAAATTATTACTACTACTATTATTATTATTTCTCTATTTTCTCATGCACCCAATATGAATTAATTTAATTAATAAAAGCAGAAAGCGAGTTTATGAAGATTATTGCCAAAATAACCTCCTAGATATTTTAGAGCTACCTTAATTCTATTATTTTAGAGAAAATGCTAAGAAATTGAAATTGTATCACAAATTTTTTTAGTATACCATATTACCGTTGCATTGTTTCAAACATCTGTCATGCAGGACATTTGATATTAATACATGAAATCACGTGAAGGGATCTTGGTGACCCTACTTTCTACCTCATTTGATGCAACTGACTCTGTACAAAAGAGCAAACCTTCTGCAAACCAATTCTATTGCAGTCCGAAAGTAAAAAAAGTCCACAAAAAATAACAAATGACCCTTCTAGTTGAGGATGCTTTTCCTACTTGTTCGAATTAAAACTCGAAAGTACTAGATTCAAATGACCCTTTTGATTATATATATACTTCTCTCTTTAATCACTCTCTTTATATTTTTTTCTCCATATGCCTTTCAGACACAATTTCTTCTCCATTTGTCTTTCAAGCACATATCTTTATCTTCTTTATTTCTATTCATCCACAATGATGCTCCGATGCCTCAAATTTCTTTTCCGGTAAAATCCAGTCTTCACCATTGATAATGTGGGTTTTCAACAGCAGGCTATCCTTCGACCGCCTCCCCGACCTTCCTACCGCCCAGCTCCGCCATTGTCCTTCGTTCTTCCACCACCGAAACAGAGCTACAAGAGATTTCGTCCTCCTCCAATGCTGATGGCGCCACCTCCACCTCCGTCACCCTGGTCTGTTGTTCCCAAGTAATATACCGAAGTGAGCAAACAGATAGTACTACGGCCTGCGAATCTAATGATAGAGTTGACGATGGCTGTCTGCAAAAATAGCTCACTTCACAGCCATTTCTATACACAAAAAAAAAGAAATTGATGGCATGAAAACCAGTTTTTCAAGTTCACGGTATGCGTCTTTGTTATGTCGATAATAGTTTTTTCTGTTAAAAACCTACATTATCAATGGTGAAGACCGAATTTTTCCGGAAAGAAAATTTGATTTTTCGGAGCATCATTGTGGATGAATATAAAGAAAGAAGATAAAGATATGTGCTTGAAAGACAAATGGAGAAGAAATTATGCTCGAAAGACAGATGGAGACAGATGTTTGAAATAATGCAACGGTAATGTGGTTTACTAAAAAATCTTTGTGATACCATTTCAATTTCCTAGAATTTTCTCTAAAAATAATAGAATTAAGTTAGCTATAAAATATCTAGGAGGTTTTTTTGGCAATAATCTTCATAAACTCGTTTCCTACTTTCACTAATTAAAGTCATCCATATTGAGTGCATGGAAATAAAGAAATAATAATACTAGTAATAGTAATAATTATAATGAAGTGTTCATTTTTCACAATGAACAAATATTATAAGCTCAGAAACTATATGTTCCAGAGAAATATTTGAATTTAAAGAAACGACACAGGAGTATGATTAAAAATTACAAAACTATTTTTCTTTTTAAAGATTCAAATTATTATGGAAAATATTTGTACTATAAATTCAAAGCCGAAATCTTGATGAAGTAGTAATTAGAAGGTGACTTGTCACATAAGGGAACAAACCTAAGATTAGGGGAGCGTATGGGCAGGTCCGATTCAATTTTCAGATAAAATTGAAATCATAATTTTATATTTTCCATCTATAAAATCGAAAATCACAACTAATGATTCGGATTTGGACTCAATTTTGATTTAAAATAACTCGATTTGATTATTATCGGATCAATTTCAGTTATTTGATAAATTTGAAAATGAAAAGAAATATGCAGACAAGATAATTATACTAAAAATTATCATCTAGAGAAATACTAAGATTACATCTAATTTTGTTATGCTATGTGACTTGCGTAGTTCGTTGTTTGAAATAATATTGAATACTAATAACTATATTTACCAACTGTGATTATATAAAAAGTTAACAAACTTTATAGTTTATACCCTTGGTCCCGAACTTTATAGTTAATTTGGTTATAAATTAACGAAATTTTAGTACTCTTGTAAAAGCATGTGAGGGGGGTGTTTAAACAAAATCAAACTAAAGTGAGTGTGGCTAAGAATTTGAAGAGGAGAAAGCAATGAAAAGAAGTGAATGTGACAAAAATCACCTTGTGTTATGTGTTGTCCTTTCAACCCCTATCAGCCTAGGCAATAATGACAAAAAATCACATTGTATTTCTTATTTTTATGTTTTCTTCACTTCTCTCCACCAACTGATTCTATAGAGTTGACAATTTATCCAGGTTTATACCTAAGTAACGAAAGAATTGTAACAATAAACTTTGGTAACATAATTGAGATAGCAGAAGACAGTTAAAAGAAAGAAATGAATGAAATATGCTTTCAAGTTTCAGCCTAACAGAAGACTCACTATATTGCGCCCGTCAAGGAAATTTTAAAATATATAACTTACGACTTAAAACGAATAAGTGACTTACAAGTGATAAGTAGATAGATATTTATAACTTATATAAGTGTTTCAATAATTTTACTTAAAAGTTGGAATTTTTTTCACTTAAATGAATGAAAAATAAAATAATTTTAAGATATAATTATCTTAATTTGTGAATTTAAAATTAGAACACCATTTATAAACATATATTATAACATTAAAGTTAATAAAAAATGAAAAATCAAAATAAGTTGAGAAAAAGTACATCTTTACTAATATTCAACTTATAACTTATAACTTATAAATTCTAAATTCTAAATTTATAAGTTAGGTCGAGAAACAACCGTCGATAAATACTTATGGACTTATTAGTAAATAAGCCACTTATACGTGATGGCGATACAGACCCATTATGTTTTCCAATTCACTACTCACTACATTATATAGGTAATACAAATTATGTTTGAATAGTATACAAGTGTTAAAATAATGTACACGTTTCCACCGAGGATTACAAATACATAATATTATAAATATATAGAATATAATTTATATAATTAATTTAATGTATATAATAACATATATTTAATATTTTTATTATGATTCGGTTCGGTTTGTATTCGTTTTGAAATTTATCAAAACCAAACCGTAGGTATATTATTTGTTCAATTTTTTCGGTTAGGTTTATAATTGGTGCGATTTTTAATTGTACAATTACGTGCGATTTCATACGATTTCGATTTTGGTTTTGATTTTCGGTTTGATTTTGCTCATCTCTACCTACCACACACTCTATTTCATCTTTTTAACCCTAATTCACTTCATAATGTATAAACTGTACTCCTAAAAATGTTTTAATAGATTTTAAAATTAACTATGAATGTATAAGAATCTAAAATGTATTTTAAAAAAATTAACGAATGTATTATTCATTATGAGACTACTAATACAAGATAAATAAGAACGATTCCTAAAATATTCGAGTTATAAAATATTTTTAATTCGTCTTGCAAATAATCGAGCTCGAATGCATGCTATTATAATAATCTACCAAGACGAGCTCGAGCTCAAGTTTCATATTAACTCGGTTCACGAGCATAACCGAACTTGTGTTATATATAATCTGTTTTTATGTATATAATGCGTGCTATTTACATATTATTATATTTGATATTTAATATATAATCATATTTTACATACTTAATCGCCGAATTGATTCTAGTACGTTCAAATTTTAATTCAAACCAAGTAGGAGGAGCATCCTCGACGAAAAGGGTCATGTGCTATTTTTTGTGGACCTATTTACTTTCCGACTGCAAAAGAAATGGTTTGCAGAAGGTCTGCTCTTTTGCACAAAGGCAGTTGCATCAAATAAGTGCCCGGTACAAAGTGGGGACAGTAAAGTATACTATCTTGTTGTTCCACAGGAAAAAGTAGGGTAAGGAAGATCAAGCGATTCCATGTATCAAATCTCCTACACATAGGATGTTTGAAATAATGAAACAGTCACGTGAGTTTAGTAAAAATCTTTGTGATGGCATTCCAATTTCTTACTCCCTCTTTTTTAAAATAATTATCGTTTAATTTTTTAACATGCATTTTTAGGAGTTTTGGTCACTTAATTAAAATTGTTGTTTTTAATTTAAAAAAATCAAAAATGATAATTTGATTAGATAATCGAAATTTCTAAATATGTGTTCCAAAAAATCAAACGATAATTATTTAAAAACATACGGAGTATCATTTTCTCTAAAATAATAGAATTAAGTTAGCTCTAAAATATTTAGGAGGTCATTTTTTCAATAATCCTCGTAAACTTAACTTCCTACTTCACTAATTAAATCCATTCATACCGGGTGCATGGGAAAGAGACAAGTAATAGTAATAACTGATAAAAACACATAAAAGAGAGAATTTCACAGCAACAATCCAAAACAAAATAAAGCAAACAAGTCATCAAAGCAACAAATTTGCAATCATAGAAAACTATACCAAAACTGCATATCAAATTGAATTCAGATCCAAAAACTAAACTCAATCTAAGTCAACAAACTATATCCAATGCTCAACCAAATAAAAACTGCATCCCAATTAAATTTGTATCCAAACATTAAGGATTCAAATTATAATGGCCAATATTTGTACTATAAATTCGAAGTCGAAATCTTGACGAGATAACAATAAGTAACTCAAAAATACCGTAACAATAAGTAACTCAAAAACTCGTCATCACTGTTCTAAAAAGCGTAAATCGGCCATAAGAGGTGGAAAGATCTCGCGCTTAAACGGTTAAGCGGACACTTAAACGGAATTTTAAGCGGATTTATAAGCGGATAAAAAATATTTATTTAAAACTTTAAATATAGTAATAATATGTGTAATACTAAAACAATGAAAATGAATAAAGTATCAAGAATATAAAAATAGATTTTTTCTTAAAAAATCACATATCAATAATATTTTTTTAATCAAGATCATTGTTTTATTAAAATAAATATTAATATTTACAATTAAAAATTTGACAAGTCAAAATCAGTTTGACCGCTTAATGACGGTTTAATCCGTTTAATAAGCGCTTAATCCGTTTAAAAGGTCGCTTAATCTTTAAAAATGCTTAATCATCCGATTAGTATAAATAGAAGCGCTTTATGACCTGATACCGCTAAAACGGCAACTTAGACGACCATTTAATGCGCTTTTTAGAACACTGTTCGTCACATAAAAGGAACAAGCCTAAAATAAGGGAACCCCGCCCAAGAGCAAGTCTAACATTATCCATTTATCCTACCATGTTTCTTAAAAATGTTATAAAAGATTTAGCTTTTAATGGTTTGGGATATCATATAATAGAGAAATATTAACAATATTCCTAATATTTTCTACTTACAAATATAGCACTCAAGCAGCCTATAAGACTTAGGGAAATACAAGTGTCTCTAGCATGCAAATCAACTCGATATGACTTAACATCACTAAATACGAAATCACTACATTAGCATCAATATCTGAAAGGCATATGTCATAGCCTATTTGTTTATTCGAGGATTTAACTCAACTCAAATAAGAATGTAACAAGTAAATAGTGGATCTACCGTCAAAGAGATCTCACAAAGTAACATTTGTCAAAGGATTCAGAAACAAGGTTCATCTATAGACTTGCGGAATTACTTCACTGGAAGAAGTTCAAGAAATTGATCAAGCCTCACTGATATAAATCAAGATTGTGGATTTAATCAAGTGACAGAGATCTTGTCAGGGTATTAGATAATTACAGGGATTTAATCTGAAGAAAATCAAGTTATCAAAGTCAAGACATGAAGAAACGCCACAGAAGTTAGTCACTCATGAACCGGACAGTACATCGAGTGTCAACATTGAAGTGGTGGAATTGATTCATAATTGACAGTGATTTTCAGAAGATTTTCAAAAGAATGGTTGCTATTCAAGAGTAGTATTAATTCTCTATTAATTAATTAATCATATAATTTAATTAAGAAAATAAATTAAATCTGCAAAGATTAATTTATTGATTAATTGAATTAATTGATTAATTAATTCTGAATTAATATTAAGAATTTTCTGAATTATAATTGAATTAAAATCAGTTTTAATTCAGTAAGACAATTGAGATTGAACTGGCATGACAATCTGGATTGTCATACCGATTGTCATGCCAGGCCATTCCTGATTGTCTCACCGAAAGTTCTACTGGAAGGAGGATTGTCTTGCCAGTTCATTTTGATAGTCTTGCTAGTTCATTTAATTGCCTCACCGAAAGTCATGGTGGTTCAACAGATTGTCTTGCTAGCTCAATGGATTGTCTCACCGAAAGTCATGCCAATTCTCAGATAGTCATGCTAGTTCAAGTGGATTCTGTTGATTGAAATATAAAAGACAGAAGCAACAGAAGACATTCAACACAATCACTTACTCAAGAACAAGAAATAACAGCAGCTGAAAAACATATCATCTCTTAAACTGCAACTTCAAGATCAATAATTTCTAGTTATTAAAGTTAAATCCAAACCACTAGAAATCATTCTCTTGTTCTTGTGTAACTATCTAGCGGATCAAATCCCTAGAATTTAATCTCAAATTGCGTTTAGCATTTGATTCTTTTTATTGCAAAAATAGAAAAAGTTCATGTCGAATTTATTCCAGATTTGTGATAATTAATTTGAGATTAATCCCTTTTAATCGATACCGTTGTTGTAACACCTTTCAAGTTTAATAATATTTTTATTTAACTTGAATTTTGTTTCAATTTTTATTCCGCACTAAATTCGATTAAACGGTATAGTTTGTATTCAACCCCCCTTCTACAAACATATTGGGACCTAACAATTGGTATCAGAGCCTTCTGATTAACGAAAAAATCAAGATCCTGGACTTTTGTGATTTTTCAACTCCTTGAATTTTTATTTATTCAAAAATTCATAATGACTTCACAAAAATTTGGAACCGTTAAAATTCCATTATTTGATAAAAAAAATTATATTATGTGGAAGAAGAAGATGCTCTTGTTTTTACAAGTTGCAAATCCCAAATATCTGAACTTGTTAAAGAAGGGTCCAAAAATTCCGATGGTTATTGAACCAGAGGTGATAAAAGATGATGTTGTAATTACCAAGGCTAGAACCTATGCAAAAGAGCCTGAGGATTTTACTCCTGCTGAAAAGGAAGAAGCCTTCTTGGATGTCAGCCTTCAATTAATTTTAGTTGATTCCCTTGATTACTTGATGAACAGATATGTGATAAACTGTAAAAATTCCAAACACATCTGGGAAACTATTGAGGTGATTAATGAAGGTACAGAGGAAGTTAGGGAGAACAAGTTAGAGATCCTAACCTCTGAGTATGAACATTTTAAATCCAATCTAGGAGAAGGAATTATTGAAGTGTTCGAGAGGTACAATGCATTGATCAACAACCTGAACAAAAATGGAAAATATTATTCAATCAGGGAGATCAACAAAAAGTTCCTTTTAACACTGCCAACTCATCTTGAACATAGAATCACTTCCATAAGAAAAGCTAGAGATCTGAGTGAGATTTCTTTGGATAGACTCTATGGTGTGTTAAAAACCTATGAGTTGGAGCATATTCAGCAGAAGGAAGTCTACGGGAAAGATAGAGCGGTCAACACATCTACTGCTCTAATAGTTGTAGGTCAACAACAACAACAACAATCTCAACAGTCAAGGAGAATGGTACAGTATTCCAAGGCTGAGGAAAATGTGTTAGTAGCAGAATATGATCCTCCTGCTATAAATCAATCCAGTGATGATTTTTACTCCTTGGAAGAGCTGGAGCAATTGGAAGATGAGTCAATGGCCCAGATTGTCAAGAGATTCTCCAATGTTAGATTCAAGAGAAATCCCAAGTTCAAGTACAAGTCCAACTACAACAGATTCCAGAAAGATGGATCTTCATCCTCTAACACCAGCAGTGGTGGATACAAAACGGGGATGGTTGATCGGAGCACCATTAGATGCTATAACTGCAATGAGTTGGGACACTTTGCCACAGAATGTAGAAAGCCAAAGCAAGTAAGAAAGAACTCTTATGATTCAAATCAGAAGAGTAACTCTGAAAGGGCTTATCTGGTAAAGGGAAGAAGCTGGGATGATACTGATAGTGAAGATGAAGAAGAAGGGAATCTTGCTCTTATGGCTATTGATGGAAATACTTCATCGTCAAGAAAAGAGGTAAAATTTACTGATGCTGAATTAGTTTATGATCTAGGAGGTTCCTTAGATTGTGCTCGTCGTGATAATGAACTGTTAAGTCAGCAGATCAAAGACCTTGAGAAAGAGGTCAATGAATTAAGACTTGTGCACATTAATCAAGACAAATTAAAAGAACAAGTATCTTTTCTAGAGAATAGAGTTAACTGTTATAGACAACTCGAAACTATTCTCAAAGATAAGATCACCGGTCTTGAGACTAAGGTTAAAGCTTACTTTAATTCTTGTTCGAAGGCTAAAGAGTTCTACAGTAAGCAAGCTGTTAATCAAACATCAGGAATGGGTTTTGATTACAATGTTGCTATTGGAGAATTAGGCATAAACTCCCCTCCTCATGTTTGTGCTAAAGGTAGGGAAGTACCACATGTGCTTAAGGGTGTTGATAAACCCCTCTATAAAGGATCAATTGCTGAACCATTTGATGAGACCTCCTTTATTATTCAAGAAGAAATACGTGCTGAAGATCTTGCTAATGAGAAGGTTGTTTCCAAGTCAAGTGTGTCGAAAGTTCCAGTCAAAGTTGTGAAAGCAACTGAGACTAACTCAGACATACATGAGTTGGATAACAAAAATGCCATGTCTACCATGCATATTTTTCCTATTGTTTATCCCTCTCATAAAGTATGTGGTATTCCTAATTGTATGTCTTGTGCTTTTAATTTGATGTATGCTTATTTTAATGGTAAGCATGTTTCTAGTGATAAGACTACTCCTCGTCAGCATTTGAATAATAGGAAGCATGATAGGTCTAAGACTGCTAGTCCTTTGAAGGCTAGAAAGGAGACATTTGTGCCTAAGCCTAAACAGAAATTTGTTAAGGCTGTTTACAAGGCCAAATGTCCAGTCATTGAGAAAGTTGAGAACATTAAAGTTAAGAATGTTGTTTTGCCTGACAAAGGTCAATTCTACAAGTATGTCGGGCCCAACCAAGTTTGGGTTCCGAAGAAGGTTTAATCCATTTGTATTGCAGGGCATTAAATAGGTGGAACTGGCAGTGTGGATTCTTAACAGTGGATCGTCAAGACATATGACCGGAGATAGAGCCCTGCTATCAAATGTGGTTGAGAAAGCTGGCCCAGTGGTTACCTTTGGAGATAACAGCAAAGGTTTAACTGAGGGATATGGCTGTTTGCAAGCTGGTAATGTTATCATTGAACTCAAACTTCTTTCAACATTAGTGATTTCTTATTTCAGTTAAAATCTTTTGAAATCACTATTGTACATCATTTCTCTCAAAAGATTAAATGTATAATTTTCATTCATTATAGATCTTAAGTACATTTTATCTCTATATTGCCATATGTTCTGTGATATAGGTTCAGCCTCCAATGGCTTTCTTTCATTGACAATCATGAAGTTGAAAACCCACAACTTCTATCCCAGACTGTAAAGACAAACACAGAAACAGAACCAACCAACACTCTCTTACCACTAAAATGAAGTATGAGTGAGCGTGAGGGAGATAGTGCCTTAGTGCACCACATAAGGAAGGTTTTGTAGTCAACCCAGCAGCTCTGTCTCCTATAAAGATGAGTAGTATTTTAAACCGAGACAACTGCTAGCTCCCATACATCTTCTCAAAAAGATGTAATGGCTGAAAAGGCACAAAAATAGTTACTAGATTCATTCTCTCAACAGGGTACCTCAAACATAAACAATTCTTGATGCACAAGGAAAGGTTACACATACAAAGGAGGAGTTGACGGAAATAAGAGTTTCGACCATTTTAAGGTCAGATTCGATTGTTCAAGGTTCCTTAATGGACCAATTGCCTTTACAGGTGTTAGGAGAGGATACTGATCCAAAAGCCATATGTCAGTGGTCAGTGTCTACCTCCCCAGGCTTAAATCCCCTGGATGTATCTGCGGATAGTGGATCTAACATAGGCGCAGATCGGCAACTTGTTGACAATGATTCAGATATTACCTGATGAGTCACAAGGAAATGTCTTCACAGACATTAGAAGGGAACTTTGATCTTTATGCTAAATTCGTTGGATCATTGTTTACCTTCCCAGAATTCAAATCTGGAACCCTAAAAGGTAAACTAGCAACTTGTAGATTATGACTCAGATTTATCTGACGAGTTTAACAAGGATGGGGATTTGCGAACTCCCATTGCACCTCCTGTGACCTCCTTAAGGATGGCTAAGGTGATTTTCCTTGCACGTACAGCTGAATTTTGGAGCTATGAGAGGAGTGATACACTTGTGAGAATGAGTGTAAGCATGAGTGGAGAGAAGAGTGAAACACATGTGAGGTACACTAAACAGAATCATACACTCACAATGAGGAAGAAAGATGAAACTACTTGTTATTTCTTTTCCAACCAAGTGAAATATGAGAACTCCTTCAGACAACGGCATACATTCCTTCTCTAAGGGGGAGATAAAAGCTTAAGTAATAGTTTGGAGGATTCCTCAACTAAGGGGGAGAAATAGCAGGGAGGAAGAAAAAGGTAAAGCACATGTACACTACACTACACCATTGTTGTTTGTAACTACGGATCCTATTGTACGGGAGAGGTGGTAAACACAAGGTGATTTCCTAGTAAGGGAATAAGATGTTTTCCAAAAGGGGAGTACCATTGGTTTTTATCTGCGGATCCTATTGTACGGAAGATGTGGTAAACGAAGGTGATCTCCTTTAAGCAGTTGATTCTCATAGGGGGAGAAGCAAGAGAGATATGTGCTTCTCAACAGGAAATGTGGTTGTACAAAAGAAGATGAAACTACTTGAAGATATGTTCAGTCTAGAGGAACATCTATTTGGAATCTGGAAAATGTTAAATATAATCCAGAACTTTTCTGCTATTTACTTTGCATTTCTGATTACATCTTTTTATTATTTGTTAGTTGAGTTATCCTCTAGGTATTTGTTATTATTGTCTAACAAACAAATAGGGGGAGATTGAAAGGCATATGTCATAACCTATTTGTTTATTCGAGGATTTAACTCAACTCAAATAAGAATGTAACAAGTAAATAGTGGATCTACCGTCAAAGAGATCTCACAAAGTAACATCTGTCAAAGGATTCAGAAACAAGGTTCATCTACAGACTTGAGGAATTACTTCACTGGAAGAAGTTCAAGAAATTGATCAAGTCTCAGTGATATAAATCAAGATTGTGGATTTAATCAAGTGACAGAGATCTTGTCAGGGTATTAGATAATTACAGGGATTTAATCTGAAGAAAATCAAGTTATCAAAGTCAAGACATGAAGAAACGTCACAGAAGTTAGTCACTCATGAACCAGACAGTACATCGAGTGTCAACATTGAAGTGGTGGAATTGATTCATAATTGACAGTGATTTTCAGAAGATTTTCAGAAGAATGGTTGCTGTTCAAGAGTAGTATTAATTCTCTATTAATTAATTAAGTCATATAATTTAATTAAAAAAATAAATTAAATCTGCAAAGATTAATTTATTGATTAATTGAATTAATTGATTAATTAATTCTGAATTAATATTAAGAATTTTCTGAATTATAATTGAATTAAAATCAGTTTTAATTCAGTAAGACAATTGAGATTGAACTGGCATGACAAACTGGATTGTCATACCGATTGTCATGCCAGGCCATTCCTGATTATCTCACCGAAAGTTCTACTGGAAGGAGGATTTTCTTGCCAGTTCAATTTGATAGTCTTGCTAGTTCATTCAATTGTCTCACCGAAAGTCATGGTGGTTCAACAGATTATCTTGCTAGCTCAACGGATTGTCTCACCGAAAGTCATGCCAATTCTCAGATAGTCATGCTAGTTCAAGTGGATTCTGTTGATTGAAATATAAAAGATAGAAGCAGCAGAAGACATTCAACACAATCACTTACTCAAGAACAAGAAATAGCAGCAGCTGAAAAACATATCATCTCTCAAACTGCAACTTCAAGATCAATAATTTCTAGTTATTAAAGTTAAATCCAAACCACTAGAAATCATTCTCTTATTCTTGTGTAACTATCTAGCGGATCAAATCCCTAGAACTTAATCTCAAATTGCGTTTAGCATTTGATTCTTTTTATTGCAAAAATAGAAAAAGTTCATGTCAAATTTATTCTAGATTTGTGATAATTAATTTGAGATTAATCCCTTATAATCGATACCGTTGTTGTAACACCTTTCAAGTTTAATAATATTTTTATTTAACTTGAATTTTGTTTCAATTTTTATTCCGCACTAAATTCGATTAAACGGTATAGTTTGTATTCAACCCCCCTTCTACAAACATATTGGGACCTAACAATTGGTATCAGAGCCTTCTGAATTATAATTGAATTAAAATCAGTTTTAATTCAGTAAGACAATTGAGATTGAACTGGCATGACTCATACCGATTGTCATGCCAGGCCATTCCTGATTGTCTCACCGAAAGTTCTACTGGAAGGAGGATTGTCTTGCCAGTTCATTTTGATAGTCTTGCTAGTTCATTCAATTGTCTCACCGAAAGTCATGGTGGTTCAACATATTGTCTTGCTAGCTCAACGGATTGTCTCACCGAAAGTCATGCCAATTCTCAGATAGTCATGCTAGTTCAAGTGGATTCTGTTGATTGAAATATAAAAGAGGAAGCAGCAAAAGACATTCAACACAATCACTTACTCAAGAACAAGAAATAAAGCAGCTGAAAAACATATCATCTCTCAAACTGCAACTTCAAGATCAATAATTTCTAGTTATTAAAGTTAAATTCAAACCACTAGAAATCATTCTCTTGTTCTTGTGTAACTATCTAGCGGATCAAATCCCTAGAACTTAATCTCAAATTGCGTTTAGCATTTGATTCTTTTTATTGCAAAAATAGAAAAAGTTCATGTCGAATTTATTCGAGATTTGTGATAATTAATTTGAGATTAATCTCTTGTAATCGATACCGTTGTTGTAACACCTTTCAAGTTTAATAATATTTTTATTTAACTTGAATTTTGTTTCAATTTTTATTCCGCACTAAATTCGATTAAATGGTATAGTTTGTATTCAACCCCCCCCCTTCTACAAACATATTGGGACCTAACAATATCACAAATCAATCGGAAAATTGATCTAAGGGATCATGTTATTATGCAAATGCATGAACTATATGAACAAACTATCATAAAAACTATAAAAATAAAAAAAACTTCTACATGGCAAAAATGCAACTATATAAACTAAACTATCATGAATATGTAAACTATATGTGACTCAAACAAACATAATCCTTCAACTACTACCCCCACCAAACTTAAAATTTTCACTGTCCTCGGTGAAGGTAATAGTAAGGAATCAGGCATACCTACTCGGAATCGGGATCCTCACCCTCAACGGGTGGAGTGTCAGGCGTGTCTAGAGGTGGATACACGGAGTCCTCACCAAATACTGGCCACTAGATGTCAACACATGTGGCTCTGAATGCAGTCCTCAATGCCTGGGTGAGATCACGTGCAAACCGACTATGGATGTCAAGCATCGCATCCATCCTCCTCGCTAGACGCCTATACTGCGTCATGTTCATACCAATTCCAACATCCACTCATGCTTCCTCATGCTCCTGCTGCGATGGCTGCTGTGACTGGGACGACTCTACTTCCTCACCCAACTGAGCTCTCTAACCCGCCTCACGGGCAAACTTTGAACCACCAGCATACATCTGATCATAAGGCCACTTGCCCGGAAGAAGATCAAATGAATAACCAAGCCCCTTAGGATTGGGCTTACCACCATACCACTCCACCATATTCAATATAGTCGAACTATCAATAGCAGAACTAGGAAGCTGAAGCTGCTCATGTGCAGCTTAACGGACACGAACTGCCAAGCACAACTTCATCACAATGGACGCATAGGGTATACAACCCGTAGTACTCCCTCGCAAAAATCTCAGAATCCCCTGGTAAATAACCATCCCAAGATCCACATAATCACCCTGAAGAATGCCTCACAACAGCTGTGCACGCTCCACAGTCACATCATGCACATGAGAATATGGCATGACATTCGCACAAATAAACACATTCCATGCACGGTCAAACTTGTTCATGCTCGAAGCAGGGAACGTGAAATATTTATTCGTGCCCCTCTTGAACTTCCAGTGAGTATCAAGTATGCACAGAGTAGCAACAATCAAATCCAAATCAAATTCCTCCGGAGTCTTATCGTACCAGGTGTCTTAACCGGACCTCCTCGCAGGCTGATCAATCACCCTCGTTATCGCATCAGCACTATACTCCACCGTCACCCCCTGACCACTGTGAAACCATTCTTCTCCACCTTCGCATTAGCATAAAACTTACGAACAACACTCATGGGCACGGCAGCGGGTGCCTCGCAAAAAGAAACCCAGCACATCTCCAAGATCATTTCCAATAGCCTACCATCCTTCCCCGATGGCAGAAAACCACGCTCCTTGGCTATAGGCTTCGAGAGAAGCCTCGTATACTCCGCTTCAGCCTTAGCAGTAGAAAACCTTGGACTCACACCACCTTCACTCGAAGAATCGATAATGCTGCTACTTACTTGAGTTCTTTGTTTCTTGGGTGCCATTGGGATTGAATAAGAGAGAATAAGAGATAAGTGTTTGAGAGAGAATTGTGTTTGAGAATTTGAGAAGTGGTGGAGAAGTTTGTGTATAAGTGTATGTATATATAGGAGGTGAGAAGAGTATTAGATATGGAATAGAAGTGGGAATTGATTATGGAAATAGTGGGAATAATGGGTTTGATTTGGAGAGGGAAATTTGGGATGTGGAAGAGTAAAATTCGGGTATGAGTTGATTTTTAAAAGAAGTCCCCGATTTTTTCTTAATTCCCAACTGTTTATTTTTTTTCAGAATTCGGGGGGCAGCGCGGCCACACCGTGCTTCTGTTGTTTCAACGCGGCTGCCCCGCTAGGCAGCGTGGGCGCGCTATACTTCTGGATAACTGGCGCGGCCGCCCCGCTTCCTCAGTGTGGGCGCACCGTGCTACTTTAGTTGGCCCCGAAATTTTTCAAATTTTTGAATTTTTTGTGTTTTTCTCCTTTCTTTCTTCTTCCTCTATCTACTAATGTACAACAAACTTGGGTTGCCTCCCAAGAAGCGCTTGCTTTACGTCGTTAGCTTGACGTAGAAACTCGAGATCAAACGGAAAACAAAATGGCACTAACCACCTCGCAGTTTACCGTGTCACCATAGTAATGCTTCAACCTCTGACCATTTACCTTGAATGCTTGGTCCAGATCATTCTCAAAAATCTCCACCGCTCCATGTGGAAACACAGTTTTGACAATAAATGACCTTGACCATCTTGACTTCAACTTTCCAGGAAAAAGACGGAGATGAGAGTTGAACAAAAGAACTTGTTGCCCCGGCACAAATGATTTGAGCACTAGACCCCAATCGTGCCACCTCTTGACTTTCTCCTTATACATTTTGTTGTCTTCATACGCTTGAAGTTGAAACTCATCGAGCTCATTCAATTGAAGCATCCTCTTCTTTTCAGCTGCATCCAAATCAAGATTCAACTTCTTTAAAGCCCAATACGCTTATGCTCTAGCTCCACCGGTAAATGACACCTCTTACCATAAACCAACTGATACGGTGACATCCCTAGCAGAGTCTTGTATGCTGTTCGATACGCCCAAATAGCTTCATCAAGCTTCAAAGACCAATCTTTTCTCAATGGACACACAACTTTCTCTAAAATGTGCTTGATCTCTCTATTAGATACCTCAGCTTGACCATTCATCTGAGGATGATAAGCCGTAGCAATGCGATGATTCACATTATACATTTGCATCACAGCCGTGAACTTGCGGTTGCATAAATGCGACCCCTCATCACTGATTATGACTCTTGGAGTTCCAAATCTTGTGAATATCTGCTTGTGAAGAAAATTAAGCACTACATTCGTATTGTTTGTTGGCAACGCCTTAACTTCAACCTATTTCGAGACATAATCAACTGCCAACAAGATATACTAATTGTTACAAGATGAGACAAATGGCCCTATGAAGTCAATTCCCCAAACATCGAAGACTTCAACCTTGAGAAGCACATTAAGAGACATCTCATCCCTCTTGGACATATTACCCACATGTTGACATCGATCACATTTCAAAACAAACTGATGAGCATCTTTAAACAAGGTCGGCCAAAAGAAACCTGCTTGAAGAATACGAGATGTTATCTTTTCTCCACCATAATGTCCTCCATAAGCCGTTGAGTGGCAATCTCGCAAGATCCCCCCCCCCCATTTCGCTGTAAGGAATACATCTCCTGATGATTTGGTCAGCTCCTTGTCGAAAAAGAAATGAGAAACGGCTCATCCCACATATACCACTTCACTTCATGCAGAAACTTCTTCCTTTGAGCTGAAGTCAACTTTGGAGGCATAATGTTACTCACAAGGTAGTTCACAATGTCGGTGAACCACGGTTCTTCTGCTTGTACTCCAAATAATTGCTCATCGGGAAAAGATTCGTTTATCAAAGACTTATCTTGTGAAGTAGCAACTGGATCCTCTAAACGCGAAAGATGATCAATGAATTGATTTTCAGTCCCTTTTATGTCCTTGATCTATAATTCAAACTCCTGAAGTAAAAGAACCCATCAAATCAATATAGGCTTCGAGTCCTTCTTTGAGACGAGATATCGAATGGCAGCGTGATTAGTGAAAACTGTCACCTTCGTCCCAAGTAGATAAGATCAAAATTTCTCAAAGCCATAGACAATAGCCAAAAGTTCTTTCTCAGTAGTGGTGTAATTCAGTTGAGCACCATTAAGAGTCTTAATAGCATAGTAGACTACATAAAATATGTTGTTCTTTCGTTGCCCAAGAACTGCTCCAACTGCTAGTCACTTGCATCGCACATCATTTCAAATGGTTCAGCCCAATCAGGTGCAGTTATGACAGGTACCGTAATCAAACTCTTCTTCAGTGTCTCAAAAGCAGCATGACACTCATCATCAAACTGGAAAGGAACATCTTTCTCTAGCAAATTGAACAACGGCTTCGAAATCTTAGAGAAGTCCTTGATGAAACGCCTATAGAAACCCGCATGACCAAGAAAACTGCGAATTCCCTTAACAGCAATTGGTGGAGGAAGATTTTCAATAACCCCCACCTTGGCTTTGTCCACCTCAAGACCCTTACTAGAAACCTTGTGACCAAGAATGATGCATTGGCTCACCATAAAATGACATTTCTCCCAATTGAGAACCAAATTGGTCTCAACGCACCTTTTAGCACTAACCCAAGATTGTGCAAGCATTTATCATAAGAAGTTCCAAAGACTGAGAAATCGTCCATGAATACTTCTATATTATTTCCAATCATATCAGAGAAGATAGCCATCATGCATCTCTGAAAAGTGGTTAGCGCACCACATAGTCCAAAAGAAACTCTTCGAAAAGCAAAAGTACCAAAGGGACATGTGAATATAGTCTTCTCTTGATCTTATGGAGCGATACAGATCTGATTATATCCTGAATAGCCATCCAGAAGATAATAGTAATCATGCCTGACCAATCTATCAATCATCTGATCAATGAAAGGAAGAGGGAAGTGATCCTTCCTTATAGCCTTGTTTATCTTTCTATAATCCATGCAAACTCTCCACCCATTGACTGTTCGTGTAGGAATAAGCTCATTCTTCTCATTTTCTACCACAGTGATACCACATTTCTTTGGCACACACTAAATTGGGCTTACCCATGAACTGTCATAAATAGGATAGATGATCCCTGCATCTAGCCACTTGAGGATTTTCTTCTTCACAACTTCTTTCATGATCGGATTTAGCCTTCTCTGTTGCTAAACAGTAGGCTTGCTTCCTTCCTCTACCAGAATTTTGTGCATGCAATACGAAGAGCTGATTCTCTTGATATTGTAACGCCCTCCAGACCCGGGGTATAAGTCTGGGGGTTACTAGCTAATCACCAAACCTGTTCAATCTGATTAACAATTAATAAAGAAATGAAATTAAACCCCTTTAACACTAACCATGATATTTTTAGGTTGAAGTATGAAAACAAGAACCACTAACTACTTTTATTATAAACCAACATTCAAAGTCTCACAAACTCTCTTTATTACAAACCATTATCTATTTCATTTTTAACTAAGTTCAGCTTTTATTCAAACACACACACTATCTATCAACACTCCACCTGCTCGGGCAACTCAAAGCTTTCTTCCTGGATTGGGATCAACACCTTGGGTATGAGAGGATCCCGAGGCTTGACCCGCTTCTTTACCACTCGAGTCCTGATTGGTTTCATATTCCTTCTTAACTGAAAACAATAAGGTGAATAACAACAAAGGGGTGAGCCAAAAATTGCTCAACAAGTCCACAAAATATAAACAGTGTTAAAGCATTTTAAATGAATCCGTCATCCCGAGTATATCAACCCCACGAGAATAGAAAGAAGGCCATTACTGGCGAGTACAAATGAACTAAACTGGACACAAGTTCGCATCTATATTCTGCTGATCAGTCAGAATATAATGCAGATCCATATCTTAATAAATAGATCCAGTCAGGTCCCCAGGCACTATGGCCCACGTCGAGCCACCAATCATCCCGGTCCTCAGGATTAAGACACACTCAATCCCAAAATATCATTATCCAGTCCATCGCTTAGCAACCGGAACAATCGGTATGCTTTGACATATTCTAATTGTAATAACCCCCAAAATTTTGAACTTTTTGTAACCCTTATGAATAGTGTTTTTGCTGAATGAGAAAACTTTTCATGCCACACTATGTAGGGGTTCTGTTATGGATATTCTGAGATTTTATTAGTACTCAATATGGTATATAAGTGTATGTAAAGATCGTCAGAATCCAATTCCGAACACTTTGATTTTTCCCGGAAATCCACTAGATACGGAAAGAATTGAGTATAAGGTAACGGGATAGAGTGATTGAATTTGCTATTGAGTTGGCCCCAGGGACGGCGCCAGTTTCAAAAGCACCTTACCGGTTAGCCCCGTTAGAAATGAAGGAATTAGCTATCCAATTGCAGGAACTCTTGGATAAGGGTATGATAAGACCCAGTGTGTCTCCGTGGGGAGCACCAGTTTTATTTGTTAAGAAGAAAGATGGGAGCATGAGGCTGTGCATCGACTATCGAGAGTTGAACAAGCTAACCATAAAGAACAGGTACCCATTACCTAGAATAGACGATCTGTTTGACCAGCTAAAGGATGCTATTTATTTTTCCAAGATTGACCTGAGAACTGGATATCACCAACTAAAGATTAAACCCGAAGATATTTCCAAGACAGCGTGCCGTACCAGGTATGGGCATTATGAGTTCTTGGTAATGTCCTTTGGATTAACCAACGCCCCAGCGGCTTTCATGGATTTAATGAATAGAGTATTTAAGAAGTACTTGGACAAGTGTGTGATAGTTTTTATCGATGATATTTTGATCTACTCAAGGACTGAGGCAGAACATGCAGAGCATTTGAGGATAGCTCTAGGAATACTCAGAGAGGAACAGTTATATGCCAAATTCTCCAAAGTGTGAATTCTGGCGGAATGAAGTACAGTTTTTAGGACATGTGATCAATAAAGAAGGAGTATTGGTCGACCCCTCCAAGATAGAGGCGGTCTCAAATTGGGAAAGGCCAACCACACCCACAGAGGTAAGGAGTTTCATAGGATTGGTCGGCTACTATCGTAGATTTGTGCAGTACTTTGCGAAGATCGCAGCCCCTTTGACACGACTTACTCGTAAGACAGAGAAGTTTGAATGGACGGAGAAATGCGAGAACAGTTTTCAGGAATTAAAGAAAAGGTTGGTAACGGCCCCGGTGTTGGCATTGCCAGACGGAAAAGGAGATTTTGTGATATATAGGGACGCGTCGCACAAAGGATTAGGGTGTGTGCTTATGCAGCACGGTAAGGTGATTGCGTATGCATCGAGTCAACTGAAGTAATACGAGATTAGATATCCTACTCATGACCTTGAGCTCGCGGCAATAGTTTTTGCCTTAAAAATTTGGAGGCACTACTTGTACGGAGAGAAGTGCAAGATTTTCACAGACCATAAGAGCCTCAAGTACATATTTACGCAGAAAGAGCTCAACATGCGCCAGAGGAGATGGTTAGAGCTAATCAAGGACTATGATTGTGAGATTCTCTATCATCCGGGGAAAGCCAATGTGGTGGCTGATGCCCTTAGTAGAAAGGAAAGACTCAGAATGATAACGACTTCGGAAGAATTGATAAGGGATTTTGAGAGAATGGAAATAGAAGTAAAGGTAACCGGAACCGGAACTGAAAAGCTTTTTGAGATCTCAATGCAGCCAGAGTTATTGGAAAAGATCAGATTGTGCCAAGAGAAAATAATGAATGAAGGCAGAAAGTCAATGACTGGAGAGGAGATCCATACTGAGAAAGATGATAAAGGGATAATGAGGTACTCCTACCGGATTTGGGTTCCGAACGTTCAAGAGCTTAAAAATGAGATTTTGGATGAAAGCCATAGTTCAAGGTATTCCATTCACCCGGGAAGTACCAAGATGTATGGGGATTTGAAGGAATATTACTGGCGGCCCAACATGAAGAGGGACGTAGCAGAATGGGTAAGCAAATGTTTGACTTGCCAAAGAGTAAAGGCAGAGCACCAGAGACCCAGTGGACTTTTACGACCCCTGGAGATTCCCGAATGGAAATGGGAACAGATAGCGATGGATTTTGTTGTAGTCTTGCCAAGGACGAAAGCCAATTATGACGCCATATGGGTAATTATAGACCGACTGACAAAGTCAGCTCATTTCATTCCTATCAATGAGAGATACACAGTTGATAGACTGGTGGACATTTACCTTAAGGAAATAGTGACGCGACATGGAGTCCCAGCGTCCATTGTCTCAGACCGAGACCCCAGGTTCAACTCCAGATTTTGGAGGAGCTTTCAAGAATGTGCGGGGACCAAGTTAAATATGTGTACCGCGTACCATCCCCAGACGGATGGGCAGAGTGAAAGGACCATCCAGACACTAGAGGATATGTTGAGAGTCTGTGCAATAGACTTTAAAGGAAGTTGGGATGATCACTTGCCGTTGATCGAGTTTTCTTATAACAATAGCTTTCATGCTAGCATCGGAATGCCGCCTTATGAGGCCCTGTACGGAAGAAGGTGTCGATCTCCCTTATACTGGGATGAAGTAGGGGAGCGGAAGATGCTCGGACCCGAAGTGGTCCAAAGGACCAAAGACATAGTGGATCTTATCAGAGGGCGGCTTGTAGCAGCCCAAGACAGACAGAAGAAATATGCAGACCTAGCCCGAAAGGACAAGGAATATGAAGTAGAGGACTTAGTACTGCAGAAGGTATCCCCTTGGAAGGGATTAATGAGATTTGGAAAGAAAGGAAAACTAAGCCCAAGATACATTGGACCTTTTGAGATATTAAGACGGATTGGAAAGCTAGCGTACGAGCTAGCCTTACCCCCTAACTTGCAACAAGTTCATAATGTGTTCCATGTGTCAATGCTAAGGAAGTATCATCGGGATGCCAGACACATAGTGGAGTACGAGCAGGTGGATATGCAACTAGATCTGACTTACGTGGAGAAGCCAGTAAGGATTATAGATAAGAAGGAGCAGGTGCTTCGGAACAAAGTAATCAAGCTAGTCAGAGTGCTATGGCAGAATCATAATGTGGAAGAATCAACTTGGGAACTAGAGAGCGCAATGCTAGAAAAGTACCCCCATTTGTTTTCTATTTGATTCCGAGACGGAATCCTTTTAAGGAGGGGAGACTGTAATAACCCCCAAAATTTTGAACTTTTTGTAACCCTTATGAATAGTGTTTTTGCTGAATGAGAAAACTTTTCATGCCACACTATGTAGGGGTTCTGTTATGGATATTCTGAGATTTTATTAGTACTCTATATGGTATATAAGTGTATGTAAAGATCGTCAGAATCCAATTCCGAACACTTTGATTTTTCCCAGAAATCCACAAGATACGGAAAGAATTGAGTATAAGGTAACAGGATAAAAAGGATTTAAATAAAAGGATTATAGGAGAGGATCATAAAAGGATTAGAATGTATTGAGAAAGGTTAAGGAAACCCAAGTAATAAGATCCCGGGTATGATCCCTCAAATGATAAACGAAAACGAAAGTTAAGCGAACCGTATAACAGATCAGCGGTCATTAGGCAAACAATTAGGAAGTTAATCAAGGAGGTTAGGGATGATGAGGTCATCCAACCAATAAGGAGAGGACAAGTAAGGGATGATGACACAATAAGGTGATGTAAGCATGACATAGGGAGGGAGGAGGTGTGGTTGGTTTATAACCACACAAAGACAAGGTTAATAAGGTAATTAACCAAAAATCCAAACAAAACTACATCCACCAAGCCAAAACAAATCATTTCATCAAAACAAAAATTTTATTTCTCTTCACCAAGAAGCTTGCTCTCGGCTTTTCCCCATTTTCAAGAAGAAGAATTTCAAAATTCAAGTTCCAAGCTTCCTTAATTGGTAAGATAATTATCTAGTACTCCTTATGCATAGATATAGCTATTCCATGAGTTTAAGCTTCAAATTCCTTCACAATCTCTTCCAATAATTCAAGGAAGAATATGGTGAATAGTAACTTTCAAAAAAATAACTTTAGTTTTCTTGAATTTTATGAAAGTTTAAGGTTATACAAGCAAGGATCAAGGTTCTTTAGGCATTCAAAGCTCTTGTGTTGTGTTAAGAAGCTTCAAGAAGGTATAAAATCCAAACCCTAGCTTTAAGTTTTAAGTATTTAGGAATGGTTATGATTGATATAGTATATGTGAAGCATGAAGCTTGTTTGTTTAGAGTTTGGGTTGGAGTGGTAGTGAAATGAATGTTCAATCTTGTTGATTTGTTAAAGGAATTAAGTATAGTTTAAATTCATGATGAGAATAACATAAATTGGAAGAACTTGAGGTGTTGGGGCTGTTGTAGTGTGTTTTGGATGGATGTTGGTTGTATGAATGAATTGGGATTGATTGGTGGTTGAATTGGAATGGTATAAAATTGGGAAATCGCGTAAACATAGTCGTCGTAATGTCCGATTTACTTTAGACTGCTTTTGTTCATAACATTAGGACCCGAGAACTCCCTGCTAGGTTTTGACCATTGCCATGTTTAGATAGTTCATGTTACGAGCTTCATTTTGATATGTGGTTCGTTTGATTCCGATGTACGGTTTAGAAGAAACGGCCATTTTAAGTAACGACATTTCGCGAACGAAACATTACCCCTCGCCTTACTTTGAAACATAGGTTAAAGACCTTAAACGGCTAATTGGAGTATGAAACATTTATGTAAAGTGTAATAGGCAGTTGGTAAGACATTCGCGAAGGAATCGCCTTAAAACTCGTAATGGTTAATTTATTAAAAATGGTGGAGCCGAGGGTACTCGAGCGACTTAAGAGAATCATTAAGCGCAAAGAGAGCGTTAGAGTCTAAATTGGTTAAAGTATAGATTTACAAGTGACTTTGGTTTAATTCCAACTTATATGTTGTTTATAGGTTACCAGACTCGTCCCAAGCCATTAATAACCCCCAGTCGCTCAGGCAAGTTTTCTACCCGTTATACTGTTGTTGTGATGTATATGTATATATGCATGATCTTGTGATAAATGCATATTTGTTATTAGCAAATTCTTGCGATATATTGTAGCATGTGATATGGTATATATGCATGCCTGTTTCATATTCTTGATTTATATATCTGTTGGTTCAAATGCATGTAGTTGCATAATACCTATGCTAGAGATAAGCGGTATATGAGTATACCCTTAGTATAGGGGATAAAAAGGTGAATTTTTTTCTAAAACCGGGAGTCGATGTTCCCGAGTATATTATATATATACATATTTAAATATATATATATATATATATATATTGTTATAGTTTTCAAAACTATTAATCGAATAAGGTTTATTCGATAACTTTTATTTTATTTAATGAATATTATTACGAATATTCATTCGAGGGCTTATGACTCCTTTTATTTTATTTAATGAATATTATTACGAATATTCATTCGAGGGCTTATGACTCCTTTTATTTTATTTATTGAATATTATTATGAATATTCATTCGAGGGCTTATGACTCAGTTATATTATTTAATGAATATTATTTGAATATTCATTTGAGGATCTATGACTCCGATTATTTGCTGAGATATATATACTTTATTTTATTAAAGAATAAGGTGTCGATAATCAAACTTATTTTTTTTATTCAAATAAAGATAATACTTTCGAATAAGTATATCTTTGGTTATTTAATACTCATTTCAAATATAAGTTTTACAACTTCTACTTCGAATATTTTTATAAGGATTATCTTTATGAGAATATTATTTAAATAATAATATTCAGATATTTCTAATATATCGGGACTGATTTATTTTAATAAATCAACAGTACTCCAAACATTCTTAAAAATGTTTTCGAGTCTTCAAAATGACTTTTAAAAGTTAGGGCGGATCCCAAAACTCATTTTTATATTTAAGATCCTCCTTTCGAAGGGGATTTAAATACTCGCTCAAAACCTGAGGTATCCGGCTCTGTGGTGTATATTATATTCACAACGAGGTTGTTATTTTGACAAATGAATTGATTACTTACCCAACGTTCGGGAAGTAAGCCCATCTAATTGAGTCGGCATAAGCGACAGGCCGGGGTACGGTCTATCAAAGTGTAAGTGGCTGGGTGGCAGTCCATCAACGCGTAAGAGGCCGGGTGGCGGTCCAGCATAAGGTCCTTATGTGGCCAGGGTGATGACCGGTGGGGGATTCATCCATCTACTAGTAAAAAAGGTTACTTATTGGTATCTTTGCCTGATCAGCAAGATATCGGGTTTATGCTAAAATTCTTTTCCTTTCCAAAATTCATTGGATGTTTCAAACTCTGTTCATACTTTGCATAACAGAGGTTCCAGGAAATGTTTAAGAGATATATATGTGGATATATATATCAGGACTAAATAAAGTATCTCGTAACTTTATTTCATTCAATAATATTTTAAAGATTGAATTTATTCAAGTCTTAACTTGTGGTCTCATCTATGGGATGACCCTTTTGAAACCTATAATACTTTGAACAGTGGTAGTTCAAGTAGCTTTATAAATGATATAAGTATAGTGAAGTATTTGATAACTTCATCCCTTATTTTTGCTTATATCCCGTAAGTAATTATCTTTCACCTGATAAAGGTTTCCAGCAAGTTATCCATTTAGATGCTTGCGTTATTGTTTACACTATATATTATCTTGCGAGCTGTAATGCTCACTCTTGCTTCATTTCTTCATCACACAACAACAGTTAGGAAAGATGGTCAGGCTCAAGCAGACCCAGCGCAAGAGCGTGGGAAGCACCCCGCGCCTTCCCGTTGAGATCGTAGCTGCCATAGCTGCAGAGGTAGATCTATCTGTAGATCAGACATTCTACTTTCGAGAATCAATTATGTATAATTATAACTTGTGGCAGATAATGGCAATTAACTGTAAACTTCTCAAGTAATCATTTTGGGTTGTAGTAACTTTTAATTGTGGATTCAAGGACTTGTACTTATTTCAATTTCATCTCTGAGACTATGACGTGTAGTGGTGTGTGTTAGTGTGGGGTCACAGCATGAGGTTGTTTATTATTAATTAAGTTAAGTGATAATTGTGGAAAGAAAGACCGTGACGACCTGGATCCCTGACCCCGGATCTGGGGGTGTTACACTAATCACCAGAATATATCAATCTCAATGTATCATCAATGGAATATGAACCAAGTATTCAAAGAAACGGAGAAATCAAGAATCGAAATGAAATATGAACAAAGGAATAGCAAGTGTGTATCAGTGATTAAGAACAATAATCAAAAGAGTGCAACTGTGATAAGCATTTGAATCAATATCACTATTCTGAAAGTAGAATAGGGGAAAAACTTGCCTTCTGCGCGACTCACTGCAATTGAATCACTTCTGTCTATCACCTTGGACTATTACCGACTTAACTTGCCTGGATGGCTTAGCTTCTGTTGGCAAAACAGACTGGTTAAGTCACATCGTACTTTAATTGTATCTTGAATCGACTTCACACCGTTCCTAACATCTATCCATGCGTTTATGACTGACTCATGTATTACATATAAGCAAGTAAGACTCGATTAACCACGGAATACACATAAGCACATAATCATTTTTATGGTTAAAATAATTTTTAAAACCAAAATCGACTCGCTGATCGCTCAACTGATCGTTATCTGACTCGTTTCCCATTTTTCCGGAATTTTTCGGACTTATCTCGGCACGTAACTCGACTGATAATCAAAAAAGTAACGCAAATCGGACTAACGGTTAAATTATTATCAATTAAATACTGATAATTCCATTTAGTAATCATTATAAATAATTATTATTAATTTTTTAAATTCAAAAATAATTTTTAAATCATTATTTAAGAAAAATCAGAATTAAAAATGATTTTTCTATAATTTTTGGAATTAAAATAAATTTATTATGATTTATTGAAAATTATTTGATTAATTGTCAAAATAATTAATCACTTTTAAATAATTAATAAATAATAATTAAATGATAAATAATTAAGAAAATAATTCAATCTGATTTTTAGAAAATAATTCAGAATTATTTATAATATAAATCAATTAATTAAACAATTTATAAAATAAATAAATCTAATTTTTAGAATTAAAATAAAAATAAAAATAAAATAAATTACAGATACATTTGTCAGAAACCAGAATTTGTCAGAAACGGATCAAAGGCGGGTTGAAATTGGGTCAGAAACCGGGTTGCCAAGAACAATCCGGGTCGGGATGAACACCCCGGAAATTTTCCAGATTCCGGTGGGTTCCCCGGACTCCGGCAACCACGATTCAGGCCAAAATCAGTACCGTTTGTACTGATTTTTACAGGGTTTCAACTCAAAACAACTTCCCCAATCTGACTCAGGCCAAAACAAACCACAAACATCACGGAATCACCATCTCCGGTCAAAACCGACTTCAACTCCGGCCAAAATATGAAATCATTCGTTTGTACATGAAACTTAACATTTAATAGTGCAAATTAAAGCTATGAATACATACAATCAAAGCCCTAAACTTTCAGGAACCAAAGATTCACAGAAATCATCGAGTTGTGTTTTGAAAATTCGGTATAAACCCTAGAAATCGTGAATCACTATCCAGGCATCATTTGTTCAATTAAACACCATGAATCGACTGTAAATCATCTAACAAAACTATATCAATCATCAAAATATCAAAATAACCCCAGAATTAAAAAGTCTTAATTCGAACATAAACCCTAGAAATCGAAAATCAAAAACGATGCAATAAAACGTGAAATTGATGCAAGAAACAGAAAGAACGGATCAAAACCTTCGATTTGAGTACTTGAATCACACGATTTGATGCTGTAATCAGAGAGAAATCACGACTTGATTCTTCGACCCGAACCTGTTCTTCCCGACCCGATTTCAGAGAATTTTGTGTATTTTTGCAGATTTTAATGATTAATTATAATTAATTAAATAAAAATTAGGCTATTTATAGTAGTAAAAATAATACTCCTAATTAAAATTAAGGCCCTAATTCTACACTTTTTAAAATTAGTAGCCCCCTAATTTTATAATTTTTGAGTATTAAAATTTAATTTATAAATATTTTATATATACAATATATATGCCAAAAATTCCCAAAAATTGTGAATAATGCAAAAATGTAAAGAAATAATATAAATGAAAGTCTTATAATTTTATAAAAATAAAAATGTGATTTTTGTGGGGGTTTTGACACCCAATGGGCCCGGAAAAGTCAATTTTCGCAAAACGAGAAAATTTATAAAATATCTAGATGTTCAGAATATTGCGATTGTAAAAGCCATTTGATGAAAAATAAGGCCCATTATTTTATTTGAAATACTGGCTTTAAAATCATTGTTTGGGTCGTAAAACGTTTGAAATAAAACCTATGAATGCATAATAAAATATCTGAAAAAAATACCTTAAAATACAGAAATGACATGGAATACACGTAACACATAACAGTTAGGGTTTATCAGATAATCACACATAAATGACATAGTAATACACATATTTTATTATAATTATGATATAAAATAAACGTAAATTTCCCAGTCGTTACAGATATCTACTATAGTCCAACCAATTACCGATTTGAATTCTCTAAGAATTCTCAAAAGCTTCTCCTCATCGCTACCTGAAAGGTCAGATGCAATAATAACAGGCAAAATGGATGCATCACCTAAAAATGCATACCTCAAATGTTCAGGTAAAGGTTTAAGCTCAAGAGTAGGAGCTTCCTCAATAGATGGCTTGAGGCGCTTTGGAGAACTTTTCAGTTCCTCCGATCCAAGAGATTCAAAAGGCATATTCATCTTTCGCTTCCAGGGAGAAGCATTCAAATATTGCAAGTGCTCATCACCTTCGTCATCTTCGCTATCGGAATTCCCCAACAAGGCCTTCTCTAAGGCATCAGACCTTAGCAATCGATCGAGTTCAGAATTAACCACAGAATCGACCATCTCCACCTTAAGACACTCCTCATTTTCCGTATGGAATTTCAAGGCATTGAACACATTAAAAGTTACATCCTGATCCATCACTCGCATGGTGAGCTCACCTTTCTACACATCTATCAAGGTTCGGCCAGTAGCCAAGAAAGGTCTTCCCAAGATTATGGGAATCTTCTTATCCTCCTCGAAATCAAGAATTACAAAATCAGCAGGGAAGATGAGTTTATCCACCTTGACCAAGACATCCTCCACAATACCTCGCGGATATGTAATAGAACGATCGGCCAACTGCAAGGTCATGTATGTAGGCTTTAAATCAGGCAAGTCCAACTTTTTGAAGATTGACAACGGCATCAGATTGATGCTAGCTCCCAAGTCACATAGACACTTGTCAAATGACACATTTCCAATGGTGCAAGGAATAGTGAAGCTTCCAGGATCTTTAAGCTTCAGAGGTAATTTCTGTTGCAGCACAGCACTGTATTCCTCCGTGAGAGCAACGGTCTCTAAGTCATCAAGCTTCACCTTTCTAGAGAGAATACCTTTCATGAACTTCACATAACAAGGCAGTTGTTCAAGAGTTTCAGCGAAAGGTATGTTGATGTGAAGTTTCTTGAACACCTCCAGAAACTTCACAAACTGCTTATCCAGCTTTTTCTTCTGCAGCCTCTTAGGAAAAGGAGGTGGAGGATAGATCTGTTTCTCCCCTGTATTACCCTAAGGAGGAGTGTGCTCAACAGTAGTCTTCCTTGGTTCCACTTCTGCTTCCTTCTGCACTTCTTCTTCTTCAGTCTCAACTTCAAGATCTGGAGTCTTAGCTTTTTCAGGATTCACAACCTTACCAGACCTCGATGTAATTGCCTTAACATGCTCCTTGGCTTCCTTCTTGCCTGGAAATTCAGTATCGCTTGGAAGCGTGCCACACTACGCCATAGATGGCCTACAGCAACACCCAAAAAATGTTACAACAGGCCAAAAAAATGTTACCATAGCCACCCAAAAGACCTAAGGTAACATAAAATTTAAGTTGCTTTTTTTCGAGTTACCTTTGGCCCCTAAGGTAACATTTCATTTGCCCTGGTGCAACATGGACTTTTTTGTTACAATAGATATCAAAGGTAACATCAATATATGTCTATAGTATCACACTATGTATGTTACCTTTGGACTTTGAATTTGCAAAAAAAATGGGACCCACTTGTGGGGCCCATATTGGGACCCACAGGTGGGCCCCATTTTTATAATGATTTGTATTATATTAATTCAACATGATTTGTTTGTAAATTGAACATATATACCATTAACATGTTTTTCATACGTAAAAAGCAAATTCTGCTATTCGAAATTGAGCAATCCCAAAATATCATTACATGCCACAAAATGTATTACATCCAAACCAACTCAAACATTCAAACTATCACATGTCTAAAACCATGATAACAATAATTATTTTATTCATCAAGATTTTGTAACTTGCACACAATAATTGATATTTCTCTGTGTTTTATTTGCTGCTCATTCTCTGAAAATTGAAAAGCTGCTCCTTGACCTCGTAACTCTGGGTGTGCTCCTCAGGAATAAAATGCTCCTGCTCAGACACCATTGCACCACAATCAGACAACTCTATCTAAAAAGAAGCTTATAATTAATTGTATTATATTATACTAATTTGTTTGTAACATTTAAGTACCTAATATAACATATATCTCAAAAAAAATTGACAGCTTTTATTTGTAAATTGAACATGCCATAACAACATGATGAATTGTATGACTTGATTTGAAGAACTCCAAAACACTCTGATGTGTTAGGAATATTTCATAAGACCTATATAGATATTACTTATCTGGAAAACATCTACCTTCCCAAAAATCACAAGGTAGTGAAACACTAAATTGCCCTTCAGACACATATTTTTAAGCTCTAAGAGAAAAGGTATCACAACCAGTCCATGGTTAGCAAGCTGTGCACTAGTGGATGTAGCACTCGGTGAAGAGATATATTTCTTGACACTTTCTATGCCAGGCGTAATCTTGCTATCCTATTTTGAAGTTGACAAACCATTTGACACTTTGCCCTCAGTGTCTGCTGGATAGTTACAGGTCATGGATAGATCATGTATTTCTTCCGAAGGGCTGCAATGTTGTAGATTGGATACCCACTCCTCAATATGAAAAGAACCCAAATATCTTTTAGTGATATTGTACATATTAAATCAGTGACTGATATGGAAGGTTATCCTGGTTCAATAAGCACTTAGTTCATCTTCAATATTTTAGGTTACTGTTTATTTTGATCTACAAAATTATAAAACTTAAATTCATTTAAACGAGAGAAGAGAGTTAACATACCATCAAAAGGTGTTCAATATGAGTTTTGTCAAATTCTTCTCGGCTCCCTAGAGAGATCTTGATTAGTTCATCAAGCGCGTCATTCTTCTTTACCAGAGTGCCTGACCTCTCTAAAGCCAGTTGCTCTATTACTAAACCATCTAATATCATTAATATATTCCCAAAATTACCTGTCATCCTCTGTAATATACCTTGCAAGTCCATCTTCTTTAAGACAGGAAAGTAATCACCCAGATTAGGCGTACCTATTTAAACCATAATATTCCATATCAAGTCAGCAACACCGATCAATATTACCAAGATACAAAATGAGCAACCTTTATATCTTTTTTGAAGGCAGGAGCAGGAGAGGAACTCCTTTTTATTTGTCATATTTCGTGTAGCTGCATTAAGATCATAAATTAATCACAACAAGACCAACATAAAGATAATATATAACTAGCATATCCAGAAAATTTAATATTATTAAATAGTTATCTAATTAGCAAAAGTAGATAGGGCAGCATACATGGCTCCTGGTGTGCAATAGACAGTACTGAATCTGTTTATGTCAATTTAGGATTTATATGGCAACATACTTCAGCTTCATGTGATTAGTATTACAAAACATATGCATATCTTTACATTTTACTTCTCTGTTACAATTAGTGGCACTGACTGCAAGAAATGAGGGGATTAATATTACAACCTAAGATGCATATATCCTTCTGAAAACTATAAGCATATGGTAATAGCATTACCAGGGTTAAAAGAATCCCATCTCGTCCAGGTTTCCAGAAAGGCGCCAAGTGCTCATCTAACATTTCAATTTTTCCAGCCTCCTAGACACTCGTCTCTAGGAAACAATGCCAAATGAAAAGGTGATTGATCCCAAATCAGGTGCATTGCGCCACCACCCATGTGTGCTTACTAATTTTTAGAACACTGACAACAATTACGAAGACAAAGTTTTATGCTAGACATAAATCGGTAGTTTTTCAAGTTCAATTAAAGTTTTCGTACGGATATCAATTTATTGTTACTGAATGTAATATATGACTTGAAAGTACGTGTTTGGTGGAATAATGAAACATCAATTTGCTAGCCCCGTAAGTGAAAAAAAGAGCAAATTTCTAATGGATGAAAATAAAGATAAAATTGTTATAGGGAATTCTTTTAATCTGACAATATTCGACAACAGAGTTATCATAGAAATAATTAGATAATGTTCCCATCATGTTTAATGATATAATAAAAGAATTCAGTTTTACTAGCTGAAGAATTATGAAGTTGAGCATGTTTGTATATATGCAAGTACTAAAAAGAAAGCAGTTTTGAGGAAATTATAATCAAACAAGAACAAGAACATGGGATTATAATAACATAACATAATACCTGATTATAAAACATGTGTTTATGTATAACCCTCAACCTGTTCCTCCATCGCAGGTCATCGAAAATCTTTAGTTGCAAAATACTGCGGTCATCCTCTACGCTATCTTTTCCCTTGTAAACTACAAAATCTGGTCATTTTTAAATTTACATGGATAAGGCAAAATATACACTTTTCAAACAATAAGAAAACCAAATATACCACCTAAATTTTAAACCAGACTACTACCAATCTTAACGAACTCGTATAAACATAAACAATTATCATAAAATCCCTAAAATCTGCACTACAAATGCACCATAATTATCTCAATTCAACAACACCAAAATTCTCGAGATAACATAATAAAAAAATGCAAAACTAATAACTAACAACACTAAATATCACGAAACTAAGTCGAATTGGGTTGATATTTTTAACAAGAAACTTGTAACATAAAAATATATGTTTACAGAGAGAGATTGAGAGAGAGAGAATATATAGAAAAAAGGGAGTACCTTGATGTAGAAGTGCAAGCTAAGCGCAAGCTGTGAAATTGAATTAGACCTCAAAGCAAAACAAATCAACACTGGAACAAAGAGATAAAACAAATTAAAAGGAGAATTGTGTAAAAAAACCAAAAAACCCCAAATCAAATATAAAAACCTTAGTTTGTTTCGAAGCTCGAATCAGTTCAAGCAGCTTCCAAATCCTGTGAAAGTTTATCTATGAATTGAATGAAACCAGTTTTAATTTACACTTAAATCTGAGAGAAATGTAGAATATTGCAGAAATGATTGAGAGAGAACCAGGCGAGAGAGTGTGTGTATTTTGACTTTTCCAAAAATTTAACCCGCTTATCCAAATTTTTGCCCTTTTGTTCAAATTTTGGCCCAAATAACTTTCCCACCGCTCTGATTCACTGTTTTGCATTTTATTTTATTCTTGAAATAAATTTTTTTATTAAAATTGTAACCAAATTCTTTATTATTTAAATATCACTTACTACAATATAATTAATTATAACATAGAGTTTTTAAAGATAAAATATAAATATTAAAACATGTTAAAAACATAATATTACCTTAATATTTAAAACAAAAAGAATTGTTCACTTATTTGATTGAAGTTAAATTTTTTAATTTCTATTTAAATATAATACAAAGTTAATTAATTTGAATTCAAATATTATATGTATGTGTATATATTTAGTTATTTTGTAAAATGATAATATTTTATCCGTTAATACCCTATGATAACACAAGTTCACAGATGTTGCAGTGTGTAACACTTTCTTTCTATAGAAACATATTCCTGAGTCTATGGTAACATCAAATGTGCGATGTTGCGGTAGACAAAGACGAGCATAGCTAATGTAACATAAATTTGTAATACTTATGATCAAACTATTGCGATAGGTCATCTATGGCGTAGTGCCAGGTTGACGGTTCAGTAATGCATTAGCAATTTGCCCAATCTGATTCTCCAAGGTCTTGATAGAAACAGTTTGGCTCTTGCATATGAGCCTCAACTCCTCCAATTCAGATTTTTCATTAACATGCGGTAACTGCTGAAGTTGAAGTTGTTGCCTCGGGGCATATTGCGGTTGCTGAAAACCAGAAGGGTTATACTGCTTTGCTGTGTATGGCTGATAAGACTGTTGCACCGCATTCTGATTGTTGCTCCAGCTGAAGTTAGGATGATTGTGGTTATTTGAATGATAAGTGGTTGGAGCTTGTTGCTGTGTTCTCTGAAAGTTGCTCACAAATTGAGCTGATTCGCTAGAAATAGCACATTGCTCAGTGTCATGTGCCCCCGCACAAAGCTCACAAACACTAGTGATTTGATTAACTCCATAATTAGCCAGAGAGTCCACTTTCATCGTCAAAGCTTGAAGTTGAGCAGCTATAACAGTAGCTGTATCCACTTCCAGAATTCCTGATATTTTGCCTTACAACATTCTTTGCATAGGATTCTGGTATTCATTAGCTGCCATTAGCTCAATCAACTCATAAGCTTCATTATAGCTTTGAGCCCATAAGGCTCCACCAGATGCTGCATCGAGCATAGGTCTAGATTATGCGCCTAAACCATTGTAGAAATAGTTTATAATCATCCAATCAGGCATGTCATGGTGTGGGCACTTCCTTAGCATCTCCTTGTATCGATCCCAAGCCTCACACAGAGATTCACCAGTTTGTTGCGCAAACTGAGTAAGAGCATTCCTGATTGCAGTAGTCTTCGCCATAGGAAAGAATTTAGTGAGAAACTTTTGAGCAAGATCCTCCCATCTGGTGATAGACCTTGGTGGTAGAGAATGTAACCAGCATTTCGCTTTATCCCTCAGAGAGAATGGGAAAAGTTATAGCTTGATAGCATCTTCAGTCACATCTTTGAACTTCAAAGTATCGCAGATCTCGATGATATTCCTGATGTGCATGTTGGGGTCTTCAATAGGAGAACCCCCAAACTGAACTGAGTTCTGTATCATCTGAATCATGCTCGACTTGATCTCAAAAGTGTTAGCCACGATGGCTGGTCTGATGATGTTTGACTGAATATCATTGATCTTAGGCTGAGAATCGTCCATCAAAGCCTTAGGGTTATCTGCTTGATCTCCCATCTCTATTAAAGCCGGTTCTTCAATTTTCTCTTTTTCTTCTACTTTCCCTTCATCCTCAAAATCTTCCCTTTGGTCCACTACAACTTATTCCTCGGCTTTATCCAGAATTCTCTTACGATGCCGAGAATGCGTATGCATACACGATCGCTAGAGTATCTGAAACACGACAAGAAAAAAGTAAGAAAGTAACAATGTCCGAGTCAATGAACTTTAACGATCACGGATGACAAACATATAAACTAAAAGTTAACACCGAGTTCCCTGGCAGGGGCGCCAAAAACTTGTTAGGGATAAACACGCGCTAATAATTCACGCAAGTATACGCGATCGCAAGTAATATAGAATTATTTCTAGTTCGTTCCCACATGGACTGGTTTAGGTTAACTTTTTGATTTATGCACTTATGCAACAATGATATGGCTATTATTCAATGTTAAAACGATAACAATTTGGGTTTTGATTATAACTACGATTAACTAACATAAACTAAGAGATTAAAGAGGGTTGAATATTATATGACACAAACATGGGATTCTAACTTCATTAAATACTTCATTCAATAGCCTTATTGATATTAACCTTAGCATGCAATGGTGATGATACTAATCAGATAACACGAAACTGCTAAACGCCAACTTTCGTTGCATGAATAACATACTATCAGACATCCACAAAAGAGATAGAAGCTGAATAGACACCAATTATATTAAGACCCTATATGTCTATAGAATTTGACAACATAATGCCTTAATGCACAAGTTATCTATCATGATTATATAGGGCAAGTAAGATGGTTAAAATTACCTACGAATCATGCATAACAATAACACATGAACCTATGTTAGCATGGCAATTTCTAAATCCTTAAATTCACTATCGCTTCATTAAAGATTAACACGCTATCTTATAAGTTCGCGACACTCATAAGACGAATAATCACAACCAATACTAGGTTATCATACAATCACCACACATTAAGGTATCGAAATAAATTAACTAAAGAAATCCATAAATAAATCCGCCAGAACCCCACGATAACGATTAGCCCATAATCGGACTCATCATCAATGTGGGTTCCAATGAAAGCATGGTATAATAAACGTAGTCTTTATACTGAATAAATAATAATCCAAGTACGAAACAAGAGTATAGGTTCACGAATAAGAAAACTAGCATCCAAAGTTACAACTTAGAACAAAGAATCACAAGTATAAACTAGATCTTCTTCGCATTCATTGAATTGTGCTAAAACGATCTTCTTATGCCTTCTCCTTGTACTCTGGTACGTCTCCTTGTGAAAAACGTCCTCTATTTATGTATATATAGCAGTCCACACAAAGTAGAAGTCCTCCAATCATAACCCCAATGGAATCAGGATACAAAGTTCCCGACCCGGCGCGGTCGCACGCTTGATCAGCGCGGGCGCACTGTGTCTCTGTAGTTTAGGCGCGGCCGCGTGCTATGACAGCGCGGCCGTTTGCTATGACAGCGCGACCGCGCTAGCCTTCTAGAGAAAAATCCAATTTCCTTCTTTTCTTGCTGCAATGAGTTGGTTTCCCGAGCTTTATTCCTTGGACACCGTCCTAACACCATATTAGCATAAAATCAATGTTAATTCACCTGAATTCCGGATTAATGCCTGAAATGCAAAAACAATAAAAACACATTAAAACACCAATAACTTGAGTACAAAAACATCAATTCAAAGCTTAGTGGAGCGTTATAAAGTGTCATAAATGCCACTCAACATATTGGGTTTTTTTCATGTTCAGTATTAGACGATTTGAAGGGCTTATCCTAGATTCAATGAATGACGAGCCATCATATCGGGAGGAAATACGAATGGTGGTATGGTCTTTTAAACTTTTAATGACTTCTATATAGTCCTTACCAATTGTATATTGTATTCATTATATGATCATGATTTCATTGCAGTCATGGTTGTTGCTGAGGCTATTGCATATGATACAGCCAGTCGAGGGGCGTGACCCTACTTCAGCCGAGGTCCTAACTCTACCGTCTAGACCAAAGCAACGAAACTGTAATGATTGCGGTGTTTATATGATGAAATACATGGACTACTTCACATAAGGATATGACTTAGCCGCAGTATCGAATTGGTCACAAGAGGAGGTGGATACCTTCAAGTAACGGATAGCCAGGGAGGTTCAGCTGGGGAAGACAAGGGGAATTCCCGGGATTCGTATGCGACGTCACGAAGCTTTGTAGTAGTTAGATTTCTTCCCTAGTAGTTAGCTTTTATTCGAATTTCATTTTGATTTATGTGGTCGGATTACCTTTTATGTTGTTAGCTTTTATTCGTAGTTGTCGGATTTATGGATTTATGTTGTCGGATTTATGTAGTGGGAATTACGTAGTCGTAGTTCGAATTTGGTTATGTAGTCGAATTTTACTTTGATTTATTTTGGTTGTGTAGTCGGAATATTTTTGGTGGATTTTTGGATTATTGGTGAATATTTGGATTTTTGGTGGATTTTTGGATTGTTAATTTTTGGTGGATTTTTGGATTGTTGGTTAATGGTAAATTATTGGATTGTAGGTTTTTATGTTGGTGGATTTATGTTAGGTTTTTGGATTTGGCAGGTTGCTCTGTTTCTGGACTGGAGAAAAAAAAAAGCTCCAGCCCCAACCACAGACAATTTCCGCGGTCCGTCCTACAGCTTTTTTTTCTCCAGCCCAGAAACAGAGCAAAAAACAAGGGAAATTCACAAAATCATTTGGGGGCTTCTGCAATTTTTGCTTAAAATTTGGAAGTTAGTCTTAAACTAACTTCCAAAATTCCTAATCACTCTCAAAGTTCTTAAAATAGATGATTAAATGATTTTAAGATTTTTTTTTTCAATTTTTACATTAAAATGAAAAATCGTGAAAAAGTCAAAAAAGTCAACATTTTGTCCAAAGGTAAAAAAACAATTTTTTGTTTCATAAAAATTTCTAATGTATACTTGGACTTGTAATTTCTAATTTAAATCTTAAATTTATAGGTACATTTTCAATCTTAAATTTATAGGTACATTTTCAATCTTAAATTTATAGGTACACTTTCAATCTTAAATTTTATACTTGAAATGTTACGAAATACATACAATCTACTCAAATTCACTGAAAATTATGAAATACATAGAAACGACTGAAAATTACATGATCACCAGAATCCACTAATTATTACGAAATAGATAGAAATAAATTATTATATTTGGTCCTCTAACCAAAGATACCTAGTATGTTAGAAAGACCCCCGGATAACCGGTGATGAGCAATTCATTGCGTAGTATCCACGAAGTTTGTAATGTGGTAAAGAACAAGTACACAACCATCACAGATATTCCCTTGCGTAAGTTTCCATAGGTAAGGGTTGGAGTCGTTCCAAATGGTTACAAGAATGGTACTTGAGCCATCATATAGACGAAATATTGCAAAACATGTGTCGTGTTCCCTCTCCTTCCCTCCCGTTAGGTGTGAAACCCAACCCTTCACATATTCAATGCGCATTTTATCCATATTACAACCCTCACGAGGCCTCAACTTTATAATTTCGGCAATCCGATCATATTTAACTAGTTTGCCGCCATCCCATCCAAATTTTTTCCATTTGCCATCGGGCGTGTTGTTGCCTAAATTCAAGATCAGAAGGAAGTAAGGATCTGGATGAGAGTTCACCAATGTCCACAGTTCACTACCCCCATCTAATTGCATGCCTCGATCCAATTTTTATCCCTGTAAGCCTCCTCAGCGGGAGGGTACAATCTGTTTCCTCTTCCTCCACATGGGGCGGCTCATCATTGTCCACAAGGAGCATCAACTCACCACATGCATCTTCCATCTCACTAAAGATTGGTGAGACCACAACTTCCTCGTCATTGTCCTCATACCACGAGTCGCTTGGTTGGGAGTCCGAGAATGTGTTGCTAACATAGGAAACCAAATCACAACTATGACCAGAGTTGTTGCTGCCACTATATTCGCTAGTTATATAACCTATCACAATAAAACACAATTATATGACAATTAAACACATTTATATGAAAATAAATACTAAAAATTCAAATTCATTAAAATATTACAACATTATGTTACAAATACTACACTACTAATTATATTATGATTCTTGAGCATTTTTAAGATCTTCTAGTCTACTAGCACACTTTCTTTTATCATGGCCTTCCCTTTGACAATAGGTGCACTTTCTTGGGGGCTTCTCCTTTTTACCAACCGATTCTATGGGACTTTTAAAAGAAACGTCATTTTTCCTCCCTTTAGTTTGGGAAATAATAGGGTCAAGAATTGGTTCTTCATGAGCACTTGCATTTGGAGCATGAGAATTGCTTTCGAAAGAATTAATTACATCAAGGCTCATTCTTTCGTGAATTGGTATTTCTCGATTCATCACTCCAACGGCATAATCATACCATCCCTTAGATATAATTCTACTTTGACAAAAACTAATGGTTAGCATTGTCATGCTATTAAATCGATCGTTTGAGGTCATCTCATGACTTTGTCCAACATCAATATCGTAAGGCAAGACACCATCAACTCTATTGGCATGCATTGTCCACCTCGAATGTATGAAATACGGGGGAATTTCCAATATCTATTTCTTAGTAAAGACCGCCAGTAGGTGTCTACAAGGTAGCCCCGAATGTTCAAACATTCTACACATACACATTCCCAACAAGCTTGCTTTGTCGAATGCAACAAAATAAACATTTCTTCTCGTAGGCTCGGACATGGGCCTATAACAACCATAATACGTGTAGACATCCCCTCGTCTATCCCCATCTTCACAAGCTCATCGGTTTTTTTTAACAAAGTGTTTTGAAGACTCAACCAATTAATATTGAATTCTTCTAAACATTTCCATGGTGTAAATACAAGAAGCATGATACTCCAATGTGATGTGCATTTTCATGAAACGCTTTAGATTAACCGTGACATAATCTTCTTCCTTCTCCATCGTGAATTTCCTTCCCAGTGCTTTTTGGGCATTTTCAATGAATTCCTTCAACCCCGTTGCCGAACTCACATAATTATCAAAGAAATAATTTATCCCCTCACTCCTCGATGTACTATTTTAAAACGTCGAAAATGTGTTTCTAGTATATGCAATGAGTCACTTGCCCTTCAACTCATATAACCCATTTAATCATTTATGCTCTTGCAAGTGATACTTATCCATAAATGATTCCCATTTATCCTAAAAAATATCTTCAGTGAGGGAATTATAAATACAATGGTTGAAATCCTTCATGAATTCCGGGAAAGCCGAATAATAATGAGCTAATTTCTCGAGGAATTTCTGACTAATGTGCCAAGAACACAATAAATGAGTAGTACGAGGGAGTACCTCCGTAATAGCGCTTTCCATGGCTTGATCTTGATCTGTAATTATAGTCATTGGAGGCTTATTCCCCACACCTTCAAGCCAAGAATGAAGAATCCAAGTAAAAGTCGACGCGTGTTCATCTCGCATCAGTGCAAACCCAAAAATCACCGATTGATAATGATGGTTGACTCAAGTAAATGGGACAAATGGCATTGCATATCTATTTGTCCAATAAGTGGTATTGAAAGCCACAACATCGTCAAAATTTTGGTAGGCCATTAATCATGTCGGATCAATCCATACTAGACACTTCAAACTATTCTCTTCATCAACTTCGGTCCTAATAAAATATTTAGAATCACTTTCGTCATTCAACCTATGCAACAAGTTCAACCCCGCTTGGGCACACTAATATCAAACCTTTTCTTCTTCTCGTCTCTTATCACATTCCTAACATGTTGAACAATGAAACCAACTTTATCATTACCTCCATGAATGTTACCAATCACATTCATCACTTGACAATTACGAATCCCCGAATCATAAAGAGTTTTAATCAAACTATGGGTAGCGGTGTTGACATGTCTTTCGCATTGTACCAAATTCATCTTACTATGGGAAACAAGACTGTGGTTGTGTACCAACTCAAGGCTAGTTATCTCCTAAAGACATTTTTTCTTTTGATAATTGATATACATCCTCACCTTGCACCCACTTTTAGGAAGAACCTCTCCATGCCGTTTATTTTTGCAACTCTTGGCGGCGACATTTTTTTCCATAAAGCCTATCAACATATAAACGACCATGTATCTTGTTGTCTTTGTTAACGTTGACTCGCTTGAATTTTAATAACAAATCCATTTCTTAAAGCATAAGACCTAAAAAATGACCGGCCTCATCAAAAATTTGAAAATATTGATTCAAATATATACTCCTCCCCTATCAACATTATCATACATATTTGCATCCTCTACATTATCAGATTCATCCTCACCCTCAACATTATCATTATCATTTTCAAGCTCATTTTCATCATTTTCATCTTCAACATCAACCAAATCATCATCTAAATTAATAAATTCCTCATTTTTATCTAAAAACTCATCATCTTCAACAAATACAGGGGTTTTAAGTTCTCCACTAGTATTTAAATCATCAAGATGTAAAATATGATCAATACCCTTTTTTCATTTTTACGTTTATGACGAAACATACGAGCAAATAAATTGTCCGCCATGAAAAATTGAAATTGAAGAGAAGAAATATATCTTGAATTGACAAAAGTACTTGATTTTTTTGATAAAAATGTCCCAAAATCGCCTAACATGTAAACTTGGAGATTAGAGTTTTTTTGAAGATTTGGTGTTTTTGTGTGGTGAAATGAATGTGTTTGGGAATTCTGGGATAAGGGAACAGTCCCAACCGCGGACAATTTCCGCAGTCCGTCATCCCCAACCGCGAACAATTTTCACGGTCCGTGTGTAATCCCATCCCTTTGTTCCTCATCCAACGGTCTACAAAGCGTTTGTTGTCAAACGGTCTACAACAAACGGTTGTTGTAGACCGTCCCCCAAAATAGAATACTTTCACCCCACCGTCCCCTTGATTTCTATACATTTACTATTTACACGTATTTCGAGACATACTTAAAGTATAGTTTTATAATATTTTCTTTAAAAAAATTGTACAAAAGTTTAAACATAAAACTTTTATTCAGAAAAAAAAAATAAAAAATATATTATAGATGTTACTTTAAATAAGTATTGAAAAGCGTGCCAAAAAATAACGTATATAATTCAATGAGACAGAGGAAGTATGATTTATAGTGAGCAGTTGTAAACATATATATTATATTATTAATTAATTAATTTAATTAAACGGATCGGTTCGGTTTTTTGGGGTTTGGTTTTCGAACAATTGGGTTCGGTTTCGGTTTTTAAATTTTCGGTTTCGGATCTGTTCGATTTTTTACGGATCGGTTTTCATCACTTTTTACCAGCTGTTTCGGTTCGATTTCGATTTTATTTTGATTTTTTGCTCAGCCCTGTTATTATTCCACCCGCTAAGATCTTCCAGCTCCCAAATCTCCATTCATGTATCTTCCAATGCTAAAATTAAGATTTTCCAATACAAATCATAAACTAAGAAAATGAAATTAAATGGTTATTAACTTTAAAGGCTAACATGTGTGCAAAGTGCAAATAACAAAGGGCTACCATTCTGCTAAAAAACATGTACAAGTGACAAAGTAACAATGTTTTTGAATTCCACATTTTGTTCAGGAATTTCAAAATATTATGTAATTAACTACAAAATAAGGACTTAAGCTTATAGAATTTGTAAGTATTACATAATTTAATAATTTCCTCTACAAGGGAAGTCGTCACTGTATCACTAGGCACTAGCTGAGTTAACTCGAATAAAATCTCGTTTTATAAACCATCAGCATAAAGGGGGGGAGACAGGAAGAAGAAGTTTTATATACAAACAAGTAACTAACTCTAAAGAACTGTTTGTGTGAAAGGTAAAACTCTTGTAAAAGATAATGTTATTTTATTGCTAACTATCTTAATCAGCAAACAATCCTTTGCTGACTTGGCATTTGTAGTATAATGTTCATTAGTCCCCCCTTAAACGAGCATGGCCTTAACTGCATTCACAGATGCACTCACTGTTGTACCGGATTGTTGTGAATATGTTGTGAACTTGATCAATTCATTAACAAAACACCATAGTAGATTTAACTTAGTGAAAAATGTAGCACCTGACGGATAAGGAATATAGTCCCAACGGATGACTCAATATAGTCCCGACGGATGATGATTTATTATCCATCGAGTGAGTAACTTATGTAATAATAAGTCATGTAGCACATTTCTGCAAACACCTTTGTTTAGATTCTGTAGTAGCATATAAGTCATGTTGACTTTAATTAAATATGCAGAATAGGTTGATTAATTGTACATAAGATGATGTCTTGTAATTCTGCATAAATGAAATGAATTCAAGTGCCAAATAGCTACCCGACGGATGTTCAGCAAAGCTACTCGACGGATGATCAACAAGGCAACCCGACGGATGATTATGTACCTGACGGATAATCAATTCAAACATCTGTTGACAGTGAAAACACAGTCACATGCGTCAAGTGTATGTAAGAGGAATGTGGAATCATATTCAACCGGGTTTTTGAGAACAAAGAAGCATTTCCATTTCCATGCTATTATGAAGATATTCAAAGATGCCGGAATAGAGTAATGAAGTAGCATAGCATTAAACTTGATAGGTTTTGTTTTATTATCTTGTCTTATTACTGTGTAATCTTGGTGATATATAAACCAAGAGTAGCAATTAGAACGTATTGTAGACTAAACAACACATTTTCTCAGAGAAACAATTGTAAGCTGTATCCTTAGCATTTCTCTATAAGTTTAGTTGTTCTTATTGTTATAAGCAGCTGTGAGCTATTCAAGCTTCACAGGGTTCTCTTGATATATATATATATATATATATATATATATATATATCTGGTGGATACATTCAAATCCACCAGAAAGTTTTAAAGACTTGTATTTTTATTACTTTGTGTTTTGATTTAACTAACTCTTATTCCGCACCTAGCAAATCAAACACCTATATATATTATTAAGATAGAACATTTTGTAATTCAGAAAAAAAGTTTCAAAAATTTCATTCAACCCCCCTTCTGTAATTCTTGTTGCATTGTTAGGGACTAACAATTGGTATCAGAGCTAATCTCTTGAAGAACAAAGAGTTTAAAGATCACAACTAACAGTAAGATGAACAAGAAGGATGTTGGAGTCAAGATTCCTTTTCTGGACAAAGATAATTACCATCACTGGAAGGTAAACATGCATCTCCATCTACTCTCTCAAGATGAGGCCTATGTGGATTGCATAGAGAGAGGCCCTCATGTACCAATGAGAGCTGCAACCGGAAATGAGCCATCAGTTCCCAAGCCAAGGCATGAACGGTCAGATCCTAACATTGAACAAGTCAGGAAAGACAAAAAGGCCATGAATATTCTGTTCAATGGAGTTGATGGTGACATGTTTGACAACATCATCAATTGCAAAACTGCCAAGGAAGTTTGGGATACAATTCAGATTATCTGTTATGGCACTGAACAAGTTAGAGAAAACAAGATGCAGTTACAAATCCAGCAATATGAGCATTTCCACTTTAAGAAGGTGAATCTCTCACTGATATCTTTAGTAGATTTCAAAAGCTACTATATTCTCTAAAGCTGCATGGAAGGATCTACCAAACCAAATATTCTAACCTCAAATTTCTGAGATCCCTATCAAAAGAATAGAAACCAATGACAGTCTCCTTGAGAAATTCACAAGAATACAAGGACTTCACACTTGAGAGACTGTATGGCATTCTAAAGACTTATGAGCTTGAAATAGAGCAAGATGAAAGAATGGAGAAAGGGAGAAAGAAAGGAGGGTCCATTGCACTAGTTGCTGAGTTAGAAAAAGAGAAGGAGATGAAGATAGAAGTTGTTGAGTCTACTTCAAAGGTTCGTGAAAACAAGGGCAAGGGGCTGGTAGCAGAAAATGAAGATTCTTTGAGCCAGGATGATATGGATGACATTGATGAACATCTAGCATTTCTTTCCAGAAGATTTGCCAAGCTCAAGTTCAAGAAGAACTTTGAAGCAGCTAAGCCAAATAGAAATATGGTGGATAAATCAAAATTCAAATGTTTCAAATGTGGCTTGGCAGGGCACTTTGCCAGTGAGTGTAGAAAGTCAGATTCCAGCAAGAAGAAGTTTGAGCCTGTGGATTATAAACAGAAATATTTTGAGTTGCTCAAACAAAAGGAAAGGGCTTTCATTACACAAGAAAATGACTGGGCAACAGATGGTCTGGATGAGGATGAGGATGTCAGTTATGTCAATCTAGCCCTAATGGCCAAGTCTGATGAAACAGAGACAAGTTCTTCAAGTAATCAGGTAATCACCACTAACCTTGCACATTTATCTAAAGCTGAGTGTAATGATGCAATAAATGACATGTCTATAGAATTATATCATTTGTGTGTTACACTTAAGTCCCTCACTAAGGAAAATGCTAAAATCAAAGAAAACAACTTGTTTTTAAGTGAGAGAAATAATGTGCTAGAGTCTCAGTTTATTGAATTTGAAAAACTGATAATTGAGTGTAAGATTGCTAAGGATGAATTAACTAAGTCCTTGAAGAAAGAAGAGATCTTGAAGAAGCAGCTTGAACGAGAACAGGAAGTGATTAAGGCATGGAAAAAATCTAGAGATGTTCATGCTCAAATCACCAAAGTTCAAGGTATTGAGTCCTTTTGTGATGCAGCCTGGAAGAAGAATAAGGAGAAGCTGGAATCCAATTTGGTTGAAGGATTGCTAACAGATGTAGACTCGACGGATGATGAGAGTCATCCATCGGATAATCAAAAGGATTATCCGTCGAGTGACATAAATCCCCATCTGTCGGTTGTGAGCAAACCTGTGAGTAAAGCCAAACTTTCCAAGTTAAATGATAAATATGGATCAGTTTCCAAAAACTTCATTTTAGGATAATCTAGTCAAGTGAAGAAGGAAAAGAAAGTGAATGTGGGTCATCTGTCTATCAAGCAATTGAATGACAGACTAGAAAAGATTGAGGTTAGAACAGAGGCTAAAAGGAAAAACAATAGAAATGGTAAAGTAGGGATTAACAAACATAACAACTACACACCTGATAAGTATACTCCAAGAAAAATATGTGTTAAGTGTGGTAGTGTAAATCATCTGTCTGTTAATTGCAAAACTACTATGCCTACTTCCATATCTGTGCCACCTTCTTTTCCCAACATGAATGACATGCCTTCTATGCCTATAAATGCTATGTCTACACAGAATATGAATGCACAATTTGCTAACATGCCATTTGCACCTAATCCTTATTTTGTTGCATTTAGTATGCCTCAAATTCCATTTAGCATGCCCTACTGGAATAACATGTTTACTAATAGCATGCCATTTCATGTTAATCAAAATGTGCATGATAATTATGTCTTAATGAATGGTTTCAAAGGTCCAACTCAGATGACTAAGGATAAATCTGATATCCCCAAGTCAAATGAGATCAAACCTAAGAAATAAAAGAAGAAAGCTAACAAGGCAGGACCCAAGGAAACTTGGGTACCAAAATCAACTTGATTTGATTTTAATGTGTGCAGGAAAACAGAAAGAATCTGTGGTACTTGGATAGTGGTTGTTCAAGACACATGACTGGTGATTCTACCCTGCTCACAGAGTTCAAGGAGAGAGTTGGCCCAAGTATTACTTTTGGAGATGACAACAGGGGTTATACTATGGGATATGGCTTGATTTCAAAAGACAATGTCATCATTGACGAGGTTGCCTTAGTGGATGGTCTCAAGCACAATTTGTTGAGCATTAGCCTGCTATGTGACAAAGGTAATTCAGTAACCTTCAACTCAGAAGCCTGTGTTGTGACTAACAAGAGGAGCAACAAAGTGGTTCTCACTGGTGTGAGAAAAGGTAATGTGTACTTAGCCGACTTCAACTCATCAAATGCAGAATCTGTCACTTGTCTTCTCAGTAAAGCAAGTCGAGATGAAAGTTGGCTATGGCACAAGAAGTTATCCCATCTAAACTTCAAGACCATGAATGAACTTGTAAAGAAAGAACTGGTTAGAGGCATTCCTCAAGTGGAGTTTTCTAAGGATGGACTGTGTGATGCTTGCTAAAAGGGAAAGCAAATTAAAGCATCATTCAGAAAGAAGCTTGATTCAACAATTGAAGTGTTGGATTTTTAACGCAGCGGGGGCATGGCAAAACACTTTTACACATACAAAATCCAAATAAAAGCATATAAATCGTGAATAAAAATTCGAGGGATCGAATCTAACCTTTTAAAATTAATTCGGAGATAACGATCAGAGATCCTTAGCAGTTGCTCCTCAAGTGTGAAGCACTCCACCGGTATCCACCAAGAAAGCGACTTTTAGGAGGAGGAGGAGGTGGAGAGAATTTGGTTTTCTAAAACTTTTGGGTTTCTGGGGTTAGAATAAAATAGGGTCTATAATAGTGTATTTATAGGCAAAATTTTCAGCTGAAATTTTCCCATAAATATTATTATTATTATTATCCCATTTATTATTCTCATTAATAATTAAAACACCTTTTAATTATTAATCCTTTTTCTAAACACTTTAGAAATAATTCTCTCTCTTGATTTAATTTCCAAAAATTAAATCCTTAATTAATAATATTAAGAACTCTTCTTAATTAATTTGTAATCAATTAAATCTCATTTAATCAATTATTAAATTTGCCAATTAATTATTTATTTCATAAATAAATAATTATTAGCCATTATTAATTAATTCCTCCACCATTAAATCATTCTCTTTTTATGGTGTGACCCTGTAGGTTCAATATTAAGCCGGTAGTAGAAATAAATAATAATAAAACTATTTTATCATTATTTATATAAATTCTCTAATTTATTAAATATGATTAATTAATTAATCACATTTATTCTACATCGTGAGTGATGCTTCTCAACATATCGCGACTATCCGGATAATATGAATTCACTGCTTAGAATACCAAGAACCTGTCAGTGAATAGTTACCGTACAATAAACTCCTTCTACCCTACAATGTCCCGATTAAATACAAGGCATGGATCTCGTGTCAAGCCTATCTAATTTAATCACTTGCTCACCATTTATTATGCGTAGTTCTATGCAAATTAGAAACTCCTTTCTAATTTCATTCACTCTGGCCAGAGATTCCTGAACTAGCATAAGTGGATCAGCCTTGAACATTCGCTTCCTTCACTGGAAGGGGTAGATCCTTTATTGATCATACACTATCTTCGTGTACAAATTCCTATACCCAGAAGAGCCCTAATAATTGTCCCTGGAGACTAAGAACTAAACCAAAGCATAGTTCAGTGTACACAAGATGACTATGATGACCTCAAGTCTAAGGATACTTGTACAACTATCACTAAGCGAACAACTGCTGACACGTGAGTGAACTCCATCAGTTATTCAGCTGGGCGAGTCATGTTCAGTGAACTTATTCTATAATAAGCACCTACATACTAGCTATAGTGTCACCACACAAATGTCTATGAGAACAGACATCCTTCATAATGAAGCAAGCATAGTATGTACCGATCTTTGCGGATTATTAATTACCAGTTAGTAATCCTATGACCAGGAACTATTTAAGTTTAGAGTTATCATCTTTTTAGGTCTCACTATTATGATCTCATCATAATCCATAAAAAGCTTTACTCTAAACTATGGTATATCTTATTTAAACACTTAAATAGATAAAGCCCGTAATAAAAACAAAACAAGTCTTTATTAATATTAATGAAATCAAAACAGATTACATAAAAGTTATTCCTAAATCCTAATACATGATTGGACTTAGGACATATTCCTTTCATGAAGAACCTTTGCAACTGCTACACACGGATTGGTTTGGACCAGTCAATGTGTTGTCCATTTCAAGGAAAAGATTCTGCCTAGTAATTGTGGATGATTTCTCAAAGTTCTCTTGGACATACTTCCTCAAGTCCAAAGATGAGGCTAGTGAAATCATCACCAATCACATAAGGCAAGTCAACAATCATCCTGATTTCAAAGTTAGAAGAATCAAGAGTGACAATGGAACTGAGTTCAAGAATTCTGTCATGAGAGCATTTTCTGAAGAAAATGGGATTTTGCATGAGTTCTCAGCAGCAAGAACTCCACAACAGAATGGAGTAGTAGAAAGAAAGAACAGATCACTTATTGAAGCTGCAAGGACAATGCTTGAAGAATATAAGTTACCAACATATTTCTGGGCTGAAGCTGTAAATACTGCATGCTACACTCAGAATATTTCTCTGATTAATCAAGCAAAATGCATGACTCCCTGTCAATTGTTCAAGAACAAGAAGCCAATTCTTCATGTCTTTGGCTGCAAATGTTATATCTTGAGAAATCAAACTGATCAGAATGGGAAGTTTGATGCTAAAGCAGATGAAGGAATTTTTGTTGGATATGCTGTTGGTAAAGCATATAGAGTCTACAATCTGATAACCAACATTGTTGTGGAATCAATACATGTTGTGTTTGATGATAAAAAGATTGAAGGACTACAAGATGGAGATTACCATGAAAGCCTCAAATTTGATAATGTGGAGATGGTTAGTGATGACAGTGATGATGAAAGTGATCAAGAAATAGTATCAAAGGATAATACAGAAAAATCCATTGCCAATGAAGCACAAAATTCAACATCTGTCGAGTTGCAAAATACTTCATCCGTCGGGAGACAATCTGCTTTATCTGTCGGGAGACAACCAGCTTCATCCGTCGGGAGACAACCAGCTTCATCCATCGGTACTCAAAGTTCACCATCTGTCGGGTCATCAAAAGAAGCTGATAGTCAGAATAGATCACTTACAGAAAGTTCCCCTTGCTCAAATCAAAGATCCATTAACTCGGGGGGAGTTTCCAATAATCAAAACTCAATCACACATCAAGACAACAATGAGGCCTCTTCATCTAGAGCTAATCTACCTCAACAAAGGAAATGGACAAAGGATCACCCCTTTGAGCTCATCATTGGTGATGTATCTTCTAGAGTTCAAACAAGAAGAGCAACTCAAGAAGAATGTCTATATAGCAGCTTCCTCTCTAAGGAAGAACCAAAGAAGGTAGAAGAAGCTTTGTTGGATCCTGATTGGATTTTAGCTATGCAGGAGGAGCTAAACCAATTTGAAAAGAATAAGGTATGGAAGCTGGTACCCAAGCCTAAAGGAAAGAATCCAATAGACACCAAATGGGTATTCAGAAACAAGATGGATGAAAATGGCATAGTATTCAGGAACAAAGCAAGATTGGTTGCTAAGGGCTATTGTCAATAAGAAGGAATAGATTTTGATGAAACCTTTGCTCCTGTTGCAAGACTTGAAGCCATCAGAATTTTCATAGCCTATGCATCCCATGCCAATTTCAAAGTCTATCAAATGGATGTCAAGAGTGCATTTCTAAATGGAGATTTGGAGGAGGAAGTCTATGTCAGTCAGCCTCCTGGTTTTAAAGATCCAAATCTACCTAATCATGTATACTATCTTTTGAAAGCACTCTATGGATTAAAGCAAGCACCTAGAGCCTGGTATGATACTTTGTCAAAGTTTATTTTAGAGAACCACTTCACTAGAGGTACTATAGACAAAACTTTATTCTTTAGAAATGTTAATGGCTCTAGCATACTTGTTCAAATTTATGTAGATGACATTACTTTTGGCTCTATAGATGAAAAACTTTACAAAAAGTTTGCCAAATTGATGCAAAGTAAGTATGAAATGAGCATGATAGGAGAACTAACCTAATTTCTTGGTTTACAAGTTAAGCAAGTTAATGATGGAATATTCATTAGTCAAACTAAATACATTTATGATCTTTTAAAGAAGTTTGATCTAATGGATTGCACATCTGCAAAAACTCCCATGGCCACTGCAACTAAGCTTGAGTTAAACACTACTGAAAAGTCTGTGGATATTTCAAGTTATAGGGGCATGGTTGGCTCACTTATGTACTTAACAGCTAGTAGGTCAGATATAATATTTGCTACATGTCTTTGTGCTAGATTCCAGGTTGATCCTAGAGAATCTCACTTAGTAGCGATTAAGAGAATTTTCAGATATCTCAAGGGAACACCAAAACTTGGCATTTGGTACCCTAGAGATTCTGGTTTTGATCTAACTGGTTATTCAGATGCAGATTATGCAGGTTGCAGAATTGATAGAAAAAGTACAACAAGAACCTGTCAATTTCTAGGAAACAGGCTTGTGTCCTGGTTCAGTAAAAAGCAAAATTCAGTTTCTACTTCTACAGCTGAAGCTGAATATATTGCTGCTGGCAGTTGCTGTGCACAAATTTTGTGGATAAAAAACCAATTGCTACACTATGGTCTGCAAGTAGAAAGGATTCCTATTTTCTGTGACAACACAAGTGCAATTGCCATCACTGAAAATCCAGTACAACATTCAAGAACAAAGCACATAGACATCAAGTACCACTTCATAAGGGAACATGTAATGAATGGTACTGTGGAACTACATTTTGTTCCAAGTGAAAAGAAACTTGCAGATATATTTTCCAAGCCACTGGATGAATCCACCTTTTCAAGGTTGGTAAGTGAGTTAGGTATGCTTAATTACTCTTGAATCTTTACATATAATTTGCAAGTTGTAATGTAGCCAGAAATCTAATTGATTTTTCAGTCTTGGATGAAATTTTGGCTAAGTCAAAGTTTACATCTCGACGGATGATCATTATCCATCGAGTTTGATCATCCGTCGGTATACTATTTGTTAATAAAATCAATTATTTTTCTGGAATATTTTATGACTCGACGCATAACTTATTTATCCTCATCCATCGAATTGTCTTATTTTTAGCCGTTGATTCTTTGAACATTATCCATCGAGTATACTTACAGTTTGTAAGCATAACACGACGGATAATTGATGGAAATTTTACAGTTTATTTTTAGAAACGGCTATTTTGGGTAATTTTTATTGGTCACTTTATTTTACTTTATTATTTTATGACAGTTATTTTTGAGATAGTATAAAAGCATAATTCATTTTCATTGCTTTTCTTTTATCATTCTCAAATCATCTGCTCTAACTTCTCTCTTTCTCAAAAGCATTTACTCTCTCTCTCTGCAAGTTTTTACTTTCTAACAATGGCACCAGTCATCAAGATCATGTCTCAAACTGGATTTATCTATGAGAAGAACAACTTCACTGCTCTTGTGAACAAGGGGATTCAACAGTCTGGCGACTACCACAAAATGATGGATTTTGTGAAGAACTTCAAACTCAACTATGCCATGCAGGAATCACCAACCATCTACTGTGAAGTTGTTGAAGAGATGTGGACGACTGCAACATACAACTCAACTGATAAGACTATCACTTTCACTATTAAAGGTAAGGAATTTTGTGTCAATAGTGATTTGTTAAAGCATGTTTCAAAATTCCTGATAATACTGTAACTTCACCACACACAGACACTGACATTGTTAATATGCTTAACTCCATGGGCTATGCACTCTCTACTTCTAAATTAAGTGAAATTAGGAGGTTGGGTCTTAGGAAGGAATGGAGTTAATCCATGTGATGTAGTTACTAAGGTATTCTCTGGTAAAATCAGTAATTTTGATTCAGTTAATATTTCTATGCTTTGCATGCTAGTTACTGATAAATTTTTCAACTTTAGTGATCTTGTCATATTTGAGTTGGGGTTTAAGTTAGGGGAGCTAAATAAGAGGGGTAAAAATGTTTACTATGCTAGATTTTTAATGATGCTTGCTAACCACCTCTCTGAGGATATTGTGCTTGAGAACCCAACCAACAAATTAGATTATTGGGTTCAAGAAAGGAGAATCATTGCAGATTTGAACAGGGCAAACCATCACAAAGAGGTGCCACTCTTCTACTTTCCAGTTATGGAGGCACCTCAGGTAAGTGAGGTAAGTTCAACTGTCTCTACTCTTCCAGCCTCACAAACTTCTTTGCATTCCAGTGTAGCCATGACAACTGTGTCATTGACCCAACAGTTGCCTACCCAAGCTACCAAATCCAAAATTTCAAAAACAAAGTCAAAGAAAGCCCCATCTGGTGTCTCTCAAAAGATGCCAGTTGTAAAATCCACCAAACCAAAAGAGGGGAGTGTGAAGGTGGGTAAGAAAGGTGAGGGACAGGGTGAACATCAAAGAAACCCTAAGGATAAGGTTGGAGAGGTGAGTGTTTCCCAGCCTAGCCACACTGCAGTTTCCCAACAAACTGCAGTGCTTAATAAGGATATAAGCTCACTACTAGTTACATCCTCCCAAAAGGATGTGACTATTGAACATAGCTCTCAGCCAAGAGCACAGGCCAAAAGGGTAAGGGACACAAGCTCACCCCAAACTTACACTAGAAAGAAGAAATCAAAGACCCTTGGGGATGCACAAGGTTCACACAATGTGCAAACTGGTGCTAAAGACACAGTCACTGCACCTTCTCAAAGTCAGGTTGATGTGGCTCCAATAAATGTGGAGTCACAGCCAAAATCTCTAACAATTGAAGCCCCTGAAACACCAAACTCTCTCACACACTCTTTGGATGTTGACATGATAAACACATCACTTCCAAATTCTCCATCTTTAACTCTCTTGGAGAAGCCAAAAATCCAAGCAAGTGAGCATCATCTTCTAGATGATTTGTTGGCTCACTTGCCATTTCTTTCTGAAACTGTTGAGACATCTATGACAAAATTCTCATCAATCTGCACAGAGTCCACAATAGTTTCCACTCCAAACTCATTCATTTCTACTCACTCGATGGATATTGTTCATCCGTCGAGTAGTGATTGTATCCCGATGGATAAGCTTAACAGCAGTTATCCATCGGATAGTCAAACTGCTAACCTGACGGATATTCCTTATCTGTCGAGTGTCTCTGCACAGCTTCAAATTTCTTCAATTATTACAAGTGCAGCAGACTTAGTGGTAGTGCAATTACTCATAGGATTGAGGGAAGGGAGTGAAATGAGTGAGAGTCTGGGTTGCTCCCAGGAAAAAGGAGAGGAAAAGAGTGAACAAATGTAATCCATTTTTTCAGGATTGGAAAAAGTGAGTGTGAGGAGTCTCACCTTAGATGGTGAAGGTGAGGGTGTTAGGGTGGGGAGCCAAGGTGAGACCTTGATGCAACAAAAGAGAGATCAATAGAGAAATGCAGGTACAGGAGTGATAAGGATGGAAACCATTGCAAGTGAGTCAATGAGTGTCAATGATGCAGAAAGGGAAAGGCTATTTCAACAAGAATATCAAGCGGTTATAATTACCATTTCCCTGGATGTTGAGACATTTACTCACCCTGTGACAGCTTACCAAACTCTAGCTGTATAGGGCATTGAGGAGGCTGAAAGATTGTTGAACTTGGTGCAAACTACACAATCTTTACAAAGAGCAAATGATCCAATCACTGGTATGCCTTCCAACATTGGCAGTGATTTTGAACTAGATGAAGCTTCTTTTGGGGATGCTGATGGGGATGATGAGGAAGACAACATGGACATAGGGGGAGATGCAGCTAGTCCTTCCTGGATGCTTACAAAAGAATGTTCCTACTCACATCTCCAATCAACACTATTCAAGCTAATTCATGACACCCAAGCAGCCATTCAGGAATCTTCCAATGCTAGCACAAATAAGCTCCTCACAGCACATCTTGAAGCATTCCAGCTGCATAAAATTTAAGCCCTCCAACACAGTCAAAATATGGATGCTATCAAGCAAGAAATCTCAGAAGTCAAGAAAGATGTTATAGAAGGGATGGATGCTAGACTCCCTACAACCATCATGACTGAAGTTGCTCAAAGCTAAGAAAGGAGGCTGATCTCAATAGGAAAGTTGAGGCCATGGACTCAAGACTGTCTACTGTAGAGAAGTCAATGGCCAAGATACTCACCAATCAACAAGCTCAGACTGCACTTCTTCAACAGTTGGTGGCTGCTCAACTCCCTCCCACACAACTTGATGATAACAAAAATGGGGAGAAAGGCTCAAATGAGGGGGAGAAGCAGCTTAACATTCAAGTTAGCAAAATAATTATGCCTATAATTGCTTTCAACAAGCCACCAACTACAGACAGTATTGATCTGATTAATGAAGCAGCAGCCATATTGTGAGCAGCTGAAAAGAAGCAGTTGAGTCCAAACAACTGGGAGAAAATTGATGAGGATATACAAAAGAAATTTGGGCTAGCAAAGAAGCCAGAAAAATCAGCCATTCATCACTCTCAAGTCAGGCAAATCTCTGTGAATGAAATGAGCATGAATAATCTGGAAAGAGGACAGTCATCCTGCATCAAATCTCCAAAGGCTAAGATAATTTTGAAGCCAAGGGTGAACTATCCAAAATCTTCACTAAAGAACCCCTTGGACACAGTGTATGAGACACCAAAGCCTGATGAAAATAAGCTGTTGGCAAGGTCTATAGCATTCTACAAGGATCCAGCTGATTCAACATTAAAAAGAAGAATTGCAAAAGTTTTCAGGAATGATAAGGAAATTTGTGTGGTGGCTGGACACCGTCAATTTGCTGAAGCAAAGAGAGAAGAAAAGGCAAGATTGAAGCAAGAAAAGAAGCAAGCTGCTTTAGATGCTAAAAAGGTCAAACAAAAGAAGGAGCAAGCTGCTATCTTGGCCAAGTTACAAGCTGTGAAACCCACACAACAAATTTCTGCACAACCATCTGAAATTGTTGAATCTCAAGATCAAGAAATGCAAAATGCACCTCCACAGACAAAGAAGCCAAGGTACAAGCAAAGAATCAAGAGAAAATTGGACTTCAGTGATGAGGAGATGGAAGGGTACTTTCCCAAAGAGTCTACATCTACAACAACTCAAACATCCATGCCCTCTGTGGCACATGGAGAATTTAAGATAGATCCATCCAAGAACTTTCATGGTGAACCTATCATTCCAAAGGATGAGCCAATAGAATGGGATAGTCTACCAATACATGAACTCAATCTACCTCAATTCATGAAGCCAAAGAAGACAAAGACCAGAGCAGTCAAGAAAGTGAAGCCCTCAACTCTCAGATCCAAAGCTCAAACCAAAGTCAACAAGGGAGACATCATGTACATCTGTGGCATCAAGGAATTCTCAGATTTAAACCTCTATCTAGATGAACTGGAAGAAGTTAAAGGAATTGATGCATACAGGAATCTACCTGAAAGGTTAATATTCAAGTACAAGGGAGGAAAAGAGATACAGTGGCCACTTCACAGGATCCTTCAAGAAAGCCAATTTATGCTTATAAAGGTTTATTCATCCTTCAAAAAGAACTTTGGATTCAATGTGACAGCTAGAAGACTTGTTCTAAAGAAGATTGAAGAACTGAGGAGTATTAGAGCCAAAGATGCACTCTCAAAGACTCTAACTATTCCTTACACGGGGAGTAGAGTGCATCGAAGGCCCTAATGGTTGATGGAATTCATGGGTGATAAAGGAGTTAGAAGATTCTTCAGATTAGAAGACCAATTGAGCATCTCTAGCAATGAGACTCTTTTGGAAATGCAAGAAATGTTAAATCTCTCAGAATCTGATGAACTGGAATTCCAGAGACAGCATCAAAATCAGATAGAAGCAAACAACAGAAAGCTTGGAAAGAGATCCAGATCTTCAAGGAAATAGATTAATCTGCTCAGGCTAGAGGAGCACCTTGAAAATGACTGTGAGCAAATCTTTGTACACTTTGTTAATTGAAGCACTTTACAGTTTTATCTACTTCTATTTAAATTTGTATTTTTAGGGTGTTTTGTTATCATCAAGTTTCTCTTAATTTATGGCTACAATTCTATTAGACATAAATTGGGGGAGATTGTTGTGAATATGTTGTGAACTTGATGATTTCATTAACAAAACACCTTAGTAGATTTAACTAAGTAAAAAATGTAACACTCGACGGATAAGGAATATAGTCCCGACAGATGACTCAATATAGTCCCAACGGATGATGATTTATTATCCATCGAGTGAGTAGCTTATGTAATAATAAGTCATGTAGCACATTCCTGCAAACACCTTTGTTTAGATTCTGTAGTAGCATATAAGTCATGTTGACTTTAATTAGATATGCAGAATAGGTTGATTAATTGTACATAAGATGATGTCTTGTAATTCTGCATAAATGAAATGAAGTTAAGTGCCAAATAGCTACCCGACGGATGTTCAACACAGCTACCCGACGGATGATCAACAAGGCAACCCGACGGATGATTATGTACCCGACGGATAATCAATTCAAACATCAGTTGATAGTGACAACACAGTCACATGCGTCGAGTGTATGCAAGAGGAATGTGGAAGTCTATTCATCTGGGTTTTTGAGAACAAAGAAGCATTGCCATTTCCGTGCTATTATGAAGATATTCAAAGATGCTGGAACAGAGTAATGAAGTAGCATAGTATTAGACTTGATAGGTTTTGTTTTATTATCTTGTCTTATTACTGTGTAATCTTGGTGATATATAAACCAAGAGTAGCAATTAGAACGTATTGTAGACTAAGCAACACATTTTCTCAGAAAAACAATTGTAAGCTGTATCCATAGCATTTTTCTGTAAGTTTAGTTGTTCTTATTGTTATAAGCAGTTGTGAGCTATTCAAGCTTCACAGGGTTCTCTTGAGATATATATATATATATATATATATATATCTGGTGGATACATTCAAATCCACCAGAAAGTTTTAAAGATTTGTGTTTTTATTATTTTGTGTTTTGATTTAACTAACTCTTATTCCGCACCTAGCAAATCAAACACCTATATATATTATTAAAATAAAACATTTTGTAATTCTGAAAAAAAGTTTCAAGAATTCCATTCAACCCCCCTTCTGTAATTCTTGTTGCATTGTTAGGGACTAACACGGATTCACTCTCATCAAAAGTATTACTAAGAAAAGACAAACCAAAACGATTGAACAATTCCAATGTAAACTCATGCTCAGTCCTTTTGTAAGAATGTCTGCAAGGTTATCTTTAGAAGCAACTTGAGTAATCTGTACTAAATCGAGTCAAAATTTCTCTCAAATAAAATGACAATCGATTTCTATATGTTTGGTTCTAACATGATATAGTGGATTTGCTGTAAGATCAACAGCAGTTTTGTTATCACAAAACAAAGTAACATGACATCAATTGTACTTTCAAATCAGACAAAATGTTTTTGAGCCAAACTACTTTACAAGAACAATCAGCAAGAGCCTGATATTCCGCCTCTGTTGTAATCCTGGAAATTAAAGACTGTTTCTTGGAACGCCAGGAAATTGATGCAGAACCTAATAAGAAAATATAACCACCAAAAGAATATCGTTTAACTGGATTACTTCCCCAATCACTATCACTATAGCCCTGTAGTTGTAAATTATTGGTAGCTGAAAAGAACAAACCATGTGTAATGGTACATTTAAGATATTGTTAAACTCTGACAGCTGCTTTCATATGTGCCTCTCTTGGAGCACGAAGAAACTGACTAAGTAACTGAACAATATAAGAAATGTCAGGCCTAGTGGTAGTTAAATACAGTAACTTACCAACCCAAGTCCTGTAAACTGTAGGATTCGAGATAAGAGGTCCTGATTCATCATTATCATATATTTTTAAATGAAAACAATGGGCACTGAAAGAGGGATACAATGTGTCAAGTCAGGTTTTTTGTAACATATCCAAAATAAATTTTTACTGACAAAGAAGCAATCATTTCTAATTCCTGAAAGCTTCTAAACCCAAATAGTATTTAATTGGTCCTAAGCCCTTGATTGTGAACTTGACATTTAACAAATTTTTGAGGTTGTTTATCAAGGTCATATCATTGCCAGTAAAAAAAAAGTATGTCATCTACATACACGACCACAACAATGAAACTGCTTCCAGAAGTATATGTGAAAAGTGAATGACCATACGGAGATTGTACATATTCAGCATCAAGTAAACTGATATACAATTTAGCAAACCACTCCCTTGAAGCTTCCTTCAAATCATACAAAGACTTGATTAATTTGCAAACCAAATTTGATCCCTGAGACAGCTTATAACCTAGAGGTGGTTGTATATAAACCTCCTCATGTAAGTCACCGTGAAGAAATGCATTATTAATATCAAGTTATTCTATGTGCCAATGCTTTGTTACTACAACTGTTAATAGTGTTCTCATAGTAATCATCTTAACCACAGGTGCAAAAATATCATGATAATTAATACTTGTAGCTTGTGTATATCCTTTAGCCATTAATCTGACTTTGAACCTTTCTTTCTGGCCATTTTGCAAAGTATTAATCTTATAAACCCATCGACAACCAATGCACTTCTTATCGGGGGTAAAGGAACCAAAATTCAGGCGTTATTATCTTCTAAAGCTTGTAATTCCTTGTCCATGATATCAACCCATCTACTATCCTTGCTAGCTTCATAGTAATGTTTGGGTTCAACAACCATATCAGCAGAATTGGCTTGAACAGTAAGAACCTGACTAGATACAGTTTTTAAACCAGGGGTGGTAACACTCTAATCTTTAAACCAAGCTGGCCTAATTTTAGATATGTGGGAAACTCTAGAGGGAACAGAATTACTAACAAAAGAAGGTAAATCTGAGATTAAAGGCTCATCTGTAGTAATATTATTATCAAAAAAATCAGGTAAAGAAGATGAAATCTCTGTAACAATTGGTGATTGAACTGGATGCTAGCATCATTATGATCAGAAGGAACAACTTGTGAATTTAAAAAAGAACGAGAAAAATTGTGACTTAGCCAATTGAGAAAGGTATAAGAATTATCATAAGAAAATTGAACAGACTTATCAGAAGAAGAAAATTTAAGCTGATAGGGAAAAATATTTTCAAGAAATCTAACATGACGATTAACAAAGATAGTATGAATAACAGTTTATAGCCTTTTTAAAGATATATTCAACAAACATACACTATATATCTCTATCAAACAACATCATCAAGTACAATAAATTTTAGGTTTGCTAACTTTAGATAATATTTATTTTACCATATTTTATATCAATAAAATTCTTTTTTATTTCATGAAAAAAATATGTACATATTAAAATACCTCATTTGTCCTTGTCCCTTTTAATTTTTTAATGGTCAAATTGATCAACTTTTGACAAAATATTAAATTTCGTTTATTAACTATTTTCAAAAATCCGAGAAAAAATCTTTAAGAATTAAAATATAATTTTTAATATTATAAACTTTTCAAATATTTATATTATACATAGTACAAAAATTTCAGTCAAACTAAGAGTTATATTCAATTCAGATTTAATCCATTAAATTTAAGGAATTTTTATTTATTTTTAAATTGTTTGCATATTTTGACCGAATTAATCTGAAAATCTTGTACAATATTGATGATTTTGTGAGTTTATTATAAATCTTTCAAAATGTCAAGTATTGTAGAGAGATTTCAAAAATTAAAAATATATTATTAAATTCATCAAAATACACCAATTTATCAAATAAAACAAAATTATTGATTTTTGAATACCATCATATTTCAATGCATTTTTAAAAATCTTTTATTTGAATATCAAAAAATGTTAATAATTTTTTAAAAATTTATATTGAATACACTCCAATTATTTCGATAAATTTTTACAATATACAAATTGAATACAGAGTTAGTCTCAAATGAGAACTAGTTCCCTGAAATCTAGTATGTTCTATAATTATATTTATGTGTTCTGCAAATTTGTTTTCACTAATTTTTCTTGAATTGTATCAAAAATTCTAATAAATATATTTTATTTTTACATAATATTGTCATAATTTTAATACATATTGTCATAACACTAAATATAGAATTATAGTATATTTTGTGATTTATGCATAATCATATAAATTTCATTATTTTTATTAACATAACATATATATATTTTGAAAATATAAGAAAAATGAATTATTTTTCAGTATTCTCCTATTAAGATGTTTTTAAGGAAAGCCAGCCCATCGAATACATCCCTTTTCTAAAACATTTTTAAAAGAGGAAAAAAAACAAATAGCCGTAAAAATTTGGAAAAAAATCTTAATTACTATACACTACTACTAGTTTTTGTCACCACGTGAGTTTAAGATATGCCAAAAACAGATTCCAACTCCTAACAAAAAAACTAGTAAGTCGTTTTCAAACATTCTCAAAATTTCTCAAATATTATCTCCCACACACAAATGCCCTTTGTTCTAAAACCCTAGGGTTTATCAAGATTTCGAAATTCACCCCAACATTCTTACCAGTTCCACCCCCACCCCTCTCTCTCTCTCTCTCTCTCTCCCTCCTTCCCTCCCTCTCATATTTATAATATCGCTCCCTCCCTCTCTCTCTCGTTTTTATAATCTCTCTCGCTCTCTCCCGCTCCCTCCTGTTGTCTCTCCCATACATATTTATAAAACATGGCGATGAAGTCAGCAGCAAGCTACTCAGGCCATATAGCCCAAAACCTAGCATCCACAAGTAAAGCCACCGGCTTTCGCTTATTTCAAGATTTCACTTTTTTAACCCAAACTCTTTTTTCCGACCCCAAATCATCACCCAATGTCAAATTCAAGAGTCCCGCTTCAAATTACTCAAATCTCGCTGGAGAGATTCTCTCTAGCTCCTCAATTTCTCCAGTTTCAATGGGCTTGTCTTCGATATTGAAATCGACAAATGTGGTTCCTGCAAGTGGGAATTCTTTCGGAGTTTCGCAGTTGAAAGCCAGCTTTGTGCTCCCTTTTACGCAAGTGTCTAAGTGGTTGCCGAGTGTGGGAAATAAGGTTGAGCAAGTGGGGACTAAATGCGAGAAAAGTAAAAGTTTCGTTGATCAAGTGGGGAGTGATTGCGAGAAAAGTAAGAGTTTGATTGATGGGGTTAGTGGGAAGGGGAGTTGGGTGAATAAGTTACTGAATTGTTGTTCGGATGATACAAAGGCGGCTGTTACTGCTATGAGTATAAATTTGCTTTTTAAGTCATCGTTGGCTGAGCCAAGATCGATACCTTCAGCATCTATGGCGCCTACCCTTGACGTTGGTGATCGTATTTTGGCTGAGAAGGTATGATCTTTGTTGGTTTGAGTGATAATGTAGTTTTATTTGTTTTCAGTGAATTTTGAGTAATGTGTAGTTTTATTTGTTTTCAGTGAATTAAGCTGTTATATAAATTTTAGAATGTGTATGTTGATCATGACATATATTGCAGTTTGAATTATTTGGTATCAGTTGTGTTATATGATTGTACGTTATTTGACTGAAATTAAACAAGGAAGTGTTGAAATGGGTACTGAATCTGAATGGAGAAAGACAAACCAACATGATATACAGGGCACTGAAATTAAAGTAATTAACGAGTCACACTGATGAATAATAGTAATATTGAGTGAGCTGCAGTCACACTAGTAGGTTGGGTTGCAGCCCTGCTTCTGCCGGAGGGTCAACGGTTCCTCTTCATCTATTAATCTTAAGTGATTCCTTAAAAAAGAACTTATTTGTTTCTATTTTTAATTCGTCCAATTTGGCCTCTATATGTACATATATTGATTATTGAAGAGAAATGAATAATTTGACATGAATTTCAAGATTACAGCAAAGCTGAATCACAGAAAAGAGAAAAACAAAACTGGTCGCATTTAAGTTAACACACACAAAAGGGAAAAAGAATCATAGTAGCATTCCAGGTGATTGTCAGAATGATAAGAATTTACCAGTTTGTACCTCGTGGGCCTCAGTATTTTCTTTTTTTTAAAAAAAAAAAAAAAGAGAAGCCAAAGCTCACGTTACCATATTTAGATTCCCCAACAACTATTGATGTTTTGTCCTGCGTAATGGTAGAAGATGTTTCTTCTTATAAATTAGCTTGGTCCTATATCCAGGTGAAACTCGTACTGGTTCTTTTTCATCAGAAAGGGGAAAAAATACAAATATCTAACAGTTAGGTGATAATATATTTTTATCTTCTTTCTTTCATTTTACATGTAGAAATTACCTACCTGTCTAGAAGTTCTACGGGGATCTGTCACTGATTAACACTTCTGTTGTTTGTTCTCGTATTGGCATCTGCAGTGCATTGACTTGTGGGCTTTATAAATGAAGGAATTGTGGGTTACATTGTTGTTGTCGATTGACTTGTTAATACTCTAGGACCAAAGATAGGATATAATTTTTCATATTCTGCATAGTACCGGCTGTTGTTAATCGTGCACTAGGGGGTAGATTACCCCAATGAGCTGTACTATCAAACAGTTTAAGCTTTTACTAGTGTCGCAGGAGCCAACTTTCTTGAGAAATCACTTTCATTGAAGGAAGTCGGTCACTATTATGTATTGATTTGTCAATGCAAAATACTTGTGGGAATTTCACTAGAGATATAGAGTTACTTGTTGGTCAGTTTTTGTCCTATCCAAGAGAGACAATAATCACTTCAGTCTTCAGGTGCTTCGCAAAATTTCAAAAGATATTTTTTACTGCCTGACAGTACCTCAAATATTGCAGCTGTGTGGTAATTAGAAACCAACACAAAGTTTGAGAAACAAAATAAAAGAATTTTTTTTAGAAATGTCCGTCCACGTGGTACTCTAACCTCTTCAGATAACAGGTGTGCGGTAGCAATATAAACTGAGAGACTGCAGAGAGTTCCTGTGCAAGTTCTAATTTTCATATATCAGCATTTCTATCCGGCATCCGTTTCCCATATATCTTATCTTGGCTAAAAGATGATATTTGTATGACTTTGTACTATGATAATTACATAAAACATAATCACTTAAAGACTAATTTTAGGTTTCGTATCTTTTCAAGAAGCCAGAAGTCTCGGACATCGTTATATTCAAGGCCCCACCAATTCTTCAGGTGCCCATGACTGAGTAAAGAATTTTATGTATTAAAGCAAAATGAAATTGTGTTATGCAAGGCTGTTAGGAAACCAAAATAGTTTTTGAAAATTCCTGTGTATGTAGGAAATTGGTTATAGTTCTGGCGATATCTTCATAAAGAGAGTAGTGGCTAAAGCTGGGGATTATGTTGAGGTAAGATAAATCTTCTCCTGAGGGGTACCATTTTTTTTTACTGGTTTTGAGCACTCAAACATTTGAATATTATGATAGGTACATGATGGTAAATTAATAATCAATGGTGTTGTTCAAGAAGAAGATTTCATTTTAGAGCCGCTTGCATATGATATGGAGCGAACGGTATATACTTTTTGCTCATATTCGTCGATCTTGATTTTTCTGTAGATTAGTTTTTATTATAATTGATGAAGGCCTTTATTCTTTTTTCTTCCTCTAATAAGTATTGGGTGATCGCTTTTTTCGTATTACAGCTTGTGCCTGAAGGTTATGTGTTTGTGATGGGTGACAATAGAAACAATAGTATTGACTCTCATAATTGGTAAGCTGGTATTTTCAGAATACAAATCTTCACTAATTGTTTTCGTCATTTTCTAACATGTCTAGATTTGTGTATTTCTGCTGCTTCTTTCACAATACTTTCCAGGGGTCCTCTGCATATCAAACACATACTTGGTAGATCAGTTCTTCGATATTGGCCTCCTTCCAAAATTAGTGACACTATGTATGAACCCAGTGTGCAATTTGCCTGTTGAGACTGATTCAGATAACTTGTTTCATACCGAGTTCATAGTCCTGTGTTTTTCTGTTCTCCATCTCTCTCTATCTCGTATTCCACTCTTTTCTTTCGTCTGTCCTGTGCAATGAAGGGATGAAACTGGATAGAATTGGGAAATGAAAAGATAGGCACGAACTAAGTATATATTTTCTCACCCCTACATTTAGGGGTGAGCAGAAAAAACCGAAACCGAAAAAATAACCGAAAAAACCGATAAATCAAACCGAAAAAAACCAAACCGCTAAAAAACCCGAAGAAAACCGAACCGACAAAAACCAAATTAGCGGTGCGGTTTCGGTTCCGGTTTTCAATCAAAACCGAATCGAAATTAACCGCACCGCTATATTATATATATATATATAATATTATGTATATATACATGTATATATTTTTATAACCTGGTTCTAATATTTTGTTAATTAAATATTTACTTAACATTAGTATGATAAATTGTATAATATAATACCATTAAATTAATTAAGATTAATATGTAAATACTCTTAAATCATAATTTTTTTAATATGTATATAATCAATTTTATCATATGTTTTGATATATACTCTTTTTTTTCATTGTTGTGAACATATATTTTTATCATATTTCGTATCTATTATTTAAGATAATATGAATTATACATTCAAAAAATAACTTTATGAAAAACATCAATTTTATTTAACGAATTTCAAAGTGACAAATCTTTGGTGATTAATGTAATATTATCATTTACTTTGATGTTATTTTTTTATCCAACACATTATCAACAAAAAAAATTGTGCATAAAAAAAATATAAAAAACCGAATAAAAACTGAAACCGATATATGGTTAACCGAAACTGAAAAACCGTTTTAAGCGGTTTGGTGGCGGTTAATAGCAATTAACCGAACCGAACCGCATGTATTGGTTTGGTTACGGTTAATGCTAAAAACCGCACCAAACCGCACCATGCACACCCCTAGCTACATTGCGGGATTCGTTAGGCATGCATGATTACTCGATAGTAGATAGCTTAGATTAGTGTAGTAGTCTCACCCAAAAGCAGTGTTCTGATTTATTTTTTTTGTTTTTAGTTTTTTTAGTTTTCTGTTCTATTATCTATTCCCAAGGGTACACATTTATTTATTTTTTAAAAAAAATTAATTGTATGGTCACATTGATTGTCCATAATCCCAACACTAGAGGGATTTTCATCAATATTATTAGTATTATATGGAGAATTTAACTTACCAACAGGTGTAGATGCACTTTGTTTGGAAAGTAAAAATATGTTTTCACCTCTTTTTTCTTTGCTCTTTTTTCTTTGACTTCTCATCATTTTTTTCCCTGTAAAAAAGAGAGAAAAAGAGATTATTACAATACTACAAATATAATTGAGAAGAAGAACCACAAACTGAGAAAAAGATAAATGTATCTTCTTCTTTTTTAATAGTGTCCTCATTGTTCTTCTAATCAATTGGTAGTAAGTAGTAACCTAATTGAGTTGGTTGTGTTAGAAAGTTGTATGGGCTGATTTTAATATATTTGGGCCGCGGTCATGTAATCAACAGGCTTTCAGTCTTGTAAAACAGGCCACTACAAGCATCCAGTCTGAAAAATGATCTTTCTATCACATTTTGGCTACTATATACTAGATTTTAATTTTATCAATGGTTTTTTTTTTAAAAGAAAAATAATTCAATAATTAAAAGACATATGACATCTACATATATAATCGAAATTGAATAAAAGCATAATCATATCCCGTTGATTTCTTTTTTTATAGAGAACCAAGCGAATTTTTGAAAGATATATACATGTTGTAATCCTCTAATTATTATTTTGAGTAATCGACCATAATTACATCACCATAAAAATCATTTTTGCTAAATTAATATCATGTAAATTCCGCAGATCAAAATCTTAGATCGACTCTTCGAATACTGAGTCAAGGAGTACTATATAACAATAATTATATGTATAGGTGATGATGTGCGATTATTACATGTGTTGATTATGATTCCCATGAGCAGCATAGCAGAATGCAACCTTACTTCGCATGCGGGTACTATTATCCTGCCCTCAAGGCTCAACCTGCGTCCCCTCCCATATATTAATCATTACTCTCAACCGTCTCCGCTGATTCACAATAATCGATTGTTTGAAAATTATATGTTCATCATATTTGCATAGAGTAAATTTTTTTACAAATGATATATAAAGCGGGGATAGATAATATGACCTTCACATTTATAACAATATTTCGGTAATAAAGTATTCATGAAAAATTACGGTGAACAATTAATTTTAACAATGAATTGTGAAGAAACATCATCTTCGATCTACTATACTATGTTCAAATAAAAAAATTCAATATTTCTATCAATCGGTGTCACCCACTCGAACGCGGATGTTTGAGTTCAAGTTTGCGATCATTTTTCGACTCGAACTCGAGCAAGTATACATTCACGTAATATTGGAAAACATTTTTAAATAATCTCCATTCAGGTTTTTGCTGACAGCTTGTAACAACATGTGAATAAAGGACCCGTAAACCCTAATCAAAACTCAGTCAACACTGCAAGGTCAACATAAATTTCCTGCTCCCCATGTTAATTCACCTTAAAACCTCCCACGCGCAAGCAATCACCTGTTCCTCAGCCCACCAAACTAGTCATGAACCCCATTAACAACAACTCGTACAAGCTCTCAAATCATTTTACCAGTAATCAACAATATCTCTAGTCCCCCGCAAAGCTAAAATCACTTCAAATTACGTATTCCAAATCATATTAGTGTTATAAATCTGTCAATTTCGGGTCAAGATAAAATCACTTAAGACTAAAACTAAAGAAGTAAAAATCTAAAAATGAGTCGTTTCAAGTCACTTTCGGCTCACTTTCAAATTTTTTCTTAGTTATCTGAATTATAAACTGTATCGAGTTAAATCGAGTTTCGGGTTGTATCTAATATTGTCGTCCCTACAAATCATCACACTCTCGTAAACAATCATAAAAGCAAATCCACTCCGCACCATAAGCTTCCATGTTCCCCACACCACTACATCCCAACCCTATACCACTCTTAAATTCAGTCAGTCACTTGTCGCACTTCGAGACTCGAGTATCACATTCACAAACTCTCCTCAAACTTCTATCTCTATCACCACCGTTAAAACCCACCTCGAGATGCGTTTCTAAAATCCCCCACCAACTAGAAAGACAACAAAAAACGGTACGTACATTTTTATTTTACTACACAATTATTTGTTGCACCATGAACATGAACACAAGCATGGAAGAACGTCCCGAGACTGAGCTCATTTCAATCCCGGCAACTCCACGTGCATCAACTCCGGAGATTTTAACTCCCTCAGGACAAAGGTCACCTAGGCTGGGAACTTCAAAGGAGGGGAAATCGTCGTCGGCCTGGACGCCGACGTCGTTTATTTCCCCTAGGTTTTTGAGTCCCATAGGGACTCCAATGAAAAGAGTGCTTGTAAATATGAAAGGTTATTTAGAAGAAATGGGTCATCTTACCAAGCTGAATCCTCAGGATGCTTGGCTTCCTATAACGGAGTCGCGGAATGGGAATGCGCATTACGCTGCATTTCATAATCTCAATGCTGGTGTTGGGTTTCAAGCTTTGGTCATTCCTGTTGCCTTCTCTTTTCTTGGCTGGTACATGCATTTATATTTCCATACTCTCTTTTCTTAATATTGATTTCATGTGTTATTATGATATATAAGCATGATATGCATATTAAGTTTCAATTCTAACTTGTTGAATAGCATTAAGTTTCCATTCTAACTTGTTGAGTAGCATTAGATCGTGTTGAGGCCTTTATCTAACAACTTCAGGTTTTAGTTTGTATGTATTCTATGCCCCCTTATCCGTATCTAGCGAGTCATTTCTCTGATGTCTTAAGGTTTCAGAGTGACTGGTTAAGTAATACTCGTATCAAAACCTTTAATGTTGTGAACATTGTCATGCGGAAAAGTTACTTAACATGTTACCAGAAACACGAAAAACTGTCTTTGAGTTTAAATTCTCTACTTCGTATTCCTAAATATGTGCTTATAGTACTAATACAATATCTAATCTTAAAAATAAATTTCATTGTTCTGATGCTTTAATTTCAATGTAATAAAATTAGAGGTAGGACCATATTTTAATTTTGTAGTGAATGAAACAGCTGGTTACTGGGATTGAACTTGGAGAGATGTGAAAATTGAAAAAAGGCTACCTAACTGAAGATTTTTGCTTAACTATGTGTCCCTAATGTATTAATTTAATCATGGTCATTATGTCTTTTAAGTAAAAATAGTATATTTATGTCTCTTAATATTTTGATAAAAGAGATTAGTAGTGTGGGTCTGCCAATCAATGTGGAATACTGTAATACTGGGCTGTTTGCTTTTGGGAATTTATCATGCTTTTGACTGAATGGGGAAAAGAACAGATCTTGAAGAATATCACTGGATTTTACTTTAGAATATTTTTGTAGTTTCTTTAATTTAGCTTTTGCTTTTACAGACTATTTAAGTTATACTGTATGAAATGCATCAGTGTTTTTCCAGATTGGGGCCTGATGTGTGTTAATATATATTATTGGAGCCAATGGGATAGTTGGTATAAGCTTTATGATTGATTGTTTTGATCAATAATTATAACTGTCAAGATTTTATGCAGTCAATTATTAATTTCATTTGGCAGAATAAGAATCCAATGCTTAGAAATGCAGAACTTGTTCTTCATCTGGTGAATATTTTGGTTAGAGAACTAGTATATAGCCTAATTCGACTTACTTACTTTATGTTCTTTAAATAGTAACATTATGGGAATGTCGAGAGAAAAAATTAAATCCATTTGTTAAACGTAACTCTGATATCTCTACTTGACACAAAAAAATGGAAGAAGAAGAAGAAAAACCTCTGATATCCCCACCCAGTCCCATTGCGCTAGAGTACTGGAAAGAGAAGTTATTGTAGACGAGGCTTCTGAATAAATTTCTGCCAATATTAGCAATGATAATACTGGTTTTAGCTACGTTGCATTGCCATGTTAAAGTATTTTGTTATAGCGATTGGGTGATTGTATAGGGTTTGTGGCACTTAACATCTAACATACGTAGTAAGTAGCCAAAAGCACACAAATTTACAAAACTGAGGAATTGTATTTTTGGAGTAGACTATTTTCGTCTGGGAGCAATGCTCTTGAGTCTTGAGGACTTGTATTTTGATACAGCTGCACATCTATAACTCAATGGCATGTACTTGTTTTTTAGATAAGTAAATGGCATTGATAGGTCTCATTTACTACGGACAAAGAGATCTAGCTTATTGAGAAGGAATGCAATTTCATTAAATTTATCCATTTAATCATGCTAACTTCTGATCTCAGTAATTATACTTATTTTATGGTTGTAATTCTATGTATTCAGGAGCTGGGGAATAATATCATTAACCATAGCCTACATATGGCAATTGTACACACTCTGGATTCTTGTTCAGCTACATGAAGCAGTTCCTGGGAAGAGATACAACAGATATGTCGAACTTGCACAAGCAGCATTTGGTAAGAAAACTTGATAAATTCACTGCCCCTATATATATATTAAAAGAACCTAGTGACCTGTGATTTATCAATGCAACCACCTGCTCATTCATACATCTCAACTTAGCTAACCTGAAATGATTCGGAATGTTGAGAATTGCAGTGATATTATTCTTGTTTCATTAAATTCTCACTGGTGATCTGTTGTACTTGTACATGGTTTTTAAATTATGTTAACATTCTTTTTCAGGGGAAAGATTAGGCGTCTGGCTTGCTCTCTTCCCAACTGTCTACTTATCAGCAGGGACTGCAACAGCTCTGATTCTTATTGGAGGGGAGACTATGAAGTTATTCTTCCAGATTGTTTGCGGTCCTCTTTGTTCATCTAATCCATTAACAACAGTTGAATGGTATCTGGTGTTTACTTCATTGTGCATTGTGTTATCCCAGCTTCCAAATCTCAACTCGATTGCAGGACTCTCTCTTATCGGGGCCATTACAGCCATCACCTACTCGACTATGGTGTGGGTTCTCTCTGTCAGCCAAGAAAGGCCACCATCAATTTCTTATGAACCACTTTCATTTCCTACGGTTTCCGCCTCTCTTTTTTCTGTTCTAAATGCACTAGGTATAGTCGCATTTGCATTCAGAGGCCATAATTTAGCCCTGGAGATTCAGGTGAGTTTTTGTAGTTGGAATATTGACCATGTATTTTTTTTAATTTTCTGAAATACTTCTATTAGAATGTGGCATCTAATTATAAGTAAAATATTTATCTGTGACTTCTTCAGTCAACAATGCCATCAACTTTCAAGCACCCTGCTCATGTGCCAATGTGGAGAGGAGCCAAAGTTGCATATTTCTTTATTGCTACCTGCTTGTTTCCTGTTGCCATTGGAGGTTTTTGGGCTTATGGAAACCTTGTGAGTATTCCAACATAAGATTAAACTCGAACTTCAAGTCTACAAGACTAGAACCATGTTTGCTTATCTGTTTTTTACTACATCAAAGACCAGAAACAATAGAAACTTATCACTAAACTTGGCTGTAGTCTACTTCGGTTAAGTTTTCTTTCAAGCACAACTGACATGACAGTAACACTTAAGAAACATGTTGCTGATCAAAATCGACAAAAAACATTTTGTTGCTCTGTGAAGGAAAGAGAGCCAGTGAAGGTTCTAAATTATCTGGTTGTAATTACGATAGAAATTACAAAATTGACTGGAGCGACTTGCATTCGGCCATATGCCATTGCATCCACCCCCCTAAACTCACACTTGAGCAACTGCATTAATTAAATACGTTTTATTATCGTTTAGATCACTGTTAGATTAATAACTTTTTCGTGTGGTTGTATACTTGTATTAATTTGCAAATGTGCTTTTTGGTGCAGATGCCTTCTGGAGGGATGCTTAACGCGATCTTTGCATTTCACAGTCATGACATCTCAAGACCACTCCTCGCAGTGACATTTCTTCTAGTCGTGTTCAATTGCTTAAGTAGTTTCCAAATTTACTCCATGCCTGTTTTCGACAGTTTTGAAGCTGGTTACACTAGTCGTACCAACCGCCCTTGCTCAATATGGGTCAGGTCTGGCTTCAGAGTCTTCTACGGATTCATCTCATTCTTCATCGGGGTTGCATTGCCTTTCCTGTCCAGTCTTGCTGGTCTGTTAGGAGGACTTACATTACCGGTCACATTCGCCTACCCTTGCTTCATGTGGGTTCTCATTAAAAAGCCGACAAAATACAGCTTCAACTGGTATTTTAACTGGATCCTTGGTTGGCTAGGTATTGCATTTAGCCTGGCCTTTTCCATGGGAGGTATTTGGAGTATGGTTAATAGCGGTCTTAAGCTCAAGTTTTTCAAGCCCCCCAACTAAAAAGCATATAAATTTTGTGTATGTATTTTCTAGTACCATGGTTTTAGTCTTATGCTTATTTGTACAAGTATGAAAACTGTACTCTGTACCTATAATATTCATCAAAATTACATAGTCTGCTGGTGTATTTGCTTGTGTTCTATGATGCACTATATCTGTTCAGCAAATGTGCCATTACTGGTGTAGCCATTACTTGTGTAGCCATTTAGCGTTGCCTACATATATACCTTTCAACTGCACCTGGAAAATGTCTCTAATCCTATCGAATAATCACTATTGCATTCAACTAATCTCACAATCTTTGATAACCTCTGTGGGAATTGTCTCATTATTTATGTCTGACTTGTCTGAATTAAAGTTTGCATCTGCATGCCCCCTTATCTGATGATGTTTCATTTATCGGTTGTCTAGTAAGATATGCTATATTTCATCCGTCCAGAAATCACTTCGCATGATGATTTGTACTCCCTTAGTTCCGGCCATTTATATACAGATGGTCCGGACGTGGAGGATAAGAAAAACATTAAACAAATATTACTTTTGGTCAGCGTTTTATAAACAAATATTACTTTGGGTCAGAGTTCTAAAAATTGACCGATTAACCGATTAATCGGATTTCGGACGCGTCTGGTCTGGGATTAATCAAAAATCGGGTCAAACGGCCGGTCAAAAATCAGTTAATTCGGGTTAAAAATCGGTTAGTTCGGTCAAAATGTGAAAATTAATTAAAAAAAAATACTTATTAGAGAAAAAATGAAATTCAAAATAATAGTTAATATCTATTATATATATAATAGAGCAAATAGCGGGTTCGGTGAAACAATTTATTCCAAATTACTAATTTACCCCTCAATAATAAATGCAAATAATTATCAAATTTAATATCATGTATTAATTACACTTAAGTCAGTATTACTCCTTTTTAATAAATATAAATAATTGTCATATTTAATAACATATATTAATTACACCTAACTCATTAATATTAATAATTTTATATATGTTACCATTTATTATTGAATATTACCAACCTATAATTTAATATCTAAAAAAAAAATAATATCTGCTTGTATATATACTAAATTCTTGTTTTTTGAAGACTTTATATAAAATAAATTTATTTTCAGCAAATAAATTTAATATGTTAGCTAATCTGAAAATGACAATGTTAGTGTATCAAGTTTTAAATTCAAGAAATATAATAGATATTCTCTTTGTATGTGAATAAAATAGTGGGTTATGAGAGCGTTTATAATAAAGTTGAGATTCTTATTATATGACCAAATCGAATATAAACTAAGACTGGTTTGAAGATTTTGAATATATATAATAAATATTAAAATATCAAGTTCATTACAGTTATATTAATATTTTACAATAGTAAGGTAAATCATTTTTCTTACATTAACCAATTTAAAGTTTTTTCAGAGGTATAAGTAAAAGAGTTATAAGATTACAACAGTGGTATCAAAATCAAAAATTTCGCCGATAAATTGCTACAAGACAACCAAACAATCTATTGAGCAAAATCGGAGCATACAACATTTTTGCCATTTTTTATCAAAATCAACAATTTTCCGATCAAAATTTGACGAATCAAACACACGATTTGAGGCTATGAAGAGAAGAAAAGGAAGAAGAAATATACTCAGCATCGAGTTGTTGAAAAATGACGATTTTAAATGAAGAAATCAGACGGCTGCCGAATAGAAACTGAAAAGATAAGGGAAGAAAAAGAGAGATGCATAAAGATTATTAAGACTCTTATTATCTTAATAAATAATGCACACAAAATAATGTTATAACTTAGTATGGATGTACAGATGCAATTTTACACATCTCAAATATAATTATTTTACATATATATTTTAAAAAGAATATAAAAATATGTTCGATATTATTTCGATTTAGCATTTCGATAAATTCTCGATTTTTGATAAACCGTAAATCAGTAGTTCAACCAATTTAGTCCATTTTTCAATTTTCATTACCATTGATTACTGACCTATCTATTAATATATTTATCATAAAAAAATGATGTATATTGAAAAATGTATTTATATTATCAATTGTACAATATTATATTTAATGTGTCGTCTTTCATATCCAGTCATTACATCTCTAATATGGAAAGTAAGATTACCTCATATTCATTATATTTTGTATCACTAATTGTACCATGTTAACAATTATAATAACTATTTAATTAACTCCGCAATATTTCATTATTATGAGTTGTAATTATTTTCATAAGATATGTGTGCTTTCATTTATATTATATTTTGATCGTATATTTCAATTTCATTTCCGCGTATTCAATTCATTTTGAGAAAAAAACACGTTAAGTAAAATATCAATCTCAATTTCATAAAGAGAGATATTTAGTTAATCGATCCATCGTGAAACAACATGAATATATCGTCGATAATTACAATCAAAATAACATCAATTCACACGCTATAAAACATGTTCGTGCATTGCACGGGTTATAAAGTTAGTTTAATAATAATATACTGACTCTCCCTAAATCCTAATATCTTGAATAAGTTTTTTCAGTTAAATTACTTTTATTTCTCCCGAAAATATACTCGATTGATTCATTTCCTGTAATTGATTTGCTATGTAACTAATTTTAACATATCACGAATTTATATTTAATTTATATATCGTAGTTACTAATTTTATAACTACTAAGTAGTGAATATTTATTATTATGCATAAATCAACTATAAAAAACATGTATATATTACTTAGATATCAAATATGAACTAGTAATAATGCGGTATTATTTTTGTAAATTTTATGAAAATTTAATAAAAATTTATGTATTATTATTTAATTAATTAAATTAATTTCAATTAATGCTCCGACTAATCATTGATTATCCGTTTAATCGCCGAAAGGTACCTCTATCGAACAATGACGATTTCCGAATTTTAGAACACTATTTTTGGTAGGTACGAGGTGAGAGAAAAAGAAAAAGTGTAATTTAATGAGTGAAAAGTAAAAAATTGGATGAACTGGATCAAATAATATAAAATCAGTTGACGAAATTGGGGGATATATTTAATTTTTACGTTATAAAATTTTATTATTTTTAGTAAATTTTGAAATTTATAGAATTCGGTAGGTCATCCTATAAAGTAGAAGTTTTACGCGTATTTCTTAAAATCTGATGACTTTCATTTTATCGATTTTCTAGTTGGGAAAGATATGCATTATCTCATCCTTTCATAAATCATTTCGGGATGATGATTTGTATAAGTTTTAAGGAAAATATTGGTTCTCAGAACGATAATATATGTGTATTTCTTTAAATTTGAGAACTGACTTTGGATATTAGGGCAAATGTTTGATTTGATTTGTCACCATATCATCCACTTAGTGGTGAAACTTACGGTGGTTGAGCATTTGGGGGAGGGCGGTGCGGTTTTTCCTCAAACCGCAAAACAAACTGTATAAGCAGTTTGTTTAAATTTTCAAACCGCATCGCGTACCCTCAAAAATCGCATAAACCCATCACAAAAATGCGGTGCGGTGTGGTGCGGTTCATTGCGGTTTATACATTACAAGTTCGAAAATTTTAAATAAATACAAAACTTAAATTTAATTAAATTTCCGAATAATATAACAAAGTCGCCAATATTCTTCAATAATATAAATTAGAAATTTCACATTGTAAAGTTTAACGTAGAAGTTTGGCTCGGCAATTAAATGAGTTCACTATTAAATAAGTGGTTTTGTACCATGTGTCTCATTATTTTTTAAGAAACACAAATAGGATGACCAACACGCAACAATTGGTCCTGCATGATCCCTAAGCAAACACTCTTAGTATGTTAAATGAAATCAGACTTAATAAATGTAATCGTGAAATATAAGTATTATATATATTAAATATTGCGGTGCGGTTTGAACCGCATTTCAGAAATTTAAAACCACAATCTGCACCGCACTGCGCGGTTTATTAAAAATTTAAACCGCAACCGCACCACGAAAATTAAAACCACGTTTTGCGGTGCGGATTGATGCGGTGCGGACGGTTTTTGCGGTTTTCTGCTCATCCGTGTTGAGCATGAATGGTCAATGGTTTATACTCCCTTCGTCCCATATTGTTTTTCCCATTTTGACTTTCTCTATTGTTCGTGATAAGCGATTGACTACTAATTTACGTCTAATTTATAAGATCAAACATAGGCTCTGTTTGGGATTGCTGTTAAAAATTGCTGTGCTGTTAGAAAAAGTGCTGCTGGAAAAAGTGCTATTGTAAAAATCAGATGACTGTTTGGTAATTTTTTTGATTCGTATATGTTTTGATGCAAAAAATTAAAAATAATGATGCTTTTGGTAAGGTTTGATGGTGAAATCAGCATCTGCTTCCCGCAACAGCTGAAAATCAGCTTTTTCTAAAAGCATGGGGGGACTTACTTTCTCTAACAGCAGTTTTTAAGCCAAAAACACTTTTCAGAAAAGCAGCTTTTAAATTTTACCAAACAGTTTTTTAACTGCTTTTCAGCGAAAAGCTGCTTTTAAATTTTACCAAACAGTTTTTTAACTGCTTTTCAGCGAAAAGCTGCTGTTGCTGTCTGCAACAGCAATACCAAACACACCCATAGTCGTGAGTGATTTTGTTGGATTCGTATTTTTGAGTATTTTAATATAATGAAGTTTTTATTTAATACTAATACTGTATTAAAGATATTTATTAAAGATATTAACAATGAAAAATGTGTATTAACAAACGTGTCCAACACAAAAAGTAAACGTTTTTAGGCACGTGCCGAGTATCAATCTTTCACATTTTCAGCTTTGCTTAAAATTAAGAAAACAAAAACAGTGAAAGCATCTTATGCTCATTTCAGTTTCAATGGTTGAGATGAACCGATATTTTCAACTTGTGCTAATGTCAGTGAGTGACACTCTCCTACTAGTAAACAGTAGGAACAAGAGCATAGCTCATAGGGTTATGTTTGGGTACCCCACACTAACAACTCTTCTCATTCACGCCATTCGCATTCCATACCAAATACTAAACCAATGAAATAGTCCAAGCCAAAATTTTCTTGATTTTGTACTGAGTTTGGCCAGATACAGTAAAGTTGAAGCATTCAACAATGGATAGCTTTCAATCATCTTTCCCATTCAGTGGATACACTACATTTGTTAAACTTTTTCATTTTCAGCATTGTCATTGAATACATTCAACAGTACAACAACATTAAAGAACAAAAAAACATTCATTCCGTAACCCAACCGAGCCCCTAATGAGCCAAACTCAAATTTGTTCGTGAACGGTCAGCAAGTTTTTAAATAAGTTATGCATTTTCAATTTTCAATATGATCCGTAAGAGATACACAATTATTGTTCACGAAAAATGTACTGCAACAATCATCTTAGGGTGAATATCACTAGAGGTTGAAGGATTAGAATTTAGAACTCGTACAGAAACAGGAAAATAAAATAGACAAGACTTCACTAGACACTAGACTATGAAAGCATTGGAAGAACTTTCAACAAGCCAATAAGGTATAGTTGAGATTGGTAAACGAATAAGCCAAAGTACCAAACAGCTTAGGAAGCAGGATCAGTTCTTTTACTTGGATTCTAAACATGTCTCTGTCAAAAACAAATCAGACCCCTAATCAGGCACATAAAACATATGATTAAATTAAACCATGAAATACAAATTGCTTAATTTCCCGAATGATTCATCTAACAAGTTCATAACACAACACAAGTCATGATGCATCGAGAGAAAGAGAGAGAGAGATCGAGAGAGAGAGACAGATTGGTATTTTTCATATTCATATGATCATATCACATACAATATTTAGTAGATATTTATAAAATCCACAAGAACTAGTAAAGTTAGAACTTAAATAAAACAAGCATGAAAACTGAGAATTATTTGACACCATTTCCAGGAGTGGACATAGCAAGATCAGACCAGCAATAGTATTCTCCATCACCCATCACATTTTCAACTTGCCACGTGTTGCAACCCCCACCAGGAGCCACCATTGCACCACCACCACTTTCATCATTTTCTCCACCAACTTTTATCATCGACCATTCCCAAGGAGACATATCAAAACCAAGCTCAAGCCCAGCCATAGGATCTTCTAAAACAGCCTGGTTAAGATTAAATTCATTAACCTGATGCCCCATATCCTGGTTCATAACAGGCATCTCTTGCACCAAATCATTGCAGGCTAAACCAGCAGGAACGGAGACAATGGAGGTGGAGACAGAGCGAGATTTCTTGACAGAAGACTTGCGGGTGCCACCGCCAACAGGGACATTACGAAGAGTGCCACCTTGAGTCCAGTAACGACGGCATGACTTGCAGAAGTAACGAGGTTGGCCTAGATTGTAGTTGTTGTAGTAGCAAAATTTAGTGTTGATTGATTCACAACGTGGGCATGGTAATGGTTCGGTTTCTTGTGGTTTAGTTGTTCCTGTCTGGAGAAATCTCTTTGCTGCTGCTGTTGCTGGTTTTTCGCCAGAGTCTGAGGACATTTTTGTTTTGTTTTTGGTTTGTTTAGCACTGGATTGTATCACTAGTCACTTTATATTATATTGAGGAGGACGAGAGAAGAGCTAGACAGAGTGGGAGATGTCCCGGAGTGGAGACTGGAGAGTGTAGAGAGAGTATAAGTAAAGTTTATAGATAAATAGCTACCTCTCTATTCTAAAAATCTAAAAATCACCCATTTTATGGATTAATTACCCGATTAATTATTTTAATATATTATGTCAATTCAATTATATAATTCGATTAATCCCTGCACTATTTTCTTAAATTAATATATTTAGTATAATAAATTATTTATTTTTATATTTTATTAAACACATCCGATTAATCACCAATTATTCGATTAATTACTCTACCGAATAACGCCGATTTACGTTTTTCAGAAGAATGGCCTATGTAATATGTAGATATGTTTCGAGGAGATGACCCATAATATTACTATGGTTAATTAATTTCAATACACTGTTCTCGTGATTAAATATTTGGAAAAATGGAACTAATGGGTTGATTTTTATATATATATATATATATATATATATATATATATATATATATGTATGTATATAACTTATAGGTGATAATTAAAAAAATTGAAGAATTTATCAATGAATTTTCGACGATTAATCAAATTGGTTGAACATTTTTTATAAATTTATCGACAATTTTTTAAAAAACTGGCTAATTTCTATAATAATGATGGTACTATATTAATCAGATATATTTTAATTAATATTTTTTACACTAGGTTATCCATATTTATATTTTGAGTAATGTTCTAAAAATTTCCGATTCAACCGATTAATCCCCTGCAAAATACTCAGCCGATTCGATTTTTGAAATCCGATTAATATTTACGAATTTTCCTTTATTGAAGTATAGATAATTATTTATTAAACTTAAAATATTATATTAATTTAAATTTGATTAATTATAGAAATTATGATGTAATAAGTATATTTTTGTTAATAAATAACTATTATGGTCATAATAATACATTAAATATAATTTAATATTATAATATACCATATTTTTATTCCGATTAATTCTAAATTTTTAATTAATTTTTAAATTATTAACTCGACCATCTTGCTCGATTACTTAAAATTTTGAACAATATATTTGACTTTGAGATATGGACTAGAGATTTTAGAATGGGAAACTAGGAGGGGACTGTTGGCACTTGGAAGTGAAAATGAGCAGAACCTGTTGAGTAACCAAACACCGTCATTCATTTTTGGGTATTAATTGCCTTTTTAGTGTTCACATATTGTGAGAATACTGAGGGTGACTAGAAATCGAATCTTAGTTCTTCAGCCAGTCTAAGCTCTATAACATATTGAATAATCAGTTTATCTAAAATTTTAAGGTGTTAGAGGAAGGTCTAATAAGATCATATAGTTAACAGAACCCAGAATATCGAATAAGTCAAATCTTTCAGACTGCAGTAAACGATATGACTGTACGCTGAACCAAAATATTTGGGCCATTTTAAACAAAAGTTTTGAGACAGCGAAAATATGGTTAAGGTGAGATTAGCTTTAGAGCTCAAATGCAGAACAACAATATCTAAAAAAGGATTATTTTTTTGACAAATAAAAATGGTTTTTGGTTTACAATAATTGGAATTTATCGTTTTCTTTCCACATTCATAAATATTATGATTTGCAAAATTAAATTGTTGGATATTCTATTTAATGAGATTGTAAACTGAATTATCCACACTTGATTAAATACATAAAAAACATTTATACTTGTGAACATTTTATAATTTAATGTACTTTAAGTTTGGTTTATCAATGTAATAGTACTATTTATGTACTAGACAATAGTAAAACTTTCGAAAGATATGTGGGTAGAATGAAACTAAAAACAATCTGGTTCATAAAATCAGAAGGAAACAGTTACTTCAAAGACAAAAGACAAAGCTTACAAGTAACCCAATATCAAAACAACCAGTTCAAAATAGAGATAGGTTGAAAACAATAAGCAAGACCATAGTAATAGTGTAATAATATCACATCTTGAATTTGACTAGACTGTAGAAATTATTTGACCAAATATTAAAAATAATACTCCCTCCATCCCATTTTAGTTGTCACATTTTCTTTTATAGAAATTAAATTGACCAATTTTTGACCAAAAATTAAATATTACTCTTATATTATTTCAAAAAACTGAAAATTATATATTAAAGTAGAAATCTACTTTCGGGTGATATAATTTTTTTATTTTGTTCAGTTATAAATTATTAATAAACTTCGATAAAATTTAAGTTAATTTGACCAGCACAAATCCACGACTAAAATAGGATGGAGGGAGTAATAATTGATTATATTTACGGAAGAGAGTGAATTCAGATTGAAAAGTCGGTGGAAAAAATGATGAATGTCGGGAAACGTGGTAAGAAGAAGCATACATGTCATAGTCTAGGTCTGTAACCATCTTATTCTTTGCTTCCTTCCATATTTTGATGTGATTCTCTCTTATCTTTTCACTGTCACAAGTTTGCTCAGTATTTGTGTAGCTATCATTTTTACTCAGCCTTAAAATACACGTAAAAAATTTAAAGGACTTATATTTTGGGACGGAGATAGTACTTATTACTGAAATAAATTTATGATAAACAATTTATAACTTGAAAGCCATATATTTTAGTCCCGGATAGTCGGTCTGATCAAACAACAAGACTTGCGTTTGGGAACCCTTTCACGCTCAAAATCTCAAATGCCTCAAAATTTTCAAACTCTCCTTAACTGAATATTATATGTAAAAATTTGCATGGTATATACTGCGCGTTGGAAAATCTTAAAATATGTAGTTTATAATTTAAAATGAATAAATGACTTATAAGTGATAAGTAAATTAATGATTATAAGTTATTTAAGCGTTTGGATAACTTTATTTATAAGTCAATTTTCTTTTACTTAAATGAATTAAAATAAATAATTTTTAAATATAATTATCTTAATTCGTGAATTTTAAATTAGATTAACATTTAGAACATATATTTTAAAACTAAAGTTGCTAAAAAGGTGAAAAATCAAAATAAGTTGAAAAAAGTAGGTCTTTACTAAGATTCAACTTATCAGCTTATAAGTTATAAATCCCGCTTATAAGTTGGGTCGAAAAACACTTATCGATAAGTTGTTCCGAACTTGTAAGTCATAAGCTGCAGTAGCCAAACATACCCATAATCTTAGAAACTGATTTCGGCTAATGTATACTTCAGTGACAAAAAACAATACACGAAATAAAGGTACACGAACACGAAATGAAACGAATCCTTAACGGTTCAGATTTGAGTTAGGCATTCATGAGATGAAACACGAAAGTAAACGAGATGAAAACATACGAAACGAACAAATTGACAGCTTTATATTCAACTTACCATGCTTTGTCGGGGTTGGCAAGCCACCAATAGACCAGTTCAGAGTGCTTATATTGTGTATAAAATGCGACTATTATACGAGAAATGTGTTGAGATAATAGTACACGCGAGCCTCAGTCTTGTTCACGCTAGCTTGTTGAGCATACCATAATAAAAGAGCAAAGCTGCATATTCTCTGCCCCTGGTGGCTGACTTGATGGACCATGGACGTGTGACACGGATGTTAATAAAAAAATGTCATTTAGTGAAGAAAAATAAAAAAAATGAATAAAATATGAAATCGATGAATATTTAATATATAAAGTGGGTATAGTGAGAAAATATAGTGAAGGTAAATGGTTATAGTTATTTTTTATATAATAAAAATTTACTATTTTTGAAACGTATACAAAAGTGACATTACAAAAAATAAATTGTATAGAACTGAACAGGACCCGTGGGGTAAGTAGATTATTAGATACGCTACGTACAAGTTACAACCGGTAATAAGTTGCTCGTTGTTGCTTGTTGATCAAGCAGTTCCTTCCACTTCCCCATCTGTTCAGAACAGTTGGGGGTAGCTTTTAAGTTTAAATGTTTGATCTCAGCACGCACAGTCTACATATAAACGGAGCAATATATGCATCACTGTTTACACTTTACATACAATAGACCTCTACTTTACCATTTTTTATTACTAAAATATTCCAGACCCATGGGTATGTTCCAGAGTCCTTTTACAGTATCAAATTAAGGCCGCTTTGTATGTTAAAGGAGTCTTTTTGCAGTATAAAATTAGTAACGATTCGAGAATAAAGGAGTCACTTAATTATCAAGTATTTTTCCAGGGTGCGCTCATTTTCACATGTTAATAGTTAGTACTTGACGAAGTGTTCACGAAATATTGATGGAGAGCTTATTAATAATGATAGACCCCCTCCATGCACAAAAATCTCCGTCAATAAAATTTTTATAACTTATCAATCACACTTTATTAACACGTGTCAATAAACACACACTAGACAAACCGAATTTCTAATATCATACCTTGACCCAGTTGTTTGATTTGATCACAATTCACAGCAACTATTGAGTCAACACTTGTACCCTACCATTCACCAACTCCCAGGTCTTCACTCCGGGTGGTGCTAAAAATCAAATGTTTCACCATCCTTATGCTATGTTACATATACACCTGCATTGTAACATCGTTGCATAAACATGCGAGGAACCGGGAAAGGCCAATATAGGCCGAGCCTCGGTTAAATTGAAAATTTTCGTATTATTATTTTTTCCGCAATCCCGACTTTTAGTTAAATAGCATTAAAAATAAATTATTAAGTGTCGGCTAACATCCAAAAATTAGCGACATTTCATTTTAGTGTCGTTTGTTTTGAATTCTTGATTCCGTCACACATTTTCTTACATTTGTAATGCAATAATTTGAAGAAATCATTTATATGGTTCGTTATTGGCACCTTCATGAATTCGCCTATATATGCAGCCTGCGAGTTACCGAGAGGCTCGTTTTGCTACCCCGGCCAATGAGCATGTAAAATTGTGTTGTTGAAAACAGAGAACGCGTGCAACGGAGATATTCCATTACTCCACAGCCAGTGTTTTTATATATTACAAGGATAACTCTAAGTCCAGAATTTTTTTGGAGCATATTGCGACTTTAACAACTTTTAACTAGAATCGGTAGAGTATATTGGAACGATTAATCACTCGGGTGATTAATCGATAAAATCGGCGATTTTTAGAACAGAGCCTCCGAGTAACGATGAGGAGCAGGTAAGGCGTTCAACCTCACAAGTTATGAAATCACAACTCGAAGACATTGGATGCATAACATCTACAACCAAACCAGTACAACAGCTTATGAACTACTTGGAAAAACACTCTAGTAAACATTGAGAACTAAATTAAGCAAAAAAAACATCGAGAACTAAAGGCAGGGAGGCAAAAAAGTAACGTAGTAGTACTGATAGACACCTGGTATCCACGGGTGTTCTGATTTTATTTTTGCAATCAATCAGCTCCTTGGCTTTATGATTGCTTTCATCGGATGGAGTTTGCGAGATGTAAGCCCTACAGTATCAACGTCGGCTATCTGACCATCCGTCAATCTCCATTCAAACTCTTGTGTTAGTCTCCCGATTGCCATACGAGAGATTGTCATTGCCTCAAGAGCTCCTGCACACACTCTCTTACCTCCTCCAAATGCCATTGACTTGTGCAAATCCATGCTATCGGATTTTTCTTCCATGAATCTCTCGGGAATCCACTGTTCAGGATTCTCCCACACATTCTTGTCCATGTTACATCCATAGATATTTAGGGCAATCTGAGAAAATAATGTTAAGGGTTTTAATTAAGATTATGTCAATGTTGGAGGGAAATATCATGAAAGTGTACAGGGAAGAAAAGAACCTCGCTACCGGCAGGAATAAAGTAACCTCCCAGCTGAGTATCTTCGTGCGCATATCGCAAGGGAACAATTGGAACAGGGCAGTGAAATCTTATAGTCTCTTGGAAAATAGCATAGAGAAAAGGAAGCTGAGGCAACTTCTCTTCCGTAATTCTGTCAGACCCACATACCCTATTGATCTCTTCATACAGCCTTTCCTGAAGTTTGAAAAGAAATTAAATTCATGCATAATTCTTCATTTCAAGAGGGAAGAAATGTACCAACCTGTCGATTTGAATCTTTAGCAAGTTCATACATGGCCCATTCAGTTGCAACCAGCATAGTATCTGATGTTTCAATGATCACCTCCCAAAGTAACATAAGAAGTTGTTTTTCTGATAGCGTTTTCCCCTCAGTTTCCAAGTAATCAAGATAACACTGCATACCCTATTTTAATCACGGTCAAGTTATTTTGGTGTAAAAATTATTGAAAGATCATTAGTAACTCAAAGGCAATGTATAAAAACCTCTCTTGAAGCACTTTGTTCTCGAGCTCTTTGAACAAGGGATTTCATAACTGCCATCCTGCGGATATCCATCTGTTCTATTTTGTTTTCAAAACTTCTATTTGGAATCCATTTTAAGTATGGGAAGAAGTCGCGCCAATCAACATCAATTGCACCCACCATTGGATCATGAACTAGACAATTAAATATATCATGTCTTGACATTGTCATACCAAGCTCATCCACATAAATGGACTCCAAATCCTCTCCTAAAGTCTGCAAATTACAAGTAGGTGTTCAAAAATTAATTTACCTTGCTTCCCATTTGTAAAATTACAGTTACAAGTACATGAACCATAATAAATTGAACTCACTTGTTTCATTGCTAATCCAAAAAGTCCAAACTCGAACACATTTCTGAAATTTATAGACTCGAGTGGAGAATTCTTTAACATGGTATGCAACTGGTTTGATGTGTTCTCAATCAAAGCATCTCTGTAGATGCGATGTCGCTTCTGCTTGAGGTAAATAAATAAAAAGATGATAGTATAAAACTAATATCAGAAAACAAAACGAAGTTTAAAGTTTTCTTTCGGATCACAAACCTGAGCATTTGGTCCCAGAATATGTGTTAGTAAATGTCTCTTTACTGTCTTGTGGAACTCATCATAATCACTTGTTGCAACCATTGATTTATCAGCTGTAAGGATCGTTAGTGCTTTTGAGAGCTTTCTAGTAGAGATGGAAGGGAATCTTGTCACCACAGCCTAAAATTAAACCATAAGATTTAGCACACAAATATTATTGCTATCACAGTCCATTCCCAAGTATAACAGAAATCGTTTGTGCATCAATGTTTCATAAAAATTACAAAAATCAGAAATATATTTCAAACCATCAAGCTAGTCTTAATATGCCAAATATGAACGTTCGATTACAGAGGACTCAAAGGCACAACTTGGAATCCCAGGCCTTGTAAAACCAGAAGTGTAGAAGAGAGACCATCAAAAAGTCATGAATGAAAAGTTTATATCGGATACTTAATACACATAAAATACTCATGAGAATTACAAAAAAATGCTACAAATGGATTAAATAGATAGCATTACCACATATACTTTACACTACTTCTTAACAAGTCTAGCAATGCATTCACACAGAAAGACTTGAAAGACATATTAGCTTGTCCTATACTTATCGTCAAAGAGTATTAGTTGTATTATTCAGAGAGGGGATTAAGTAACTATTGCTTACAATCAATGTTCATTAAGTTGATTATGGTGATTCGGGGAAGTGAGTTTAGTTGTTGACTGAATCATAAAATCAAAAGATGCTAGTCGAACCTTGTATCACACTCTCAAACAAAAGCACCCATCATACTTTAAGCTGATACAAGAATAGTTATTAGTTTCAATTTGGTTTCTACACATGTAAGTATGTCACTCTAAATTACAAGTTTACATTCTACGCAGAAACCAGTTACAGGTATTATTGAGCAATTGATACGAGCTACGCTAAACAGATAGTCCACAAAAAAAACATATTTGATTGAAAAACAAGAAAAAATTATGAAAAATTCAAATAAAATAGTGTTGATACCTCCTTGACAACATCATTGGAATTGAGAACAACCATAGTGTTGGAACCGGTTTTAATCGAGTAAATAGGACCATACGTGACAGCCCACTTAGTAAACGTCTTATGAGGTTTTTTCTCTTTCAGTTGCAGCAAATTCCCAATCAATGGTAGCCCTGGTACCTCTGCATCAAACACACACACACAATATGACACCTATGTCAAGAAACCAGTCGCCTTTGCCAGGATCTTATATTAATATTCTAACAACCTCCGCACAAAATCAATAGTTTACTATTCGTGTAATTGAATTATAATTTATTCACATATACCTGGTACCTCTGCATCAAACACACAAACACAATATGACACCTATGTTCAGAAACCAGTCGCCTTTACCAGGATCTTATATTAATATTCTAACACCCTCCGCATAAGATCAATAGTTTACTATTCATGTAATAGAATTATAATTTATTCACACATACCTGGTAAAGGAGGGAGATTTGAGGGTGGTTTTCCTCTATGATCCACAAATCTTTTGATCAACCAAAGAGAAACACCGCCAAGAACTACAGCAGGGCCACTAGCAGCAAGTACAGTGCCCACAGGTGTTGATTGCAAATTCACAACTAAGTCCATATTATTCAAATGCCTACAACAAGTTGAAAATTCAAGAAACAAACATAAACTCAGGCTATGAAATGATCAAATGTAAACACAAACATATATAGAAACTAATCATCAAAAAAATCCAAAAAAAATTGGAAAAAATCAGTAGTGTGACACAGAAAATGAGGTTGACTGAAGGAAAGATCCAAAGGTGGTATGGAGAAATGATACCTTCAAGAAATGGACAGGGGCAGGAGAGCAGATGAATTTTGTTTTGTACTGTCCAAAATTTACGTTAAAAATGTAATGGAATATGTGTGAAGCCCTTGAGTTGAAAGAGTTGTGCTCTTTTCGACATTCCACTTTTGTCGGTAATGTATACAGATATTGTCCTCTTTTGTAATGCATAATTAAAAAGATCGGTTTTCGTGTATATAATAAGTGCGTAAATTTATAAATTTTAATCATTTTAATTATTATTTGTTTTGAATATGTAGAGTATCTATTATTATAAAAAAAAATAATTAAAATTAAACCAGTTAAATATTTATAAATTTTCACGTTTATTAATGTTCATAGCACCTGATAATTTTTTTTTTATTTTAGAAAGATTTATTTATGTCGTTATCTATAAAAGATACTACTCCTCGTCTCTTTTTCCGTGCAATTATTTAGGCAGGTTTCGCTTTCTCTAGAAAACTACGACTACTACTCATTATTGCACATTGTGATAAAAGGATTTAAAGTTATCCTAAAAGAACTTTAATATATGGCAAAAAAAAAGGATCTTTAATAAAAGGGTCTCATCTACTCACTAATTATTTGGTTATTTCTGTTTCGGATCGTTAGCACTGTGGCTTGCCCAGCTCGACGAACTCGTTTAAGTGGGCTCGACTCGGCTCGTTTAATTAAACGAGTCGAGTTCGGAAATTAAACGAGCCGAGTTCGGACAGAAGTTCCGAATCGTTTAATTATCCGAGCCGGCTCGACTCGACTCGGGAAATTAAACAAGCCGATTTCGGGTAGAGTTTTTGACTCGATTAAGTGTAAAATTAAACGAGTCGGCTCGCCCGACTCGTTAAAACCGGCTCGTTTAGCATTAAACGAGTCGGCTCGCCCGACTCGTTAAAACCGGCTCGTTTAGCTCCGGCTCGTTTAGGTTTAGCTAAACGAGCCGGCTCAACTCGACTCATGAAATTAAACGAGTCGAGTTCGGGTAAGGATTTAGGCTCGATTAGTTAAACGAGTCGGCTCAACTCGACCCGATTAATCTCAACTTGAGTTATGTGCAGCTTGAAACTCGGTTTGCTCGGCCCGAATTATAGTCCTAGTTATCACTTGACCAAGCAGCTTTAGCTTATGCCATCTAGGTCTTTCGACTCGCCGGAGTTCTAATAATATTATTAAAAAAATAGTTATTCTAAAATTTAATTTCAAAATATAATTCTAACAAACTATACTCTTTATGCTAGTAATTAATCAAACAAGAATAATGCTACATATCAAAAAATATCCTAATCTTTTTTTCAAAATGACACATATTTTTTATTTATTTATACAGATTTATATTAATATGTGTAGGGTCTATTTTATTAATAAGCAAACATACACTAGTTCGATAACAAATTATTGTTTAAGAATGTTTCCGGGAACCGTTTTTGAAACTAATGCATTTTTTTTAAAACAATTTTTTTTGCAGAATATGAATTTGGTATAGATTAAGGTTTTGTGTTATTTGAATTTGAGTTTTCAATTTATTAGTGAAATTTGTCAATTTGATTGCATATTATAGTTTTTGATAAATTTGTACTCCCTCTATTTTCTTTTATATGTCGTTTGACTTTCTTGCACACAATTCTAAGTATTTTGACCGTATTGATAAAATAATATTTTTTAAAATTTTATTTTTCTAAATTAAAGTGTTATTTATATATTTTTATTCACAAAAAAAAAATTTAAAAAAATATTTTTCAAACTATGCGATCAAAGCACTTAGAAGTGTGTGCACAAAAGTCAAAATTTATATAATAAAAAACAGAGGGAGTATTAAATTTGATAGGTGGTGCCAAATGCAGGTCACTTTTGCCAAATGCAGTTTGATTAGATTGCGTTAAAGCCCCTCGTGCTCAATAAATAATTCAACCCTAATTAATGTATACATGTGTACTTTTCGTGATTACTACGTAATGTTGTTGATTGCTAAGTAGATTAATAATTAGACTTAATATTCATATAAAACAATATGTGATATTATATTTTATGAATATTTAACTTTTTATAAAATAATTTATCATGTCAATTTTTATTGAAAATATAATACATCAAATTTAAAAAATTTATTGAATATCATTAATTTTTTTTATATTTAATATCAGCTATTTTCATTTTTCTTATATAATATCAATTATAAAATATGATTTTTTTATAGAAATTGTTCTCAAAGTATACTTATTTAAAAAAAATTAAAATATATTTTAAATTGAGATACTAATTAATGAATTATATAATTTATGTTTCTATTTTAAATACACAATAATAATATTTAAAATATACTTGTAAACTAATTTGCAAGTATTTATTTATAATCTTTTAAATAGTATATGCATAAAGGTCTCAGGTGACGGAGGTGTTACCCTCTAGTGGATTAGCCGAGCACGACCATGCTAACTAATTCACCAATATTTATTTGTACATCTTTTAAATGTATAAAAGATATATTAAAAAAGTACATACACATTATTAAATTACATATTAACATTCAGTACGTAAAGATTTTCATTTCTCAATTCTAGTCATCAGAAGAGCATCTCATCCATGTACAAAATTTTCATGAAATTTGAACCAAAATCTATAAATCTCTAAAAGATGACAATTATTGATCATAGAGACGTGTAAATATAATCATAATATCAAAACAATATGATATGAGGTAATAAACATTGACAAACGAGTAAAGCATATATACCGAAACAAAGTGATTAGAGCTTCTTAGAAATGCTATGCAGATGAGTTTCTCCGGACTACTAATATCTTCTGGAACATATAGTGGCAAATATGTCAAAGTACCCATTTGTATCAGGTCCAAAGCAACTAAAATCACATTGTAAATAGTCGCAATTATTGGACTCATTTCATCCAAAGACATCCAATACTCATATGAACAAGGACTTTCACAATGATTAACTTTTCTTAATGTCATTCTAGTTTCATCTAAATTTTTTATGCCATACTTTCATCCAATAATCTAAACGCGTTTCTATGAAATCATGCAAATCTGTACGCACCCTTCTCCATTGATCTTCTGACCCATAAATCTGATGGGCTACTGATCTATATCCCAATTATCGTCAGCGGAAACATTTACATATTCATGAATATATGGAACAACAAATTTTGGAAATTCTGAAGGAATGGATTATTCTGTTGCGGGCCCTTTGAACTTTTTACCTAGATTTAGATGTAGAAGTTTATTTGTCAACATGCTCAAAGTATGAAGGATCTCTTTTTGTGGAACTCCTACTTTTCGGGCGCCCCATACTTTGTCGATCACTAAAAGGCTCTTCCACTATCACTGTCTCTGGGTGCATCATTTTCTCCAATTTAGATATATACATTTTCTTCACCTGCGGTGATTGTTTCAGCATAATGTTAAAGTAATTCCACAAAATCTCATCATCATCTTGAAATTGTTTGTGGTTATCATCGGGAAAAAAAGTATCACCTTCCATATGAAGAGTTTTTCAGAAAATATGAATACTATTCAACTCGATACACTTTCCTTCATTATCTAATATCCTCATCTGATGCGCGCATGGAAGACCATGAGTTGTTCTCAAGTAACAACTACATGTAGCAGGGTCAATGCTTACTCCGTGACGACTATATTCCTTAATATTTTTTTAATAGTTGTATGAAAAATTTTACCGGTCAATTCAGTCAAGAGATGCAAAACAGTGACATGAAAATCTTTGTTCGTGGACTTGACGAAACTAGCTTTAATTTCATTTTCTTGAAGTTGTAAATATGAATGCACCCTCGACCAAATTGTGTCTAGACTCCCCGTTGAAGTCCTAAAAAATCTCTTTAGTGGACTATGAGCGCTTTCAACCCTATTATTAAGAGAGGATAATATTCAAATAATACAATAAATTATTAAAACTAACAAAAAGAAAAAAATGATGAACAACTAAGATGTCTAATGCACACTAAGATGAATATGTCAAGACCATGTATTTTCACTACTCACTTTTACCAATTTTTCAACTATATTTACTTTACCCATTCAAATAATACTCTCTCCGTCCTAATTTATCTGTCTTGTTTGACTTTTTATGGTCAAACTGACTCAACTTTGACCGTAAATAAAAATTTATTTTTTCATTATTTTGAAAAACTAAAAAATACATATTAAAATAGATTAAACATGCTTTCTAATGATATAATATTTATAAATATTTTCGATAACGTACTATGTGAAATTTTTGGTCAAAATTTGGTCAATTTGACCGCAAAAAGTCAAATAAGACAGATAAATTGGGACGAAGGGAGTATATATTTTAGATTCATTTATAAGCTGACCAATATATATGTTATATACCTTTTTAGTTATTATGTTATTAATTGGTAATTAAATTTATTAATCAAGACTGAATACATTACATAATTTAATTAATTTAATTAATTTATAATATATATATATATATATATATATATTTATTCATTTAATATTGTATCTGAATTCTACTCGGGGAAAAAAAAATGGTGCCAAAACATATATGCATTTTGAAAAAAAAAAGATAAAACAAAGGGTGTGAAAACATAACACTTATTATAAATTAGTTGAAAAAAGATAAGACAAATAGTGTGAAAACACTACTCTATCTTACATTACATGCATGTATTAGTAGCTATTTAGTATTCATATATATATATATATTTTTTAAATTAGTTAAAAATTAACTTTAACACGTATTTATAACTAGTGACTAAAAAATGACATAAAAATAAAGTTATATATTAATTTAGTACATATTATACAAATTTTCCAAGAAAAAAAGAGTAACATCAAAAGGGCATAAATTAGCTAAAAATTTAATTAAAATATATATTTATAATCAGTGACTAGCAAATGATATAAATATAAAGTTATCTATTAATTTTGGCAATACTATACAAATTTTCCAAGAAATAGATATTACCATCAAAAGATCATAAGTTAGTTAAAATTAACTAGAACACATATTTTCAATTAATGATTAAAAATGGACATAAAGATAAAGTTATTTATTAATTTAACACATAATATATAGATTTCTCAATAAAAAAACAACAATATCATCAAAAGAGCAAAAAAATGAAGTTTTTGTGTATTAAAAAAAATGGATAAGACTTGGAAAAAAATGGACAAAATCTTTAAGTCACCTTAGTTAAGGATGATGAAACTCTCTTCTTCTTGCGGTTAAATGATGGATTGAAGATGATGATGAAGTTCTAATGAAGCTCTTTTCTTACTCCCGGTCAGATGATGGATTGAAAATAAGCAGATTATACTAATATATTTTATAGAGAGATGAAAATGAGCAGATTATACTAAGATATTTTAAAGAAAGATATAAATAAAAAAAGTAAGAGTTAGTCACATATTTATAGGTGAGATAGAATATGAAAATTATATGAGATTAATTGTATAACGTGTGCATTATAAATATAAGTTAATATGAAAATTATATTAGATTAAATGTATTATGTGTAAAATATAAGTTTAATAGATGTATTGTAAATATAAGTCAAAATGAAAATTATATGAGGTTAAAATGTGTAAAATATAAGTTCAATGTATTATTAATTATACTGTAAATACAAGTTAAATAAATTAACGGTTAAAATATTATAATATATACATGTATACATTTCAAGTCATCCGTAATGTCCAAAAAACTAGAAGATGATTAACAAAAACCTAAAAGATATTAAGTGTCAAGTGTTTGCAGAGAAAACTAGGATGGTTATTTGGGTAATATATGCATTTTGTAATCTTGACCTGTATTCAGAAATTATGAATTTAACTGAATCTATATTCTATTCACACACATGGATAACAATCAATTGCTTCCCTAGTTAGAAAAGTATTATTTCCGTCGAAAGTAGTTAATGGTCTATTATTAGAATGTTAACTCATGTAATGGACAGGGCAGTTTGTTTCATCTATTTGGTTCAATAGGTGTGATTCAACAGGCGATAAGTTCTTATTGAGATAATGTATAATGAAATACTTTTATGCAAAATTATAACTTGGCATAGCAAATTTGCAGGCAGCAATTTTCTGAAACAAACATAACCATTTGACTTGAGTAGTATTTTGAAGCATAGGGAGAGTTTCCAAGGTTTTTCCAGAATGGGGAAGGTGAACCGGTTGTCGCTAAAAAATGGTGTCAAAGTTGGTTGTGCTTTTAACATCACGGGTTTTTCTGACCGATGTCTAAACTATGATGTCTATTGCAGCAATATTAGTAGTGCCTTTAAAGTACTTTAAACTTTAAATCAAGAAACCTGAGCTTGAACATTTCTTGAATTGTTGAATATAGTACCAACAAAGCGATTCTTGCATGGGATGAATCTAAAGAATGTGTTTATGTTATTAACCAGGGATCAGTAATCAGTATATCTACTCTATTTCAAACTTTAATTAGGAATGCTCATTACGCAGAAAGAAAGAAAAGAGAATGTAATTGTGTTGTGTTTGACAGAGTATCTCAATGCATAATTTGCAAAATTAAATTCTCTAGGACAAGACAAGAATACAGATGCAAGTTTCGTCTTCTGCAACAGCTTCCCAGGACTTAAAACCTTATCATACCAAAAGTGTTGTAGGAGTTCAGAAATTGGACTAGTGTGACGAGAAGCACAAGTAGCAAAAGAACTGACAGAAATTATCCACAGGAGCTAGGTGCAAGGAAATTATTTATTCAGCCAATCTGCCCCTTGGCTTTAAGATCGCGAGCATTGGATGGAGTTTGCGAGCTGTAAGCCCTACAATATCAACATCATCTGCCTGGCCATCAGTCAATCTCCACTCGAACTCTTGCATTAGTCTTCCAATTGCCATACGAGAAATGGTCATCGCCTCAAGAGCTCCTGCACACACTCTCTTACCCCCACCAAAGGCCATTGTCTTCTGCAAATCCATGGTGTCAGATTTTTCATTCATGAACCTCTCAGGATTCCACTGTTCAGGATTCTCCCACACATTCTTGTCCATGTTACATCCATAGATATTTATCGCAATCTACAAAAACAATGATGATATTATAACTAAGCTTATGGCAATGTTGGAGGGGAAACTCAAGAAGTTGTTTAAGAGAGGAACCTCGCTTCCCAAAGGAACAAAGTAGCCTCCTAACTGAGTATGCTCATGCACATAACGCAAAGGAATTATTGGGACAGGACTGTGCACTCTCAGAGTCTCTTGAAAAATAGCGTAAAGATAAGGAAGGTGAGGTAACTTCTCCTCTGTGATTTTATCAGACCCACAAACCCTACTGATCTCCTCGTAAAGCTTTTCCTATATAAATTAGAAGAAATCAGTTCCATGATAAAAAGTTTGCTCAACAAGCATGGATAAATGTTCCAACCTGTCGCTTTAAATCTCTCGCAAGTTCATACATAGCCCATTCAGTTGCAACCACGGTAGTATCTGATGTTTCGATAATCACCTCCCAAAGTAATATCAGAATTTGCTTCTCTGATAGCATTTTTCCCTCAGAATCCAAGTAATCAAGATAACACTGCATACCCTGTTGTGATTTTAGTCAAGTTATTATGATGCTGTAAGATTTATTGGAAGATCAATTAATAACGAAGAGAATGTAAAAGAACCTCTTTGGAAGAACTTTGTTTTCTAGCTCTTTGAACTAAGGACTTCATAACTGCTATTCTGCGGATATCCATCTGCTTGATTTTGTTTTCAAATCTATTATTCGGAATCCATTTTAGATATGGGAAGAAGTCTCGCCAATCCACTTCAATTGCACCGACCATTGGATCATGAACTAGACAATTAAACATCTCATGTCTCGACATTGTTGTTTGGAGTTCATCAACATAAATGGACTCCACATCCTCTCCCAAGGTCTGCAAAAGCCCATGTAGAAATATAAGGCATTTACCTATCTTCCTCTAGTAAAACCACTATGGATGATACAGTAATAAAAGAAAATTTTGAAACTCACTTGTTTCATTGCTAATCCAAAAAGTCCCAACTCGAACAATTCTCTGAAGTTTATACTCTCAAGAGGATAATTTTTTGACAAAGCATGTAACTGGTTTGATGTGTTTTCAATCAAAGTATCTTTGTGGATGCGTTGTTGCCTCTGCTTTCGGTTAATAGTACAAAGAAGAATTAAATTTAGCAGCAACAGGAAATGAATCGACATGTAAAAAAGTTATAGAATTATTTTGCAGCACAAACCTGAGCATTTGGTCCCAGAATATGTGTTAGTAGATGTCTCTTCGCTGTCTTGTGAAACTCATCGTAATCACTTACTGCAACCAATGATTTGTCAGAAGCAAGGATGTCCACTGCTTTTGAAAGCTTTCTTGTAGTGATCGCAGGGAATCTTGTCACCATAGCCTAAATTGAGGCCATACAGATTGAATTATAAACCTCATTGCTGACATTTCATTCCTTGGTATAACGTCGATAGTTTGTGCATGATGTAAGAAGAAAAACCTAGATGATCTGTCATAACTTTATAAAACCTTAATGCAACTCTAAGCCAAAAGTAAAAACCATCAACACTAGTTAAAACATGCCAACTACAGAACTACTAATGCTTCATAACACTATAACAGACTACTTAGAGACTCAATGAGTCCCATGTTGTATAAGGCATGATTCATGAACACAACTGCCACACCCACAGCTTGTTGAGTCCCTGTTTAACTCAAAATTTCGCAGCCATTACAGTTAAAGCCGATATAGATATTTTTAGGCTGCATCATTTTGGTTCTAATCCATGTAATTCTAAAGCAACAATTACAAGTTCACATTCTGCACGAAAATTAGACATGTACCTCCAACAGCTTTTTAGAGCAACTCTAACAGCTTAGCTATTTGGAGTCTTAAAATCTAATATAAGAAATATGGAAAAAAAAACTAGTCCAACAGAAACCTGGTGATTCCTTAAATCACTAAGATCCACTAAGATCTTCTTTCAATTCCTTATTTTTAGCTAAACTCTCTAAATTTAATATAAAAAATTGGATCATAATAACTTAAGACATCAATATCTATTCTCATCTCCAACAACATTTCCTATATCCATTCCTTATATATTATTTTATCATTAAAAATTATCATTATTACAAAAAGTGAAGAAAGAGAAAGTTTTCATTCAAATATTTATTATAAAATAAAAGTTAGAAGAGCAGAGACGTTAGCTAAAGATAAGGGATTAGAACAAAATCTTAATCGATTTTAGTGATTTAAGGAATCACTACTGTTGGAATAACTTTTTTCCTATTATTCCTTATATTATACTTTAGGACTTCAAATAGCTAAACTATTGGATTTGCTCTTGGGAGCACAAAACTACTTCACTAACACTAGGAAGAGAAAAGAGGCTACCTCTCTGGCAACATCATTAGAATTGAGTACAACCAAATTGGTAGAGCCAGTTTTGATAGAGTAAATAGGGCCATATTCAACAGCCCACTTTGCGAAAGTCTTGTGAGGTTTCTTCTCCTTCAACTGCAGCAGATTTCCGATCACCGGTAGCCCTGGTACCTCTGCAATGACACAGTAACTTATCAATACTTTGCATGATACTGCATGTTATAGATCATCTGCAGAAACATCAGCATTACATATTTATAAATTTACCTGGTAAAGGTGGGAGATCAGGGGGTGAATTCAAGTTATGATCCACAAATTTTTTTATTAACAAAAGAGAAATACCACCTACAGCAACAGCAGGACCACCCAGTGCTTGCAAACTTGCAACATCCATTTGATTTAACTGCTAACTAAGTGTGATTTCAAGAACACAAGTTATTACAAGTTAATGAAGGCATACATGTAAACACATTACTAACTTATGTAATTATATTCACACAAGGGAATTAAAAAAGGTGGTTGACTAGGGGACAAAAACATAAAATAGCCTGCAGAAATGATACCTTTAAGATTCGGACACAAGTTCAAGCAGATAGATTTTGTCTTGTAGTATCTATGGGAAACAAATTAAATACATGTAAAAACTAAAATTTTAAATTTTTACAAAAATCTTTAAATTATATTGGTGCAAGAAGTCATTAATAAATTGGAAAAGAAGGAATCCCAACATTATTGTCCTTGTACTCGGTCCCTCTATTTTTAATTGTCATATTTAACTTTTGTGCAGTCAAATTAATAGAATTTATTAATATTTTTATAATTGATCAAAACAAAAAAAAATATCATTGAAAAGTATATTTAGTTTATTTTAATATATAATTTTCAGTTTTTTAATTAATATAAGAATAATGTATAATTTTGGTCATGATCAATTTGACCATTAAAAAAATGAAATTTGAAAAATAAAAAGGGAGGGAGAAAGTATAACATAAACGAACCAAATATAAATATCTCCTGTACGTTTTTCTTGCATTTAATTTGCACTTTATAGCTTTTAATTGTAATCTTAAGCGCTTTAGAGTTGATGGTAAATATGTTACTATTAGTTGATCACACTTTTTTTTACCTATAAATATGTATTACAATGCAAGTCATTTTTCATAGCCTCAAGCATCATTTCCTCATACATTACAATATTTCACAATATCTTTCTAACTTTCTATTTTTTTCTCCCATGGATAAAAATTTGTCTTTTTATCTAGTTGCTGCTCTTCTCTTGTTCTCAGGTAATTTTATATATTTCTTCTTACTTTGAAATGTTAATCTGTTATAAAGAAGCGTACAGTTTGTTGGGATTTAATATATAACCTGTTTGTTTTGGAGTCGAACTCTTAAGTTCTCGAAAGGGACAACAGCTCAACCAATAACCAGTTTATTGAATCATTGTTGTTTACATGCAGGTACAATGCTTAACGTTGATGCCCAGGGAACATGCATAACTACGTTAGATCCTAACAATTGTCAGCTTGCAAAATGCAGACAACAGTGTCTTGCGCAATATAACGGACGTGGAATGTGCACTGCTAAATCAGGTGGTCAGTCATATATATGCAACTGTGTTCATCCTTGTGCAGCACTTTCCCCATCGTAATTATGTGTATTTTTTCATGATAAAATTGTTCCATGTAATATAATAAGGATGAAATTCCATGAATAAAGTTTTGAATTCATTGGTAGATCTCATTGGGTTTTTTTTTTGCTAATTAATTACACACACGAACACACTAGTCGAACTCTTGATCTAATGCAAGGAGACAAGTATTCAACTACTACAAAAAATTTCTCGTCAAGCATGCAAATTGGAGCTCAGGTCGTTAAGTTTACAATCTCATTGAAATCAGGAGAGTGTTCTGATACACTCCACACCTTGACTGACTTGTCTAGGCTCCCACTGTACAAAAGCCACCGTTGATCATCAGAAGCACTTGAATTTGGATCCTTCTCCACCTCCATGCACTTAACAGGTCCAGTGTGACCCGTCAACACAGAGAGGCACGAGTGAGCTGATCCCTCTGTCCTCTTCTCTTCCACACACAAATAGTCTTATCTGCTGCACTTACGAAGAATGCCTAATTTCGCTGCTCTCTGCAGATGTCGATGGTATTCTATGTGAGAACGATGAAGCATATCTAGCTAGGATTGTATAAAATCTCTCGATAAAATTGCCTACTTATAGCAATTATACAGAAAGGACCAATAAACATCACCTCATAAACATCGCTGTCAGTAAAGACCGATGTTAAAAATGTTTTTAACATCGGTTTGTTCCAAATTGATATTAAAGACCATTTTTTGCATCAGTTAAAATCAAAACTGATGTTTAAACTACTTTTTAATAAACACGTAGAAAACAACCCCCTTAACAAAAACATTTTCCCCCTCTTTGCTAAAAACATGTCCCTTAGAAACCCTCATTCATCTCTCTCACTATAACATATTAGATATACTATTTTATTGTAAATTGTAATTGTAGGCTAAGAAAGTTTAGACGAAGAACATAAAGTTCTGATAATTCATTTCATACCCCTTTCTGTTACACAACTGTCTATTTATATATTATATGTGGGCCGGATACTATGCCACCACTACTATCTATGTATAATTGAAATTCACAAAATTACAAATAGAAATTGGATAATATCCACTTGCAGCTATTCTAGAGCCTTCCTCGGAACGACGTCGTTGCTTGAAATAATTGACTAAGTCAACTTAATTACTTAATAGTCAAAACGACGCCGTTCTCTTCATTCCTTTAGTACTTCAAATTAGAGTTAGTTTCCCAATTATAACACTGCCCCTTTCTTGAGCCGCAGCGTCCTCGCTGGCGAAGTGTGGATAAGTTCGGCGAAGAGTATCATAATCGAACCAAGTAGCATCTTCAGGAGCCATTCCCTCCCATTGAATAAGAACATAGACGACAGCTTCGTTATTGCGATTCAGCAGTTTCCGATCAAGAATCTTAGCAGGATAGGCCGGTGAAGAAAAATCTGAGGATGTTGGTGGGCCAATTTGGACGAGGTCACTTGGTCCAATTTTCTTTTTAAGCAGGGAAACATGGAAGATATTATGAACCTCGGCCTCTGCCGGAAGTTGAAGTTGGTAAGCCACTGTTTCAATTTTTTTCAAGATTTTGTAGGGACCAAAGAAACGGGGAATAAATTTGGAATCTTTCATCATTTTCATGGAAGTTTGTTTGAAAGCTTGTAACTTGACAAAAACATCCTCTCCTTCTTCAAAGTGTTTTTCAGTATGACCTTTGTCCGCATATAATTTCATTCTTTCTTGTGATTTGTGCAGGTTGGCTTTCAAGAGTTTATGGAGCTCTGTTCGTTATTGAAGGAATGCATTAACACAGGCGTTTGGGGATGAACTAGCTTGGTGATAATTGAAGCTTGGGGGTGCTCTGCCATACAAAGCAAAGTACGGGGTCATAATAATGGCAGAATGGTGGTTTGTATTGTAGAACCATTCGTCCATTGGAAGCCATTTATGTCATTGATTTGGTCGTTGATATGTAAGACAGCGGAGATACATTTCGAGACACTGATTCAAGCGTTTACTTTGGCTATTCGTTTGCGGATGGTAGGCAGTGGAAAGTCGAGAAGCAGTACCCAATTTCTTGAAGAGTTCGGCCCAAAAATTGAAGGTAAAGATTTTATCCCTCTCTGTGATAATTGCTGTTGGAGGTCCATATAGCTTGAACACGTTATCTAATAGTGTTTGTGCTACCTGTGATGTAGAGAAAGGGTATTGTAGAGTTATAAAGTGGGCATACTTGGTATACTTATCGACAACCACCAAAATTGTGTCACGACTATTAGATTTTGGTAAGGATTCGATAAAATCCATGGTGATTGTGCTCGAGGCTTGATTGGGTAGGTCAATGGGCTGGAGTAAGCCAGGAGAACGAAGGTGTACGCTTTTACAGCGTTGGCAAACTTCACATTACTGAACCCAACTGGTTACATCTTTAGTAAGAGAAGGCCACCAAAAGATGAAGCCGATGCGTTTTATTGTAGCCTGGCGTCCTGAGTGTCCACCTTCTCTACCATTATGGAGATTCAGCATAATCTGTTATCGCGTGTTGCCCACCTGACCGACAACGAGGCGCCATTTAAATCTTAAATCCCCATTGTGCAATATAAAATTAGGCATAACTGTGGGATTCACAGCAATTGCAGCTATGGTATCCCTAATATCGGGGTCTTGATTCCAAGATTTGCGGACTTCCTCTTTCCATTGCGGAATAAGAACGGAGATAGCAGCTGACTGAAGAGCTTGAGGTTTGTCGTGGAGTCTGGATAATTTTTATACAAAATATTGTAGTCGAAGCCGAGGAGTTTGGTTAGACACTTTTGCTGCATCAACGTGGTGATCTTTTGGCTGAGTAAGAATTTGATAGCTTCTTGATCAATTTTGAAGGTGAACGGTCTGTCGAGTAAGTATCCCCTCCATTTGTTGACTGCAAGAACAACGACCAATAACTCTTTTTCGTAAGTCGATGACCCCATATTCTGAGGAGAAAAGACTTTTTTATAGAATGCTAACGGGCGACCCTCATGCATCAAGACTGCACCTGCCACATACATACAAGCATCGGATTCAACAATGAATTGTTTTGAAAAATCTGGAGTGGCTAGAACAGGTGTTTGGCTCATTGTTTGCTTTAATAAATCGAAGGCCTGTTGTGTTTGAGGATTCCATCCAAAAGCACCTTTTGTAAGGAGATCAGTAAGTGGCTTACAAAGAATGTCATAGTTATGTACAAACCGACGGTAGTATCCAGTGATGTTTAAGAAGCCACGTAAGGACTTGATGTTGTGGGGGAGTGGGCCAAGAAGTTATGGCTTCAACTTTCTTACAGTCTGTTTCGACCCCTTTGGAGCTAATAACATGACCTAAGTATTCAACATGCTCCTGGTCGAAGGCACACTTACTGAGTTTGATGCAAAGTTTGTTCTTTTGAAGTGTTTCAAAGACCAAGTCCAGGTGCTGTAGATGATCAGTATGATTTTTGTTGTACACCAGAATATCGTCGAAGAAGATGCATTCGAATTTACCAAGGTATGCACTAAAAATCTCGTTCATTACACATTAAAAAGTGGCTGGTGCGTTGGTGAGGCTGAAAGGCATCACCAAAAATTCGTAATGGCCAAGAGAGGTTTTAAAAGCAGTTTTATATGTGTCTTTGGTCTGAACACGAATTTGGTGATAACCGATTTGTAGATAAAGTTTCGTAAAGAATGTACTCCCATGTAGTTGGTCGAGCATTTCTTCGATCAATGAAATAGGAAAATGATTTTTATGGTGATGGCGTTGAGAGCTCTATAATCAACACAAGATCGCCAACTATTATCTTTTTTCTTGACAAGTAAAACTAGGGATGCGTACGGGGATTGGCTGTGCTTGATTATGCCACTCTCCAACATTTTTTTAACCATTTTTTCTATTTCCATATATTGCAGGTATGGGCATTTATAGGGATTGATGTTAACTGGTGCACTGCCTTCGATGATAGGGATGAGATGGTCCTGGGAGCGAATGGGAGGAAGATCCTGTGGGGCCTGGAATAGGTGTGAGTATTTCTCGACTAAAGGTTGAATATGGGCTGGAATTGTGGGAGTTGGCTGTTGGGTGTCAGGCAGAGCTTCAATAGCTGCTAACTGGACCAAAAAACAGGTTTGTTCACCTATCGGCCCGAGTTGATCTTTGTCGAAGAGCAGATTGAAAGTGGTGGCTAATTTAGTGGATGTTGAAGTATGATCTTCTTCATTTTCCATTTCACAGTCATTTGTTGAACATTAAAGTCAAAACAGACTGGGCTAACATATTGTAACAATTGTATACCAAAATAGAATCATATCCCCCCAATGGTAAGACTAAGAAATCAAACTGAAAGTTTGTCGTACCTGCTTGCCAAGCTAATCCAGAAACAAGTTTGGTGCATGCGGACTTGGAACCATCTGCTAATGTGACATTCATGGTGGTACAGGTAGAAGTTGGAATGCCCAGCTGCTTGACTAAAGATTGAGAAATGAATTTGTGGGTGGACCCTGTATCGACCAACATTATGACTGGGGTCTTCTTGATCAAGCCTTCGAGTTTCAGAGTGTGTAATTCTTGCGTACCCTGGAGAGCATGAACAGACACATTGAGTTCACTATCTTCATCAAGTGAAACTTCAATATTTGGTTCCTTAATATCGTCACCTACCATAAGGTAAATTTGTGGTTGTTGACATTTATGTCCTCTTGAATAGACTTCATCACATTTATAACAGAGGTATTTTTCACGTCTTTTTGCCATTTCCTGGGGTGATATCTGCTTAATTTCAGGCATATTTGAAGCGTTCTGCTGGAATGGGGCAGAATTAGTAATAGAAGAGGTAATGGACTTCGAAGTTGACCAAACAGGGTTGGACTTAGTGTTTGGAAAGTATGATCTCGAAGGTGCTTTGCTTCGCTTCTCGAGGATGTCAACCAAGGTTTCTTGTTCGCGTGCCTTTTCCATAGCTTCCGTGAGTGTCCTGGGTTTATAGACATACAAGGCTTGTTGTATATCCGCTCGAAGGCCACTAAGGAAGCTAGATAAGTAGAAATCAGGCGTGTGAACATTGTGATGGGTGAGAATGTAGCCTCGTAATTCTTCAAACTCAGCTATATAATCCGCAACTGTTCCCGTTTGAACTAGTTTGTTGAATCGGCCTACTAAGTTCTCTTGAGTACCAGTAGAGAAGCGTTGTAAGAGTAATTCCACAAGGGTTTTCCAAGTAAGACCTGGGTGTTCCACCTGAATGGTTTGGAACCAGTGATCCGCAGGTCCTTCAAGATATAAAGAAGCAAACACAATTTTGGTATGTGTGTCCATACCCGGGTTTAATAGAAAGAATTTATTAGCCTTAACAACCCAACCTCTCGTGTTTGTGCCATCAAATTTTGGGAACTTGATTTTAGGGAGCTTATATGGAGCCAGAAGTGCATATTGGTGAGATTGTGTATCACCAGAGTAATTGTAAGTTGGAATATAGTGTTGTTGGTTAAGGGTCTAAGTGGAAAAGTGTGGAGTGTGAGTTTGGTGGCGAATCAATGTGTTTGGTTGTGGTATGTGAGGTTGAGTTTGTACAGCAGTGTACGGATGTTGAGAGAATGGAAATAGGGTGGGGTTTGGGTTTGGGACGAAGGGAATAGGTGGGGTTTGGGTATAGATGGGGCCTGTTGACATAAACAGTGGTGTAGGAGTGATGGTGCTGTTAGTAATTTTAGGTGGTGTGATGTGAACATTAGCAGAAGAATTAGAATTACGTAAACTACTGCTAGGAGATGAGAAAGTACCTTGGTTTTTCAATTTAATAGTTTCGAACAGATTCCGAATCTAGGATGTAAGGTCCATCTTATTTGTTCTCATCTCCGTAGCTAATGAGTTGAACTTTCGACCCATCTCTTTCATTTGATTGGTGAGCTCCATCATCAGATTTTGATACTCTGCCTCCTTCATCAATGTGCTATTCAGTACCTCTTCTATATTAGTTTCTAATTTTTATAGCTCTTTTTCATGTTTAGTTAGAGATGGCCCATCCATGCTCTGATACCAATTGTAACAGATTAGATATACTAGTTTACTGTAAATTGTAATTGTAAGCTAAAAAGGTTTAGACGAAGAAGATAAAGTTCTGATAATTCATTTCATACCCCTTTCTTTACACAGTTGTCTATTTATATATTATATGCGGGTCAGATACTATGCCACTACTATCTCTGTATAATTGAAATTCACGAAATTACAAAAAGAAATTGGATAATATCCGATTGCAGCTATTTTAGAGCCTTCCTCAGAATGGGGTCGTTGCTTGAAGTAATTGACTAAGTTATCGTAATTACTTGATAGTCAAAACGATGTCGTTCTCTTCATTCCTTTATTATTTCGAATTAGAGCATCTCCAACGCGGGAGAGCTCTTAGCTATAATTGCTGATGTGGAAGTTTTTTACCTATTCTCTACAATTTTATCAACTCCAACGCTACTTTCTTGGTAGCTAAAATTATACAGATTCTCTACTCTTCTTCTATATCAATTGATTATCTATCCATTCTCTATATGCATCCACCTCATCTCCCGCTTAGTTTTCTCTCTCCCGCATCTTCTTCTATTTCTCCCGCCACTCTATTTTCTCCTGCAGAGGTATGTCTAAAATCTAATTTGTTAATTTTGCTTCAATTAGGGTTACTGATTTCTAATCTATTCCATTTGATTTTATCATTATATATTAATTTTCAAATATTTGTCATTGATAGAACACACACACACACACACATATAATTAGGGTTCTATTTCTTAGAAATTTGGGGATTTTTGAGCAAATTTTCAGTTCTTCAGCATCTTGTGTTTTATTGATAGAATATGGAAGGTTCATTCACATCCTTATTGAATGATGGTTCATTTGAAGAATTCATATTTCCTCAACCACCCCCACAAACTCAAAGCCAAAACCAACAAGAAACTGCAAAATTAAAAAAGGGAAGGAGATCAAAGAATTTCATGATTGAAGAAGATATGTTGCTGATTTCTGCTTGGTTAAATATTAGTATGGATCCGATTCAAGGCAATAATCAAACTCATTCATGTTATTGGGATAGGATTTGGAACTACTATACTGAAAATAAAGCAGGACTTTCAAGTGATCGGACGCCAAATTCGTTGTGTAATCGCTGGTGTACAATCAACGAAAAAGTGGCCAAATTTATTGGTTCCTATAATCAGGTTCTTTCAAAAAATCAAAGTGGCTTAACTGAGCAAAATAAGGTACTGTGTTTAATTTGATTTATGCTCTACTTTAATGAATTATGTGATGAATGATGTATGTGCCTCTGAAATGAATCAGTGGAATTATTTGGGTTGATTGTAATTGAGGGTACTTGTTTATTTGTAGTTTATGCGGGTTATATACTATTAAACTCTACTTAGTTTATTTCTTTTTTAGGGGTATTTTGACAATTGTGAAGCTTATTTGGGATTACATATACATGCTTGTCTAGCATTGACCTATCACCCGCTTAATCTTTACACGAAAAAGGAAGTAGTTAATAAGAGTATTGGTGTTTCCAGATTATCATACATGAACTGCACCCTGTGTTCATTATCTGTGTTTCTGTTGTAATATATAAGCTGTTACCTTTCATGTTTTTGCAAGAATCCCACTGAAAAGATGCAAATCCTTCTGTAAGAGGATGTAAACTCTATTTAAGTGCCTTTATTGGGCAGCAAACTAACATTATCCTGCACTAACATAGGATTATAGGAAGCAGATTGGGGATGTTGGAAGACAAACCTCATGTGTGAGAGGAGTAAGAAAATGCACCGACCTTCCCTAATATTGAAACAATCTAAGCCAAAACCAATGTCGTCATTTAGTCTAAGATAATTTCTCATAATCTTAAAGACGTAATTTGCCAAATTAACAAAACGCGTGTGCTCTCTTATACACATACACACACTACAAAAAGACATTTAAACACAATTAAATCTATGAAAAAGCACCCCTCATACATAATTTAGCAGGAGGTGTTGCAAAAGTTTATTTTAAAACACTAGTATTTTAGAGCATAGTTACTCGGGTGTCCCATGAAACTACTAAGATAAGATGACATACAAGACCAGATTTGTCATACACTACTAGTTGACATGAATTGTTGCCACCTATGTGATTGTAGTCTCTTGTTCTGGGAAGCTCTAATTTGGGCATTCAACTTCCTTCCTTTCTATCAATTTTATAAAATTGTGCACAATAGTCTTGCCCTCGGTGGTTATAATGCTTTCTGGATGGAACTGCACACCCTGTGTTCACATGCAAATAGTTACCTTTTATTTATTATTTTAATTTGATTGGTATGTTTATAGAAGTACAAAACTAAGAATCGTGAGGGAAGAGTTGCAAAAATGTGATGCAAGATTTTTATGTACTAAATGAATTAATTGAAACTTATTCTATTAATTTTGTTGGATTTTTGACAACATTAATAAATTTGTTATAGTTACCAGACTATTAATTTTGTTAGTAGATTATATGATCATTTATATTCAGTATTTGCAGCTTATAACAGAAAACTTCTGGAATTAGTGACCAGTAACATGGTAATGGAATTTCTTTATGCTCCTGGTGGTTTGACTTGGTTAACATGATAATGAGAAGTTGGTTATTTAGAGAGAGGTTGGTTATCAGAGCAATCTGTGGGTTGCTTATGACTCTGAGAAATGAGAAGTAGCAGCAGCACTATTCCCCTGTGTTCATTATTTTGGCATCTGTACTCACTGACTTCCATGTGTAATGCAGATAGACCAAGCATTGGAGCATTACGAGAGTGTAATGACTGAAAAATTTATGTTCATGCGTCACTGGAATGCACTGCGATTTGCTCCAAAATTTCAATCTTGTTTCAAAAAGAAAAATAAGTCAGCTAAGGACAAAGATGCTTCTTCACAATCTGTTGACAGTCAAATTCACAGTCTAGAATCTGATGAAATGATGGAACGTCCAATAGGAAGGAAAGCTGCAAAAAAGTTAAAAAGAACAGGAAATGAAGCAACGGACGAGGACAGCCTGGAACTTCTCAGAACAATGCAAAAAGATGCACTGGCCATTGCTTCTTCAAGGAGTGAATCGGTTAACAGGAGCTTGCAGTTGCAACAGGAGATGATGCAGTTACAGAAGGAGGGGCAAGAAAGGCAAAAGGAAATTATGCAGTTGCAGAAAGAAAAGTTACAGCTCCGCTTAGCGAAGGAGGAGAGGGAAAGACAGAAAGAGGAACGAGAAAGACAGGTTTATGAAGCATCTATCATGGCAGTAGACACTAGTAAGATGCTCCCAGATCAAGTAAAATATTACGATACGCTCAAAGCTAGGATCATGAGAAACATATTGTAATAATTATGTGTACTTGACTCTATTTTGTAACTGTTATGTATTAAACTTTAATTTATTTTATATGTAACTTTAATGTGTTATACTTATTTTGACTCTTTTTTGTAAATGGGAGAGATACATAAAAAATGCATTACATTAAAAATTTAAATAGAAATTACATAAAACAGTTAAACAGAAATTACATAAAATAAATTACATAACAAATAAATATTTAGTTCCTGTCACTGCCATGCATCTGCCAAAGATGTTCTACAAGGTCATTCTGTAACTGAAAATGGACTTGTTTGTCTCGAATTTGTTTATGCACTTGTATGAATTCCCTGAGGGTACTTGAACGACTACGATTTGGAGTAATAATTGGTATTGCAACATCTGTATCAAAGTGTTCTCCCTCCATATGTAATTCCCTTTCATCTTCAATGATCATGTTGTGCAAGATGATACAAGCAGTCATAATATATTTCATTGTGTGCAAATCCCAAAATCGTGATGGTCCACGTACCATTGCAAACCGAGATTGCAAAACTCCAAATGCTCGCTCAACATCTTTTCTTACAGATTCTTGTGCAGTTGCAAAATATTTTTTTTTGTTACCTAGAGGTTTTGAAATAGTTTTGACAAATGTTGGCCAAGAAGGATATATACCATCAGCAAGATAATATCCCTAGTTATATTCATGACCATTGATGGTATACCTCACTTCTGGTCCACGACCTTCTGCCAAATCTTCAAATATATGAGATCTATCTAACACATTAATATCATTTAACGATCCCGGTAGTCCAAAAAAAGCATGCCAAATCCACAAATCTTTTGAAGCTATTGCTTCTAATATAATAGTTGGTTCATGAACATGACCTGTATACATATCTTGCCAAGCAGTTGGACAATTTTTCCACTTCCAGTGCATACAATCAATACTACCAAGCATCCCAGGAAAACCTCGTCGTTCATTTTCATTTAATATTCAAGACACATCTTCAGGATTTGGTCTTCTCAAATATTCATCTCCAAACACTTCAACGATTGCTTTAACAAATCTTCTTAGACTCTCTATTGCTATACTTTCACCAATTCGAACGTAATCATCGATAGCATCAGCTGCCGTTCCATATGCAAGCATCCTTAGTGCAGCAGTCACTTTTTGAAGAGATGATAATCTACGAACTCCCACAGCATCAACTCGTTGTGTAAAATAATTATCATGAGCTGTAACTGCTTATTCAATTCGTAAAAATAGAGATCGTCGCATCCAAAATCGTCGACGAAACTGTGTTTCTGTGTATGTAGGTGTAGTAGAAAAATAATCACGATATAGTCTATCATGACCTTCTTCTCTATTTCGATCAAGTACACGATGATTCATAGTGGAACCACCATGATGCGAGACAAAATTCGATCTTTGTCGTCGATGATGAAGGTAAGCAGCACTCATTCTCATTCTTGCTTCATGTTCTTCTTCTTCGGCTTGCATAATGTCAAGAATCATTCGTGTGATGTTGTCCATTACAAATGAATGGTTCAGAAGTGGGATTGAATTTGAGTTGTGTCTGGAAATTATGTTCTGGCTAACTTTCAGTTTTGTTATCTATTTATAACATCTAAAATATGACCGTTATAAAATATAGCCGTTGAAATATAGCCGTTGGAATATAGCCGTTGCAAATATAGCCGTTGGAATATAGTCGTTGCAAATATAGCCGTTGGAATTTGAAATAATATTAAAATACTATATTTGAATTATAGCTAACCTAACCATTATAGCTAACACCATTGGAGCACAACCCCTTACAGATTCAGCAAATTTTACCTAACAGTTATTATATATTATTTTAGCGAACCATTCTAACTACTACCCTTGGAGATGCTCTTAGAGTTAGTTTCCCCAATTATAACACTCACTGCTTCTTTCTTCTCTCTCACCCGACTCTCTCCTTCATCTCCTTCTCTTTCCTGATTCTCTCTCACTCACTCACTCTCAGCCTTCTGCATTGAAACACTAAATTATACTACCTTAATTAGAGTTGTAGGTTTCAAACCCCTAATTTGAATCCTAGATTTCAAGTAATCGAACCCTAACTTTCAACTGAAATGGCCGATTAACTGCAAGTTTTCGTCGATTTGTGCAAAGAAGGTTGAACCCCAGCTCGAATCCGCTATAATTAGTAAGTGTTATTCTAATTGCTTTTCAAAATTCAATTTTCGGTTTTAAATTCTTTCTTTTTGTGAAATGGGTTGCTTTATTTTGGTTCTTGATTGTTTTGTTGATGTATATTTTTTGTTGTTTTTGTATTCGTAAGTAAAAGTTGTTAGCATGTGCAGTAAGTGAAGACGCCATTTTCTCACTATGTTGACATGAATTAGAAGTTCGTACTTGATGTTCACAATGTTAAAGGAAGTTTGATGTTGACACACCATGGTTTCCACCAGCAGAATATATTGTAAAATTCATAGAAGCTAGTCCAAAAAAATGTTTCTATAAATTATATGAGATTTTGTTGATTGTTTGTATAGAAGCTAGTCCAGCAAAAAATTTCTCTTAAAATTATATGAGATTAGATGAAATATTGTTGATTGTTGATAGTCTATGACATTGAAGGCTTTTAAGCATTTTATGGATCTGGGTTTAGTTGATTTAATTGCCGGAGTAGGGAACTGGCATGTTTGTCAACTGTCAAGTAGCATTGTCTAACTAGATGCAACAGAAAATTCTAGGTGTCACCTGTGAGGTCTATGTCATTTTTTTTTCGCTCAATTGAAATGTCAATGACAACAATAGTTTTCTATTAGGAATTAATACAATATTATTAATTATGTTTACAGCTTGTGATCTATGTGGTGAGAAAATTTCTGACTAAAAATCCCTGGTTTTAGTCGAACGATCGACACCAATATGATTTCCTTTGTGTGCTAGATAATTTTTTTTAATATTTCGTTTTAAAGTTTGCTAAATGTTTGTCGATGGCATTGACTCGATTACATGGAAAATCAGTTATGATTGCTTAATCCTGGAACATATAATGGTTTAGGTGCAGTAACATATTATGTTTGTATTTGGGGGCTTCCAGTTACTCGAGTGATTTGTCGAATGGCATTGCAACAAATTTTTTATTGAATGGAATTGGGGAAGACGTAGTTTGTAACAATGCTAAAGTTGTCAACTTCATTGAAGATTCTTCCGGGTTAAGTACACATTTGAAGGAACTTTTAACGTCACACTAAATTACCAAAATAGTTAAGCTGGTGACTACAATTTATTCTGGCATCAAATTTGAATACATAATTGGTCGTAGTAAAAACTGATGTATCCATGGTAAACTGCACCGAAGTTTAAGCGAGTACTTTGATTAATATGTTTTGATAGGACAACTTTTATTTATTGCGTATGAACCAGGTAACAGTAATTCTTGATGATGGAAGAACATTTGAAGGTGATGTTTTGGTTGGGGCTGATAGAATTTGGTCAAAAGTAAGTCAGTTGGATATGTTGTTTCTTCAAATTATTTGTAAAACATGTTGATAATGTGTTAATTTTTAGGTACGGTCAAAACTTTTTGGAGAACAACAAGCAGTATTCAAATCATACATGTTACAGCGGACTAACTGATTTTGTGCCTCCATATATTGATTTCATAGGGTATGAATTTGACATTTGACACTCTCTCGTGACCTTTGTATTTATTAATGGCCTCTGATGAAACTTTATGTAGCTCAAAATTTAAATTCTCAAGCTTCTATTTAACCTGAAATATAAATGAGTTTCACTTCTTCATCTTCATATCTCATCAGTTTCTTGATTTGTAGATATCATATATTTTTGAGATTAAACAAGTACTTTGTGGCATCAGATGTTGGCAATGGAAAAATGCAATGGTATGTATTGTATTTCAATAAACCAGCTGCCGATTTTGTATCTACACTAGCCAAAATAAATTAATACTTGTTTAATCAGCACAGCCATATCTTACATCTGAATCTAAATGTCAAGAATTTCTTTCATTCTCAATATCTTCTCATGGTAATCTAACACAAGATTAGTCTTCTACTTCCCTCCGTCCCCCTCAATTCTTTACATTGGGGGACGGGGACTCGACACGCACTTTAATGCTCTTATTAAATGTAGTTGCATAATTATTTTTTAATTTTTTTTCTTCTAAATAAAAATATAATGTTCAAACTTTTATACAAAAAAAGAAAATTTTAAAAATAAATTACGGAAGTATACTTTATAATTGTCGTAAAATACGTGTCAAGCATGTGAAAAAAACTGTAAAGAAATTAGAGGGATGGAGGTAGTACTTATTTAGTTAAATATAGCTGAAACTATATTGATGTGCAAAATCAAATGTTCCCTGTCTATGACACTCGTAGGTAGGGTATTTGAAGGGTAAAATGCAAACAGCTACTTGAGTGTTCAGAGGTTTTTATAAAGACTACTCTATTAACTGATAGATTAATCTTGCAAGAAAGGTTCGGTTCCTTGGGAAAAACATCGCAATCTTCTTATTTTCCTTATATAGCAGGCGATGATGTATTATTATAAATTAATAATAATGTATACGCTTTGCTCTATGCCACAGTTAGCTCATAGTTCCACTGCTGTTGGCTAAATTTATAGCATTTTTATTCATCGCAAATATCAGAATTTTGACATTTAATAAAAACTATAACTTTGCATTGGAAAGCAAAAATGTCCAATACCTATCTCCGCAGCTATACTTGGGGACCCATGTCTTGGAATGCTTAAAAGCTTAGCTGTAGAGGTTCTTTGTAGTACTTGAAAAGGCCCTGTGGCATCAAGGGGTGTGATGATTTCTATTGAAGACCTACAATACTACAGAGAGATACTTGCAATTTGTATATGAGTCACTTATAGTAAGAGCATATTTGATAGTCTATCTTAGTTTTAATATTAATTAATACCTTACAAATTGATATCGAAACGGGGCTAGATTTAGAGATGAAGATGGTCATCAAACCAATTTATAGACATACTCATGTAAACTTGATTTATCAAAATTTTGATTCTGCTTCTTAATTTGCTGATGTAAAGATACCATAGAAAACGAATGTTTCGAGTAAAGATAGTTCATAAAGTTAGCAGATTGGCATCTGGGATGCTGTACACATACAAACCTTATCTTGATTTTGGCTTATCAAAACTATCTGTAAGTTTTATGTTCCCTTCATAAATATTATTTCTCCTGGTATATTGTACAAATATTCATGTGTTAACTTCTTTTCATTTCAGAATGTGTTTGGAGTGTATATTACAAATTATGCCATCAGAATAGCACGTAAGTTTATGCAGTGGTGTTGCCAGCTGTTATGATATGGATGATAGCATTATATGTAACAGGCTGCATATACCGCTCTAGAATATGATCTGCTGTAATGGCTTGCTGTGGAATAGTCTGCATATGATCTAGTAACAGGCTGTAAAATATGGTCTGCTTCAACATAGAAGAGTAGTAGGAAAATCTCATTTTGACTTGATAATGTTTAGATTTGAAAATTATTTTTTTGATTTTGTCACTGATGTATATTGAAATAATTTGTATTAGTTTGATAATAATAATGAAAGTTGTGGTTATTTAGATGTGATTCATTTTGCTTGTTTTAGTTTTTGGTATTTTAATGTATATATATAATAGATACATATATATATATATATGGGAAATAATCAGGAGCCAACGTTGGTTGGGGGGGACAACCAGCCAACCCACAGCAATGAAACATTGCGGGGAAAGCAATGTTTCAATGCGGGTCTTGCCTTCCGCAATGAAATATTGCGGGATATTTCCATGCACAGGAAACATTGCGCATTCCGCAATGTTTCATTGTTGGGCCGCAATGTTTCATTTTTGGTTAGGCTCCCAGTTTTTAATATCCAAACTGTCCATCTCTTTACCTTATTCTAATATTTAACTTATTTATATAAGTATAAAAATAATATTAATGTTCAACAGTAATTAATTTTTTAAAATATGTTAACATTAAATATAACTAGTAGTAATATATTAAAATATTATCAATTTTAATAATAAATTTATCAATTTAATTTTTTCGGTACTTTTTCTTTAAATTATCATATGAATAATTTTAGTTTAAAAAATAATATTATTAATTTTATACTTTTTAGTGAATTGAGTTATTTTAGTTTAAAAAATTTATCAACAGTCAAACTTATTTTTTGTGCAAAACTTATTTTTGTGCCAATATTAATAAGAATTTTAAAATTCACAAAATTAAATTTGGCACAAAAAAAAATTTGCTGAAAACATTTCATTTGACCGTTGAAATTGCCGCAATGAAACATTGCGGCAGTTGAATTGACTGGTCAATAAAGCAGAAGCTTGACCGACACGCCGCAATGTTTCATTGCGGCAGAAGCTTGTGAATTTTAAAATTCAGATTTTCACCTATAAATAATCCTGCCTCATCTCATTTTTTTTCAACATTCTTTTCTCTATTTTCATTCTACATTTTCTCTTCAACATTATCTTCTCTAATATCCGAAAAATGGTTTTCTACTACGATTTTGACAATAATAAGGTAATTATAGATGGTGTGGCTTACGATGGGCCCAAAGGAGAGGAAGACATGGAAATAGCTCTCCGCCGTATTCAAATAGCGCTTGAGCGCAAGAAAAAAAAAGAAAATGAAGCTAAAGCGAAGGCTTAAGTCGAAGAAAAAGAAAGACGACGATAAGGGTGATAAAGGCGGTTCTTCCAACACCGTTAAAGTTTGATCATTCTCGTCGACATAAAATGATATTATGTATTTGTTTTGAAAAAATATTTGAATGTACTCCATTTATATTTGAATGAAATAAATTATTTAAATTTTTATTTTTCTTGTACTTGTCCAATATATTTTATCAATTTTAAATTTTAATAAACAAATATAATACTAAAATTTGAAAATGTGAAAATCTAAAAAAATGAAAATTTATCGAATTTTCGTTATCTATAAAAAATATAAAATAATTTAGCCCCCAAAATGTTAAACATTTCTTGGTAACAAAATATATATAAATACCGTATTTTATTTAAGAAATAATTTTTCTTAATTATTATAATCATTATATTTTAACATCCATATAGTTGGTTCGTCAAAATTTGTACTTTACAACTTACACGTCAAGAAACATCATTTGACATAACTATTATGCAAAATTTTCACAAAACTATGTAAAATAGTTGCATATTATAATTAAGTTACTCTTATAAACATTTATATTTTCAAAATAACATTTAACATATTAAATGAAATATAATAAGTCTAGAAACTATTTTGTATAATTTTTTTTGATTAATTTTCTAATTTTAAAGAAAATAACAAAAATAAACAACCCAACCGCAATGTTTCATTGCGGTGGACACTTCCCCCCGCAATGAAACATTGCTGGGGTACGTTGTAAAGTTTTATTAAAACTGCAAATATTTACAGTTGTTGGCTTGGGGGTTTGTACAGTGCCGCAATGTTTCATTGCGGCAATCACAATGAAACATTGCGGCCGTGCATTTAATGCACACACCTACCTTAAAATGTCTGTATTTTTGAAACATTGCTGTTTTTACTGCTTCTTAACATTCTGCTCAAATTTATTCTTCTGAAAAAAAAGGTAGGTATTCAATATCCATGGCTTCTTATTTATTTGATTATTCAAGTTCATCTAGTGATCATAACGATTTTAATTATGTTACCCCCCACACAAAAAAAGAGGGTTTATCGTAAAATCTTTAATGATGATGAAGTAATAGATGTTGATAGTATTGAAGATAAAATTAATGATCCGGGGAAGCGAAAAACGCATAGTGATGATGATGTTGGTTTCGGTTGGAAGAATCACGATGTTCACGGTGATTCCGATGATAGTAATGATTCTTTTAATGGCGATGATGATGATAAAATTAATGATGAAAATTTTATTGGAAATATGAATGATGTAGTTCCTTGTGTTGGTATGATGTTTGATTCGTTGGATGAAGCGGAAAGTTTTTATCGAGGTTATGGTCGAAGTATAGGGTTCGAGATAATTATTCGAAGTAGTCATAAGCATTCAAGAAATGGTGGTATATCGTCACGTTTGTATATATGTCGAAAGGGTGGAAGATTGGGCCCAAAACCCTTGGAAGTTGAAGATAGGGCTAAAGGGAAACGACCTCGAGATGTTATTCCTCGAACTTGTTGTCGTGCTCGTATGTGTGTTGCTCACAAAGTAAGCTCATACAAATGGGAAGTAACCAAGGTCAACCTAGAGCACAATCATGCTATGCTTACATCGGATAAGGTAAATTTCATGCAAAGATCACGCAACATAGATCCGTTTACCCGATCTTTGATTGAGTTATTCAACAAATCAGGTATCGAGACCCCCAAAGTGATGAATTTACTTAGTGAGACGTGTGGTGGTATTGAAAAAATTGGTTTTTCCGCTCAAGACGTACGAAATGTAATACGTGACATTCGAAGACGGGTTTTTGATTCCGGTGATGCGGAGTGTGGTTTGTTTTGTTACGAGACTTGCAAAAACAAAGTGATGGAAATTTTTTCTACCGAGTGGATGTGGATGAGGAGAATCGGGTTAGGGGTTTGGTGTGGGTTGATCCTCGTTCGCTTAACGCGTACAAGAATTTTGGAGATGTGGTGACTTTCGACTCGACATATCGGACTAATAGGTATGACATGCCTTTTATTCCAATTACGGGAGTGAATCACCACTACCAAAATATTTTGTTTGGATTTGCACTTATAAGGGACGAGAAAGAGACTACTTATAGATGGGTTTTGAAGACTTGGTTGGAAGCGGTCGATAACAAGCCACCTATTACCATTATTACGGATCAAGACATCGCTTTAAGTAATGTCATTTCTGAGGTTATGCCTAACACCAACCATACATATTGTACGTGGCATATTAGTAGCAAGTTTCCCGAGAAACTATCTACTTTGTATACTCAATACTCGGAGTTCAAGACGGATTTTAATGCATGTATCTACAAGTCATTGTCACCAACGGAATTTGAAGGTAGGTGGGAGGACTTGAAAGAGAAATATGATCTTGAAAATCACAATTGGCTAAATGATATGTATGCAATTAGACGGCAATGGGTTTTTGCTTTCACGAAACAACATTTTGCCGCCGGTATGACTACCACCTCAAGGAGCGAGTCTATGAATTCATTTTTTGATGAGTATGTGAAAGCGTCGACCGGTTTGAAAGAATTCATTGAGAATTCACAAAAAGCTTTGGACTCACAATATTTACGGGAGGTTCAAGCCGATTTTGACACCGAGTACAAGGAAAGGAGACTATTCTCTAACTCGTCAATGGAGATACATGCCTCCAAGATATACACAAAAGAGATGTTTAAGCGATTTCAAAAAGAGCTTCAAAAAAGTCAATCTTTTGTTGTGAAAAGCATGAAAGGTTGTGGAGATTATCTTTCAAAGATGTATTTGGTAGAAAAGTCCACCTTGCCGGAGATTAATAGAAGGAATTTTTTCTTGAAGGTTTCCATCGACGGGAGTTATTCTTGTACATGTAAAAAATTTGAACATTCCGGGATGATTTGTAGACACATGATCCGTTACCTTAACAAGAAACAAAAGACGATGATACCACCAGATCTTGTAACAATGAGGTGGACAATAAACGGAAACAAAGTTGCGGGACCTCTACCGTGTACGCCTCGGATGCTTGGTAATGTTGTAGAATCTCAAACGGCAAGATATAGTGGATTGTGTAAAGCTTTCCAAGGTTTGTCCGTTGTTGGTAGTTGCTCCGTTCCGCGGTACAATTACTTGATGAGCGTGATCAAGAGAGAAAAGGAGTATGTGATTAAGTCTTTTCCGGGAGAAAAGAGAGAGAAAAAAATAAATGAGGACTATGAAAGTGATGAAGAAGATGATCCGTTATTAGATCCCCCAAGGTCACAAACAAAAGGACGTCCAAAAGCGGGTAGATTCAAAAGTGGTATCGAGACGTCAAGTTCAAATAAACAATTTCGAAAGTGCAGTTTTTGTGGGGCGAGGGAAGAAGGCCATGATAGAAGAAATTGTCCCTCGAGATTATTAGGAAAAAAAGGAAAAAATTGATTGTAATTTCTTATCATGTACTTTGAAATATTAATGAATTTTAATTAAATATTTTCAATGTTGTTAATGTTAGTACTTGTTGCCATTATTAATAATCCCAAAAAAAGAAGTGACTCCAAAAAAAAATTTGAAAAAAAGTTATTTTTGAAGATTTTTTTTTCCAAAATTGGGCAGAAAGTTTTCTGTAAAACAGAAAAAGTATTATATAAAAAATAAATCATTTGCAAGTGCAATGACCAATCTGCAAATTTATGCAAAATCCAGATTACCCCCGCAATGAAACAATGCTGCATCCGCAATGAAACATTGCGGCATCTGCAATGAAACATTGCGGGCCTAAACTGGGCTTTGCCGAATTTTGCATATTGGTCACTGCACTTGCAAATGATTTATTTTTTATATAAAACTTTTTCTGTTTTACAGAAAACTTTCTGCCCTATTTTGGAAAAAAAAAATCTTCAAAAATAACTTTTTTTTCAAATTTTTTTTTTGGAGTCACTTCTTTTTTTGGGATTATTAATAATGGCAACAAGTACTAACATTAACAACATTGAAAATATTTAATTAAAATTCATTAATATTTCAAAGTACATAATAACAAATTCGGCATGACCTCTTTGTTTTTAAGTTAAACTTTACCTGTAAAATAAAAAAACCGGCATGACCTATTTATTTTTAAGTCAACCAAAAACCTGTAAAATTTCAAACCAAACCAAACTAAACTTAAAAATGAATGGCCTTGACATGCCAACTACAAACAAACCAAACCAAACTAAACTTAAAAATGAATGGCCTTGACATGCCAACTATAAAAAAAACAAACCAAACCAAACTAAACTTAAAAATGAATGGCCTTGACATGCGAACTATAAAAAAACCAAACCAAATCAAACCAAACTTAAAAAAATGGCCTTGATATGCCAACTACAAACAAATCAACTAAAATAAATACATCTAACCAACCAAAATAAATACAACGAATCTAAATAAAATACAACCGGGCAAAATATGTACAACTAACTAAAGTAACTACAAGTCACTAATCAAATAACAAACTAGTGTCCCGCCTCTCTTTGTCGAATGTCCCACTCAGAAATGTGTCTAGCAACCCCTTTTGATAACTCGTGCGCCATCCGATAGCGAAAAGTCTGTACATCAACTTTAGGGTTCCACACAGCTGATGGCAAGGAGATCCCGTTGAGCATAGCGTCCATGTACTTGGATACATACACACCACAATCATTGCCACCATCTTGCTTGGGTCGAGCATCAAGACCATGAACCCGGGTATATTTCAATGGAAAGCGAGATGGATGCAAATAATTGAGCATATATGGGATCAACTTTTCCTGCAAATAACGGGAAATGAACCTAACAAGTCATTATTTAATTATTAATCTATTTAAAACTACTGGTAGGGAATTAAAGAATGATATTTCACGGGAAATGAACCTAACAAGTCATTATTTAATTATTAATCTATTTAAAACTACTGGTAGGGAATTAAAGAATGATATTTCACGGGAAATGAATCTAACAAGTCATTATTTAATTATTAATCTATTTAAAACTACTGGTAGGGAATTAAAGAATGATATTTCACGGGAAATGAACCTAACAAGTCATTATTTAATTATTAATCTGTTTAAAACTACTGGTAGGGAATTAAAGAATGATATTTCACGGGAAATGAACCTAACAAGTCATTATTTAATTATTAATATATTTAAAACTACTGGTAGGGAATTAAAGAATGATATTTCACGGGAAATGAACCTAACAAGTCATTATTTAATTATTAATCTATTTAAAACTACTGGTAGGGAATTAAAGAATGATATTTCACGGGAAATGAACCTAACAAGTCATTATTTAATTATTAATCTATTTAAAACTACTGGTAGGGAATTAAAGAATGATATTTCACGGGAAATGAACCTAACAAGTCGTTATCTAATTATTAATCTATTTAAAACTACCGGTAGGGAATTAAAGAATGATATTTCACGGGAAATGAACCTAACAAGTCATTATTTAATTATTAATCTATTTAAAACTACTGGTAGGGAATTAAAGAATGATATTTCACGGGAAATGAACCTAACAAGTCATTATTTAATTATTAATCTATTTAAAACTACTGGTAGGGAATTAAAGAATGATATAGTTACCATAATGATATTTCACGAAGTTTAAGATATACATGAAGAAAGAAATTAATGAGGAATGGCAAAGAATACTAGAATAAGATATTCACAATATTTTTGTATCAATCTGGTGTCTCAACAACTGCAGAAGATATAGGTAATGACAAGTTTAAGAATTCTTACTATGTTCTTATAAATAAATGACATTCTAATGAGTGGAATGCCATCTTGTAGAGTTGCATTATCACAATTTGTGGACATAAAAACTCTATCCAGAATGCAACAAAAAACAAAGTTTACTGTTAGATAAATTGTACTTGAATTCAAGCAATGATCTTAAAATATTGTACTTCACACCTTAACAGTTTAGACAACTGATGTAAAAAATCTCAAGCTTAAGAATGATACTCTTCAGCTACTTACTAATGTAAAAAAACAAACTAATTCCCAGAGGACTTTCATCAAACACTTCATTGGCATTAATAAAAAATTAGCTTAAAATCAAAAAAACTACAAAATACACACAAAACCCATCTAAATTACCCCTAATTTGAAACCTAATTTAACCTAATTATTAACTAATTTACCCCTAATTCGAACCCTAATTATCACATAATTAACATAATTTCGAACAAATATCACATTCACATAAAAAAATCGAATAGTAATCGAATAAATCGCACTCAAACTCAAACTCATTGTATAATCGTGTGTGTGTTGGTGTAATCGTGTGTATAAGTGTGTACATAGCTATAAATCGTTTGTATACCTGATGAACAAGAAGATCAGTGGAGTGGTTGTGATTGAAATTGTCTCAAATCGCTTCAATGTCGCTGATGGTCGTGTTTCAGTGTCTGTTTTTGAGTTTCTGCGTGTATATGCGAGTATCTGTGCCTGAGTTTCTGTGTCTGTGTGTAAGGTAAAACGACTACCGCAATGAAACATTGCGGGGACGCAATGAAACATTGCGGAGATATAATATTTGTGTTTATTTGACATTATTAATGTTTAACATTATTAATATTTTCAAATATTCAAATATTTTCATTTATTATTAAAAATATTGAATAATTAAAATATTTAAATATCAAAAATATTTTCCTTTATTATTTTAATATATATTATTAAATATTTAAATATATTAATTTCATTTTAATGTTTCAATACTTTTAAAATATTGAATATTAAATATAATATTTAATATTATTATAAAATATTTTATAATATTTTTTAAATATTATATTTTTAATCAGAAATATTAAGAATAATATCTTATTAAATTAATATTTATGTAGTTAAAAAAGCATTGATAAATGAATTAACATAGGAAAAGGGTAAAAAGGGGAATGGAGTATGTGGGTCACTCCCACAATGTTTCATTGCGCCCTCGCCATGAAACATAGCGGCAATAGCGGATCCTAACCATTCGCTTTTTACTTCAATGGTTCTGATTTGTTGGTTGGATAGAGTCTCTATCCAACTATGGTTGTGGATAGGGACCCTATATATATATATATATGTATGTATGTACCTATTATATATAATAGGTAAATATGTAACCACAGACATCAGTAATGACTGAAGTCTTATAATGTCTAATACATCGTTTCAATTTATGAAAGCGTTGTTGTATGGACATAATTGATATCGTTTCTTGTTTTTCACATCGATTATTAACCGATTTCTTAGTATATTTAATACATCGGTTATTTATCTGGAAACGATATATAATGTTATTTTTCACATCGGTTCAGAACCGTTGTGAAAAACAGAGATTTTTTACTACACCCGCGTAGAAATCGATTTTTTGTATCTTTCACAACAGCCAATAACATATGTTTATTGACATTTTTCTTAAAGTGCGTCATTAATAAATTGGAAAAGAAGGAATCCTAACGTTATTGTCTTACTTTGTCATTGAAAAATACATTTAGTCTACTTTAATATATAATTATCAGTTTTTAATTAATATAAGAGTAATGTATAATTTTTGTCAAAAAATGATCAATTTGACCATTAAAAAAATGAAATGTGAAAATTAAAAAGGAAATGAGAAAGAATAACATAATCGAACCAAATATAAATATCTCCTGTAAGTTTTTCTTCCATTTAATTTGCACTTTATAGCTTTTAATTGTAATAATTTTTTTAGCTTAAGAAACGCTTTAGAGCTAGTGATGGTAAATATGTTACTATTAGTTGATCACACCTTTTTTACATATAAATATGTATTACAATGCAAGTCATTTTTCAAAGCCTCAAGCATCATTTCCTCGTACATTACAATATTTCACAATATCTTCCTAACTTTCTATTTTTTTCTCCCATGGATAAAAATTTGTCTTTTTATCTAGTTGTTGCTCTTCTCTTGTTCTCAGGTAATTTTCTGAATTTCTTCTTACTTTAAAATGTTAATCTGTTATAAAGAAGTGCACAGTATTTGCGATTTAATATATAACCTCTTTGTTTTGGAGTCGAACTCTTGACCTCTCCAAAGAGAACAAGAGCTCAACAAATAACCCGTGTATTGAATCATTGTTGTATATATGCAGGTACAATGCTTAACATTGATGCCCAGGGAACATGCATAACTACGTTGGATCCTAATAATTGTCAGCTTGCAAAATGCAGACAACAGTGTCTTGCACAATATAACGGACGTGGAATGTGCACTGCTAAATCAGGTGGCCAGTCATACATATGCAACTGTGTTCATCCTTGTGCAGCACTTTCACCGTCGTAATTATGTGTATTTTTCCATGATAAAATTGTTCCATGTAATGTAATAAGGATGAAATTCCATTAATAAAGTTTTGAATTCATTGATAGATCTCACTTTTTTTTTTTGCTAATTAATTACACATACGAGCACAACAGTCAAACTCTTGATCTACGTCAAGCAGACAAGAGTTCAACTACTGCAAAAAATTTCTCGTCAAACATGCCAATTGGAGCTCAGGTCGTTAAGTTTACGATCTCATTGAAATCAGGAGAGTGTTCTGATACACTCCACACCTTGACTGACTTGTCTAGGCTCCCACTGTACAAAAGCCACCGTTGATCATCAGAAGCACTTGAGTTTGGATCCTTCTCCACCGCCATGCACTTAACAGGTCCAGTGTGACCCGTCAACACAGAGAGGCACGAGTGAGCTGATCCCTCGGTCCTCTTCCAAACACAAATAGTCTTATCTGCTGATCCGCTAAACAATAGATTCCCAGAAGCCACTAGACATAAAATTGCTAGCTTATGTCCCTTAAGGACCCCTCCATGCGACAATTGTTTATCGCATTCCCAGAAGTTAACTAGCCCGTCCGAGGATCCACAATACAGTATTGATTGTGATCCGTCCATGACTAAAGATGTTATAGCGCATTCTTGACTTAGAAGCTTTTGCACGAGAATGTGTTTTGTTCCCTTATTATGTGCTTCCCTTCTCCATACATTAACACTTCCATCTGCGGAGCCAGTGAATACCATGTCATTTTTGGCAGCAACAATAGAATTAACAGCGTCTTCATGGGCTTTTACGGATTCAAGACACTTAGAGCTGTCAACTTTCCAGACCTTAAATGTTCTGTCCCATGAAGCAGAGTAGAGAAGGCCTTTCTCCTGGTTCATGCTTAAAGAAGAAATGGCGTCGCTGTGTTTGATCCAAACAGAGGTCTTGTTACGCTTCACTTCTACGTAGTTCTTGGGCTTGATGGAGCACTTAAAAATGTCGATAAATGTAGGTAAGGTACCAGAGCGTCTGTGGACGTCTGGATTCTTGGAATGAGCTTTCCAAATTCGGACTTTTCCATCTTGATGCCCCGTGAAGATCTTGTCACCGCAAATTATAATGGCCTTAACAAGTCCGCTGTTAGACTTAAAAGCCGAGAATTCTTTTAAATTCTTCCAAACCCTTATGTTCTTGCTCTCTGAGCCCGTGTACAAGAGATCACGTGTGGCAGCAAGCGAGTAAATATGACCCTCTTCACGGACTATAGAGCCGATGAGCGCATTCTGAGGTAATTTTTTAACAGGGAGGTCAGGATGTTCAATCTCAAATTCGGTCCAAGGAGATCGAGTGCAATTAGGATTTTGGCACCAAGGGGACATCATCATGGGGGAGCCTTCACCGCTTAAACGAGTCGTGTCGTATGTAGAAATGCTGCTCTTTCGTTGGGACAAATCGATACTAAGATCGTCCCTCATTGAGGTATTGATAGAAAGGTTATGATCAACATCCAGTATGTCGCCTGATTTCGAGTGCATGCTAGTCATGTCACCTAATGAAGCACTTGTTGGCCTCCCTTCCTCTTCTATCATCTAATATTCAAATTTGTCAATGTATACTATAAAATTTTATACCACAACAACTATTTCCTCAAGAATATATGTAATGCTAAGGAAGTAAATCAAGAATATGCAGAAATGATGAACATGGAGTTGAAGGAAGAGGTAATGGCCTTGTTTAGAGGAATTTTCGGGTTAAACAATCTGGGTAGGACAACTTGTGTGTGTGGCAGTTTTTTCTGTTAAATAGATGGCTGAGAGATATGTCCGGACAGGAACAGGACCAGAGGTTCGTGTCGTGTAATTTCGTTTTTCGTGTACGTAAACATGAAACCCATATCCGACCCAAATGATTTCGTGTACCCATATGTGAAACTCATATCTGATTCGAATCGAATCGTGTCGTGTACTTTTCATGTATTTTTCGTGTATATTAAATAAAAAATTAATATAATATATATACATATAATATATATAGAAAAATCTATTTTAATGTATAATTTAATGAAATATGGAGAGTGTATATATAAATATATATATATATATATATTACATAGTATTCTATAAAAACTTGTAAATATTTATATTATATTTATATTATATACATAAATATATGCATGTGTTATATATATTAATTTATAAATATATTTATCTCGTGTAATTTCGTGTACTTTCGTGTACCTAAATTGAAACTCATATCCGACACTAAATCTATTGTGTAATTCCGTGTTCATGTACATTCGTGTTTCGTATACCAAAAATTAAAACTCATTTCCGTATTTTTCATTGTCGTTTCGTGTCGTGTATTAAATTGCCCGCTCAGAACCCAAATTTATAGCTTAACATGTTTTCCCGGGGCACAAGTTAGCCAACCCGTATTTCAAATTCAACATTACTTTTCTAAACCCGAAAATAATGTTTGATGGCATTACGATTTCTGGAAAATCTGCACATATTAGATCAAATACTTGGTCTCATAATTGAGGAGCGTGTATTTAGATCAACATCGTATAGGATTACCGCTTATATGATCTTATTAGTACCGCTTATAAGATCTTGAGTATTTAGGAGAGTTGGTAACTTATTACTATCAATCTTATAAACGGAAAACCAACTTATAAGCGTGTAAAGTTAAATGTAATTGTTCATTTTGAAACCAAACTGATCAAGTTTTGGAAAATTTAGCGGTAAAAGCACAAGCCTATGAACATGCCTACTTATAGAATATGGAAATCAACAGTTGTTTGTATATTTTTGTATCTGTAGGTTCACGTTATAGTCACAATCACATTATTGTTTTTCGGAAGGCGAAATGTTTACAACCTTTAGAGAAATGTCCTGATATGGTTTGTGTGTTGAAAACATAGAAACTTATGTGTCAAATGTATATGCTACTAGTGTTCCTCTTTTGGAACTGGGTTGTGATGGCTTTCATAAGTTTTCTTCCCTGTTGAAATTGGTTTATGCAGAGTAATGGTTCTTGTGGAAACACGGTTAGCTAAGAAGAGATGGAAAATAACGTACATAATAGATGTTGATAACACTGTGAGGCTTGATTAAAAGCCCGAGCTTGAGTTCGACCGAATTTTTAATTACTTGAAACTCGGCTTCTAAAAAATTTGATACACTTGAACTTAGAAAACTCGATAGTTCGGATCGATTTCACCAAATATATTAAAACTCGGAATATGATCGGCTCGACTCAAGTTCGATTCAATTAAATCTATAAAATATTGATGACATATTGAATATTTTAATTAAAAATATATTTGTAGTAAAAAAAACCTTAACAAGGCTCGCGAATTTTAAGACTCGGAGTAATTTGAAGCCTGTGCTGGGGCGCCAGGTGTGCGTTGTGCAACTCCAGCCATAGTCAGTAAATAATTCAAATAGCTTGTGCTTGAATTAAGCTCGATTATTATCAAACTAAAATCGAAAATATTACGATGAATTAGCATAAATAGTTTGACTCGTATATTATCGGGCCATCCGTCACAAGTTACTATTCCCTCCTTCTCATATTATGTGTCACATTTTCTTTTATAAAAGTCAAATTTATCAATTTTTCACTAATGATTAAACATTACTCGTATATTATTTCAAAAAACTAAAAAATTTAGATTAAAGTAGATTAAATCTACTTTTCGGTGATCTAATTTTTTTATTTTGTTCAATTATAAATTATTAATAAATCTCAGTCAAACATAAGTCAATTTGACCGGCAAAAATCCGAATAAGACGAGATGGAGGGAATACTAACTTTCGGCACTATGTATAAGTTGTCCCAGGTTTACTTTAATAACATTTATTAACAAGCGAAATCTCTTTTTAAGTGATATTTTGTTTTCACTTATTTTTTGGTACCACCATCTTTTGGTTCACTTTTTATGATTTATAATTCTATATATATTATTTTTACCCGTTTTTCTTTATTAATAAACATTTTAAGTGATACTTTGTTTTCACTTATTTTTTAGTTCTATCACTTTTTGTTTTTAGTTTTTATGATTCATGTTATAAATCTAAGTGTAATATTTTTATCCTTTTTAATTCCTATATGACTTATAAGTTATAATTCTATATGTATTATTTTTACCCGTTTTTCTTTATTAATAAACCAAACCTATTTTTAAGTGGTACTTTGGTTTCACATATTTTTTAGTTTCGCCACCTTTTGATTTCACCTTTTATGAATAATGTTATAACTCTAAGTGTATTATTTTTACCATTTTTTATTCCTATATAACTTATAATTCTATATGTATTATTTTTACTAATTTTTTAAATTTTTATAAGCCATGAATTTTTATAGGTTTGGATCCTATTTTTAAATATATTTTAAAATAAATTAGTTCATAAATTGGCTCAACTAAATAGGTTCCGAGAAATATGAACCACGACCAAGTAAATAGGCCATATGTTTAAATTGAAATTTTTTAATTTAATTTTTTTTTAATTTGTTGGTATAATTCCATTTTAATAAAATGGTATGAATATTATAAAAACTGTATTTTGGTTTCACCACTATAAAATAATAAAATTGTTGAAACCGTAATATGATTACAATTCTATTTTCGTAAAACTCTAAATTATTTCTTGATTTTCATCTTAGTACGGTTACGCCGTATTCTGGTTTCACCCATATATTTCTCTTTCATGTAGAGTTCTATGTTGGTTTTAACAAAATATAGATTGGAATCATATTATAGTTACGATATTTCTATTTTTCGAAGAATTGTTTTAAATTTTTTATTAAAATAATAAAATAGAATTCTTTAAACAGTGTTATTATTAATTAATAAGGAAACCATTTTTTAAGGGATACTTTTGTTTCACCCCTTTTCGGTTTTACGAACATTCGGTTTCACCCCTTTTTAAATCTTACTATAGCTCTAAATATACCATTTTTATTCTTTTTTTATTCATATATGACTTATAATTCTATTTTTAATATTTTACCCGTTTTTTATTATTATATACCACATATTTACAGTGTTCTAAAAATCGGTCGCTTAACCGATTCATCAGCCGAATAATCAGAATTCGGACGTGTCCCGTCTCGATTAATCGTTAATCAGGTCAAAGTACGATTTTTTTAAAAATCGGTCAAAAGTCGGGCAGTTCGGGAAAAATCGGTCGATCCGGGTCAAAAATCGGTTGAATCAGTTAAAGTTTGAAATTAATAAAAAAAATAAGAAAAATTTAAGTTTTTCGAAAAATAATAATTAACATTCATTTTTTTGTTAATCTTACCATTTAAACATCAATATTGAATTAATGACATGTGTTTTTATTTTTGTAAATTATATTTAAGGTTAGTGACATTTAAATAGAATTATTTATTATCATTTATTAAATAAATTGTTTTCGATTAATACTCCGATTAATCACCAATTATACGATTAATCACTGAAAGGTCCATCCACCGAACAATCCCGATTTTCGCTTTTTAGAACACTGCATATTTATATTATTTTTATATAAACGGAATTGTATATACATTGTAATTTCTAGATTCATACCTACATAATTCAATTTTAGCACCAAATGCAAATTTATACATACATAATGAATATTTTATTGGAAAAATGTATGCAATCTCAAACTATATAAAAACACAAATTCAGCTAATAATAATTAATTTCATATGCAATTACTTAGTAGTGTTGATTTAATTTTTTTTTAAATTATCCATCATTCGTTTTGCGACTAAAGTTATGATGTAAAATATTAATTGTGTTTTTTTGAACAACAGATTCATAATAACGTTGAGTTTATTGTTCTAATAAAATTTGAGTTAATGAAAAATACATATAATTTAAAAAGAAAAATTACAATAATCATACAATTTTATTTATTATTATATATTTTAATAAAAAAGTAAACTAACTTTTTATAATCATTATTTGATATTGATATTTTGATCTCGTCTCGTACTACGCACGGATTATGTACTAGTACAATTTACGAGGGAGGCCCATTGGGAGAGCATATTGGGCTCACATCTCACCGTCTTATTCTTTTGGGCCGTTTAACAAATCATTATTTCTCATTCTTTTTTACCTCCCATCCTGCAAGTCAAGAACCTGATTCAACCATTAAATTTAACTTTTAGGTAGATCCCCTCGTCAATCACCGACAGGCAAAGTGACACAAAAATCGAGGTGCCCTCAAGCCGCCACGTATCAGACAACTGTTGAGCTATCGCCACGTATCTCAATAAACAATAATGCAATTACTGATGCAATTACCACAGGTACATTTTTTACACACGAACCACAATTAGAATCATTTTCTGGTTCCGGGCACAATAACTAACCGGTGGTTAAAATCTTAAGATCTAAGATAGGAGAAGAAGGCCGAAACAAGATATTATATTTTTTAACAAATATAACTTCAGTCTTACCCGAAACAGAATACAAGTAAGACTAAAATCTCATAAACGGGAATTTAAGCTACCTGTCCGATAAATTTATTTTTGAGGTAATTTGTCCGCCTTTGTCATAAGCAGAGACGACAGAGTGCAGAGGGAGCCCTGACCCCCTAGATTTTCCAATACGATCTTTCTGATACTCGTTTCGTCCTGTTAAATATTTCCTCTTTTGACTTTTGTAGTGTTCTCGGTAATCGATTGATTACTAATTTACGTCTAATTTATAATATCAAATATAGTCGTGAGTGATTTTGTTGGATTCGTATTTATGAGTACTTTAATACAATGAAGTTTTTATATTTAATATTAATACGAAATTAAAAATATTAACAATCAAAAAGTGTATATTGGTAAACGTGTCCAACACAAATAGTAAACGTTTTTAGGGACGGAAGGAGTATTATTTTATAGCAAATGTACCTGTTGATCAGGGGCCTTTAACCTCTTCATCATCATCCGTAAAAAAAAACCTTGTTCATCATCACTTAAACCCTTGTTCGAATCTTGTAATGTTCTTTTAGTATTTTTTTTTTTCTTTATTTTTCAATTTTTACCATTGTTTGTTGTAATTTTTTATTTTCATATTTATTTATTCAAAATTATTAACATTTCAAATCATTATTCGAGTAAATTTTATAATTGATAATAAAGTAATACAAGTTAAGTATTTTTTTAAATTTAGATTTTTTTTTAATAGTTTAACTTTATTTTTTTAATTTTTAAAATTATTATTTAAAACCGACCTCTCTAAATTTTTGTTCTGCCTCCGTCACCAGTCATAAAAGTAATCAGTAGATACTGTGCAAGAGTGGTGAACGTGAGAGTGAATGTTGGGGTGAGCGCGGTGCGGGCGGTGCGGTTTTTTCCTCAAACCGTAAACTAAATCGCACATGCGGTTTGCTCAAATTTCCAAACCATAACCGCACTGCGTACCCTCGAAAACCGCATAAAACACACCACGAAAATGCGGTGCGATGTGGTGCGGTTCACTGCGGTTTATAATTTACAAGTTCAAAAAAATTAAATAAATACAAAACTTAAATTTAATCAAATTTCCGAAAATAGTTTTAGTAAATCAGAATGCAACATATTAGTTCACTGGTATAAATACTTGGATTTTGGTTTTCCTAGTGAAGAAATACAAAGAAAAAATTGTGTAGTCTCTTTTTTATTTGTCAGAAGATCGTGTGGTCCATTTGAATTCCTAATGAATTTAACCAATAATTCTAACTCAATAAGGATGCTATGACCATTTGGTGAAATTCGGTTTAACTAAGAATATAAAATGGTTTTTTATGTTACCGATAGGAATATAAGTGTGTGTGTATATATATATTTATAATATATTAAATATTGCGGTGCGGTGCGGTTTGAACCGCATTTCGGAAATTTAAAATCACAACCCGCACCGCACCGCGCGGTTTATTAAAAATTCAAACCGCAACCGCACCACAAAAATTAAAAACCGCGTTTTGCGGTGTGGTTTGGTGCGGTGCGGGCGGTTTTTACGGTTTGTGCGGTTTTCTACTCACCCCTAAATGTTGTGTTAGCCTTTTACAAAACTAATGATCATGACCTATTAATTAAAAAAGGGATTTTTTATAGTGTGCACAAGAGAACACAATAGTCACTAACTCCGATATAAAATGAACTCTTCTTATTTGTGATTGAATAAAAATTGTTAATGATATCATGCATTAACATCAATTCCACCAATAGAAAGAGACCATTTTTATTGGATTTAGTTAATAATGTATGCGAATTAAAAATCCCAACAGTCAAGATATGAGAAGCAAAGGTGTAGTTAAATTAAAGAGACAAATATAACGCATTTCAAGGTTACAAAGTCCAAGAAATGTTACACCTTTGCCCAACTAAAAGAATCTTTCAACCGACCAAACCCTACAATCAAACATTAAAACACTCAAAACCAACACACCCTCCATCTTCATGCAGACCCTCTGCTATAATACTAAACCAACCTTCACTTCACTTACAAAACCCTCCACAACTTACATCTCCATTAGCATAAACCTATCATAATGTCTTGGTTAATCTCTAAAAAGCCTCAAGAAGATGATGAAAACAAGAACAACTACAATGTGGACTCAAAAATGATAGTAAGCAGTCATTTGCAGTTGAAGACCGATCCGAATAACAAGACAGGTGCACTAGACAAGGAAGTTGTTCTCCGGCGAATACGACAACGGAAGCGTGTCAATAAATTCCGGTCACTCGTGGGCTCGTTGCTCCCTTCAACCAAGAGTACTAGTGGTGAGCAAGATCATGATAAAGATGACACTGAAAGCAGCATTAGTAGTCCAGTGCAAGTACTGCCCCAGAACAGTACTACTAAATGTGTTGACAATCCTTTTGTAGATCCTTAGTTTTTTTTTATTGCCATTTCCTACTAGTAATGTAGTAATGTAATGTACAGTCTCTGTTTAAATTTCTGCAATCCTATTACCTGTTTGAGTCTCTGTAAAAAATGGTGCCTAATTTGTTACACCCTGCACACACAAGATATATTATTACACCTTCATAGTTACAAGATTAACTTTTAGAAGCTATAAAGATTGGCATGGTGGTTGAGTTCTTGTCCCCCATGCGGCGGAAGGTCAAAAGTTCCACTCATGACCTACGTGAAAAAGCCCTGAAATGCATTTGTTCAACACCAAAGCAAGTGTCAAGTGCAGTATTTGTTCAACAATGAAGCCCACTACTTATAAATCAGCACAAATCTAGAAAGAAAAGCCCACACTCTTAAAACAACTAGAAATGAAAGCCCACTATACTTAAATCAGCACAAATCCTTACCATATCTCAAAGGCCCAATGGGTAATTGTTATGGGCTTTCTTTTTCTTCATCACCATTGCTTTATTGTCATTACATTGCAAAAACATTATCATTTCTAATCTAAATCATTATGCTATTTTTAAACATTTGAATATGTAATAATTAAATTTTTTATCTTTCAATATTTTCAGTAATGGCAAAAGTACTCCTTGAAGTCAATAGAATAGATGATGATGATTTCTAGCACTAATTGTCAAACAATATTCACATTAAAACTGTCCTTTACTTTTTCTTAATCTCTTCTATATATAATAGTGAGATTAAAAAGTCTCATTAAAAACACTAAATTACCCCTTTTTTTAATTTTTATATAAAAAATCTGTTTTATGGGAATCGAACTCGAGATATTTCATCCACCTATACAATCGAATACCACTACACCATAATATCACATGTGTTTTTTATCATACATATAATATGTAAGTGTGCTAAATGAATATTTTATTTAACTTTAAAAATATTTACTTGAATTCCGTAAAAAGAAGATATTTACTTGAATATTTGTACAGTTAAATTTAAAGAATTAAATTCCGGATACAAAATTAGACATAGTATACATAAATGAATTACTATCTTATTTATTAATCTTTTTTTAGTTTGAAAATGTATCTCATATATTTTTAACATATTTTATTATTATAAAAAGTAATTAAAATACTCGAAATTTGACTACATGACCCGGCCGAAAAATATTGTCACATTCTACGTGTAGTAAATTTAAATTACAAGTTCGGCAAAAATATCTTACCAATAATGTGAATTTTTTTAATAACTTATGTTAATATAAATTAATGTATTTGAGGTGTTTATAAGATCAAGTCAATTGATTATTTATATTAAAATTACTAACTTCACTGGTAGCGCATTTTAACTTTGGGACTTGTCCCGATTTTAAAATATTCGAAATTTGATATGAGATCTCACGAGATTTTTTAAAACTACGATGATATATTAAATCGATTTATTTTTCATTTTTCACTTTAAAAAAACTAACTTTTTAAAAAGAATTCTTCTAAATAAATAATATTAATTGATCAAGATAATATTGTACAAATATTTTGAATTATCCAAATAAAAGTTATATTTATACTATACTGTAATATTTGATTCAATGCATTTTATACTATTTAAAAAATATATATATTGTTCAATAATCTAAATGAATTAACCAGTTCAACTAATATTTATAAAACTATATCAAATTGAAAAATATTTAATTTTAGAAGAATAATATACATTATTATCAAATTATTAGAAGAAGAAGTATTAGAGTAGTAATGAAAGGAACTTAAAAACGGTTTAAATAAAGATATAATTATTATTTTTCCTTGGAATCCTTGAAAAAAATCATGAATATCAATAATAAGACTTTATAATATATAATTTATTTTTATGTTACAACCATGATTGATACTAAGTTGCGTAAAAACTAGATATAGATTGTTTGTCAGTGATAATATGAATATCATATTTAAATTATTGCAAATTTATTTATTACATAATTTTAATTTTTGAATAATTATAAATGCATGTTATTTACATAATTATTTGTCTCACTAGATGTTAATAGTGATTATACATGTACATAAATCAGATATTTATCATATAAATAATTGAAACCATCGTAATTTACTAAGAAATGTAACATACGACAATTTACATGCTCACACACACATAACTTAATGTTACTTTCGTAACCGTGTAAATAAAAAATTACTCCCTCCGTCCCAGTAGGAAGTATACATTTGATTTGGGCACAAAGATTAAGAAAAAAATGGAATGTTAAGAGAAAAAGTAAGAAAAGTGGGTAAAGTTATGGGGTCAATCAATATTTAATGTATAAAGTTAGTGTAGTGGAAGAAAATAGTGAATATGTGTGGGTGTAGTTAATTTTTATATTATAAATTTTTTACTATTTTTGGTAAGTTTTGAAATGTATAGAATTAAATGGGACACCCCAAAAAGGAAAATGTATAGAAATGATGCGACATATGGAGTAACATTTTTCCATGTATACATACTTTAAATTTGAAAAATGTTCATTAAATTCAACTTTTATATTAACAATAGTGTAAATTTTACATTATTGTATAATATGATTGCAAGTCATCCTAATTTCAATTATTTATTTTTTATTTTTTTAAATTGAGTAAGTTAATTGTAAGTTAGTAGTGAACTCAATAATAATATAGATCAGTATATATAGTTTATTTAAATAAAATTCAAAATTTTTGGTTAACTCTGTATTCAACATAAATGTTATTTTTTTAACTTTATATTCGTGAACATACTAACGACATTCTACAAATTAAGTATAATCGTTTCGTTTTAAACGTATATTGAGTACACTATTTATATTCATTCATTAAATATAAATTATACAACACAAACAAATATATAGAGAGAGAGAGAAAATTTTTCTATAGAGACCCATTTTATTTGGAGACCTTGGAGACCTATCTTACAACCATTAGATTAGATTACATTGTGAGATTAAATATTATGTTATAACAATTAAATTAAACATTTGTGTACCCATTTATTACTTGATTCACTATACACAATCATCTGCCATTATCTCTCCCACTAATCATTATTTTTATTATCCGTGGTCATCAAATATTATAAAATGTAGTACTTTAAATTTAAATAAAAAATATAATACAACTTGCAAAATCAAATATTATGTGAAAATTATATTAGAAAAATTATAGTGCAGAACTTAGTGTAGATTTTTTTAAAATAAATAAAATGTAGTACTTTAAATTCTAAATAAAAATATATAATTTAACATGCACAACACATATATGTGAAAAAATATATTTAAAAATAGAGTTTTAGTGCATAACTTAGTCTAATAAAATTATAATGTAATATATTTGATGTGGGGTAAATGACAAAAAAAGTATTTATGCATAAATAAAAACTTAGTACTTTTAATCCTAAATAAAAAAAAATATAATACAATTTGCAGAATAAAATATTTTGTGAAAAAAATTATTAAAAAAATATAGTACAAAACAAATCGTAGAACTTTATAAATAGAGTGTAATACTTAAAATTATAACATGTAGTGCTTTTAAATCTAAATAAAAAATATATTGCAACTTGCAGAATAAAAAATATTATGTGAAATATAAAAAAAAAATAGAGTGCAAACATTTTGTAGATTTTTTATAAATATAGTGTAGTACTTTAAAATCTAAATAAAAAATATAATTTAAAATAAACAAATAATATTTGAAAATTATATTCAAAAGTAAAGTTCTAATGCATAACTTAGCCTAATAAAATTTATAGCTTAATATATTTGATGTAGAGTAAATGACAAAAAAATGTTTTTATACATAAATAAAAAAAAATTATAGATAAAAAGAATTATATTGAGTAAGGAAAAATAAACTACTTAATGTATGTAAAGTAATACATTTAGTTTTATATTTTATTTTATACATATATAATTTAATATGAGACGTACATTTCATCCAATATAACAGGTTTTATGTTTTATTTTATAATGTAATATAAGACGTACATTTCATCGAATCTAGCACGTTTTATGTTTTATTTTATAATGTAATATGAGACATGCATTTCATCCAATCTAGCAGCCTATAAACGGACTCCAAATCTCCAAATAAAATACGGGTTCCACTGAACTTTTGTCTATATATATATATATATATATATTGTTTAATGAGTTATATTTGAAATGTTGTGTAATTTGGTATTGTCTTTTATGAAAATAATACACATTGATAAATAATCAACTTGTATTTGATATACGTTAGACATTGTATAACATTTATTAGTAAAAAAATAATTAAAAATATTATAATTACATGATGCATAAAAAAATTCTAAAAAATGACCCGTGCGATGCCCGGGTTATTATGCTAGTTTTTTTAATAATGCAAAGTAAAAATATAATCATATTGCCAATAAAGATTTTAAATCTACTTTCTGTACATGTAAGGTACGTACATACTTTTTCTGTGTGTTCTACTAATTAAAAATCCTCATGTTTTGATGATGAAACTCCACTATGATGAGACAGTATCATAAGTAATCAACTAAATTTATACTAGTGGATAAGTGGTTCAAAAAGCCTTTCCATAAATTATTGTAAAGAAAGTTTCAGCAATTATCTGAAAGTCCACCAAACGATTTAAACTTATAAATTCTTTAGAAAAAGCTACTAGTTACAGATCTTCCAAATTAATAATAATTTTATTTTCCAGTATTTTAATGTTGATTTTGGGACCGAATTTAAAGTCTATCAAACGTCCCGCAAAAAAGAGAATGCGAGCAATTATTCCGTCAATTAACCTTATACGTGATAATAAGTTAATATTGTCATAGTAAATTCAAGAATACAAAACATAAGACACATTAGACCCATATATATAATGGGTCTGCAAAAAAGAAAATGCGAGCAATTATCTCATCAATTTACCTCCTACGTGAGAATAAGTTAATATTATCGAAGTAAGTTCAAGAATACAAAACATAAGATACATTCGATCCATATATAAGTGGTCTGCAAAGAAAAAACGCGAGCAATTATCCTGTCAATTTACCATCTATACGAGAATAAGTTTATATTGTCAATTGAAGAATATGAAACATAAGAGACATACAACCCATATATAATGCCATAATAGGCCTCATGCCTTCGAATTTCTTATCATTCATATTTCAGCATCAGAGCAGTTTTTAATAGCGACCCTAATTTTATATTTTTGTATCCTCATTTTTAACTTCGTTTGTCAGCAACGGTCGCTATTTTAATGGTGACCCTAGAATGCTTTAATATTATACAGTTACTTTGCACATGTTGAGGAAGTATCGAGTTGTATGTTCTTGTAGTATGTGACGTTTTTATATGGGTAAATATGATCACCAGCTGTGATCGCGGTCCGGTTTGATTCGGTTTATATGTTAAATCAGAACCAAACCGCATAATTGCGGTTTTGAAAAAATTTAAACCATACCACATATTATAACCCAATAAAACCAAAACACTCGGTTCGGTTTTATTCGGTTTGGTTTAGCGGATTTTGACGGTTTAAGATATTTCTTATTAGTGTATTCGGGAAATAAAGTAATATTTTTTATTTTCTTTTTTTTCTAAGCAACATTTCTTATATTTAAACTTTCTTTCTTACAATTTAAATAAGTAATAATATATTTATTTATTCTATCGTAGTAAAGTATAACATTCGTATTAGTTGCAAATGATTAACGTTTAATAACATGTTGATTAATTAGTTGTAATAATAAATATTCAATGTAATAGTAATAAAAAATTTATCAACATTATTTTTAAAGGAAATAAATACACAATACACAATTTTAGTTACTGATTATTGAATATAATTATTTTATGTTATATAATCATAAATATAAAATTATATATATATATATATTAATGCGGTTCGGATCGGAAGCGGGTTGGTTTAAAATCAAATCAAAACAAAAACCATAAGCCGCGGATTTTTAAAATAGTTGAACCGTACCCATAAACCACATTTCGGTTTCAGTTTAGATCGGTTTAATATCGATTCGATTTATACGGATTACGCGATTTAACCCGAACCGTGATCACCCCTGATGATCACAATTCCAGGCAATCCATTTAATTCTTATTCCACAACTTAGACTCAGAACTGAGTAACTGGTGATTTGTTCAACTGTTATTGAGTTTACGAAAGTATAAAATCCAAGTTCAATTAATATATTCGTATATATTATCTGTGTCCGTGATCAAAATGAAAAAAAATAATATTTCTGAATCATATTATAACTTTTTTTTTGAATTATAATTGTTAGATAATTGATTCAACAATTAAAAAATTGTTTGTTGCATGACCATTTTCTGGCTGGGACCGCCCATTTGTATATTTATCAATTCGTTGAGATTAGGGTTTTAGAAATGTGTGGCTAGTTAGTAAGCGCACATTTGGCAGGAAGCGGCAAGAAAATAAATCAGCATTCACACTCAAATTAATACTCCCTCTCTCCCATTTATTTTTATACACTTTCTTTTTTATATCTCATTCAATTCTATACATTTCAAATTTACCAAAAATTTAATAATATAAAAATCAACTACATCTATTATTTACTGCCACTACATTCAATTAATCCATTAAATATTGATTGGCCCACCACTTTACTCAACTTTATACTTTTATCTCGCTAAGTTATACTTTTTCCTTCTCTCTCATTCCACTACTTTTACCAAAATTCTCAAAAATAACATTACTTTACTACTATGTCTATATACAAATGTCTGGACGGTAGGAGTAGACTATCGTGGAGAGTGGAGAGTGGAGAGTGGAGAGTGGAGAGTACGGAGAGTGGGTATGAATATACAACCAGATAGATGTAGATCATCACTACTTGTCAAACTGAGTTTGTTACAACATCCCCTGTATTTTGGTTTCTTTACACAACTTTCTCTCCATTTCTTGCTAAAATGTACCCCTCAATCCATTTTAATTGTTTACATTTGTGAGGAAGTGTCGATATGTATTTTAAGGTGCATAAAAAGTATAGTTATATAATTTATTTTTATAATTTTCTTTTTATGAATAAAAGTTAAATGGTTTAATTTTTATTCAAAAAAATAAAATTATAAAAAAATTACAGAAATATACGTAATATGCACCTTAAAATGCGTGTCGGACTCTCTCTAAAAAATGTAAACAATTGAAAGGGACGGAGGGAGTATTATTAAAAAGTAAGGTTAAGGGAACCTAAATTTAAGTGATCCTAATCACTATGAAATTTTATTCTCAATATTATAGTAATAAGATAAAATTTTATATTAAAAGTATTCTTATTTTAAGTTTATTTTTAAAAATACGATAAACATTATGTATGACCTTTTTGCGAATATTTCATATAAGATTGTAAAATACATAAGGTTTTTGCGAATGTTGCATATAAAGTTGCAAATATTGTATGAAGAGTTTTTTTTGTTTTTTTTTTAATTTCGAGAGTAAGGAATGGTGAAAAAATAAAACTGATCCCGAATATATATAAATAATAACCCCTTAAAATTTAATGCGAGGATAATTTTGTTATTCCCCCACTATTTTGATCTAAAAATTAATAAAAAAAACTCCCGAAAATAACAATTTCCTGCTTTTTATTATTAGTCTAAATTATTCTAAGAAGCAGTTTTTCCCTTTTATCATCAAAATTCTCACATTGTCATCCTTCCATATCTGCCCCTGACTTTGTCACCACTCTAACCAACTCTTTTATAATCTGCATCTACCATTTTCTAACTACTACAAAACAGACGAAACATTTCATATTTCTGATCAACAACTTAGATTATTATGCCATGAATATAAACACAACCAAATTGCAGGCAAGTTCATCTCACAGTATCAATATCATTACACTTCTTATTCTTCTCTCATCAACATTAGTACCACAAACACATGCATCAACAAAGTGCCAACAATCATGCGGCTCAACCAAACACCTTCCTTTCCCATTCGGCTTCTCCTCTGCTTGCCAAATCCAGCTCACCTGCATCAACGACACCGTTTTTATCGGAGAATTCCCGGTGCAAAAAATCACTTCTGACAAAATACTTGTAAACATACCAGCCGAATGTGGCCGTCCTATGAAAACCCTGCAACAATTCTTTAACCTAAATTACGCGCCGACTCGAGACAACGGGATTCTCTTACAGAACTGCACTACTCCAGTAACAGGCTGTTTGATTCCTAGTACTCTAGTGCAAACAAATTTGGAGTTTTTAGATTGTGGATCATCGATAAAGAAAGACAAAATAAGTTGTTATTCGGAGCAAAATAAGGAGACAGAATTTATCGACTATGTCAATGTTACGAGGACTAAGTGTGAGTCTCTGATCTCTGCGGTGTCTACGCAGACTTTTAGTAATAGCTCAGCTGTGTCATTGGAAGTTCAGGTGGTGCAGTTAGGGTGGTGGTTACAAGGGACTTGTTCGTGTTCTAAAGATGCAACATGCACTAATATTACGTCGCCTGTTAATAAGCAGCCTGGGTATCGGTGTAGTTGCGATGATGGATTTCATGGGGATGGATTTAGTGCCGGAGTTGGATGCCGGAAAGGTACGTCTCTTTCACTCATAATATTCCGAATAGGCGAATACTAGTTTCCAAATCATGTGAATTTAGCAGGAAATATTATTTTTTCGAATTAATTGTTAATTTACTAAGGTTCGAACAAATAACGTCCGCAGAAATTAGGGAGATATCGCTACACCGAGATGTTTCGTTTGTGTATTTATTTTTTACTATCCTACATGCAAGAATAATGATGTTAAGGAAAACAGGGAACCTTCTTGATTTCTTTTCTAGGTTTAGTTACTTTTATGATTATATTAATTAAGAGTAATCTTATATATCCAAAATAAAATTCAAAAATATTTTTAAATAATAATGACTCCTATCAGTGTTATAAATTTCGGAAATCAAACTTATTCGGTTGAGGTACCGATTTGCAAATTTATCGGACGATATCGTCCGATTTATCAGAAATCGGTCAAATCGAACAAATATTTTTAACCAATTTTCATGTAATTTATCTGCATTTTTTGAAAAATCGGCCTATTTACTCCTATATGTGTACACAAGTAGTCCATTTAATTTTTGGTAGAACAACTAATGATAGTGTGATAACTCAGCATTTGAGAACAAGTTCATGAACAATTTTTTTGGTTTATTTAAAAAATTAGAAATGAATAGTTAATTTGTATAATATACAATATTTGATTAGGGCTGCTATCCCTCTGATAATGATCAACGAGGTCCACTTAACCAGCATGATTAGAAAATGCTAAACAAGATTATCAAAGTCCATAAAAAATTCATAATGTGGTCATAATCTTTTCATACACGCAACAAAACAAAGTTCAACAAACTTGACTTTAATGAGCCCATTCATCAAACAAGAGCCAATAGCAAGCACTAAAATCTTTATTTAATCGAATAAAGTATGAAAATAGGGAAACTACTTGGAATATAGATGCATAATTATTTGTATGTCTTTGCAAGACGTATCTTTATTTGGATGCTTGCGTCTGTGTGAAGAATATGTGATGCGAGTGTGTACAAGTTATCGACCGTTCAGCATTTTATCATGTTTTGAATATAATTATAAAATATAATTATACAACTGTCTCATAAATTTTATGGCCGTTTGGTTATGTACAATAATTTGGCCAGTTTTTCTGACCGGAACTAGTTGACAATACTGACTTTAGTTAATAATGCTGAGAGTGTTCTAAAAATCGGTCAATTCGGACGAGCAATGAGTACTCGAAAATGGGAAGTGAACCGATTTAAATTTAAGCTAGAACTTGGTCGAGTATTTGGATGCTGAAAACGAGTACTCAAAAATCAGCCGATTACTCAAATTTTGGAGACGTAACCGAGTGAATCAGATTTCCGAATTTCACAAACTTGAAACTCACATGTCAAACTAGATGAACCGGTTATTCAACAATTTATCGGTTAAGCTATAACTGGTTCGAGGTTTTCTACATGGAAGCTTTTATTTATTTGCAAATTGTTTTCATACCGTTCATAATTTGTCCCAGCATCTACCTTTGTAACATACATGATTGCACAGAAAATTAATTTTGTTCTAAAATTTTTCCAGGTTTCAGATTTGTTATTGAAGTTTCTATTTGATATCTTGTTAACATTATATCACTGACTTGTTAATAGATTTAGGGTGCAACATATGGAGGTTCTTTGCAGGCCATTGTGGAGGAGGCAATAGAGTTGTCATGTTAGTTGGAGGTAATGCCAGTTTTCATTTGCAAGCCCTTAAGTTTAATTACCTGAGAAAGCTTAACTGTAAGAACATGACAATGTTTTCCAGGTCTTACTGCTGGTGTTTTGCTGATGGGATGCATTGGACTAGTTCTTCGTCGTCGATTTGCAACGAAGACCGAACATAGAAGAATTGGCAGACTTTATGATACTAAAGGCCTTAGCATACCTGTATTTCCCTACAAGGAAATCGAAAAGGCTACTCATAACTTTTCTGATAAACGTCGACTGGGGACTGGAGCCTTCGGAACTGTGTACTGTGGAAAAATCCGCGGGGATGATCAGTGGGTTGCGATCAAAAGAATCAAACGTGGAGCAGATGCAGAGAGCATTGAGAACGTTATGAATGAGATTAAGCTCCTCTCTTGTGTCAATCATCCAAATCTTGTGCGCCTATTAGGCTGTTCAATTGAAAGAAATGAACAGATTCTTGTATATGAGTTTATGCCTAATGGAACTCTCTGCCAGCATTTGCATAGAGAAAGAGGCAGTGGGCTTGCATGGTCGGTTCGCCTCACAATTGCCACAGAAACTGCTCAAGCCATTGCACATCTCCACTCTAGTATAAACCCTCCTATATATCACAGAGACATCAAATCCAGCAACATATTGTTGGATTACAACTACAAGACAAAACTCGCGGATTTTGGACTTTCTAGAATTGGTATGACTGAATCCTCGCATATTTCCACTGCCCCTCAGGGTACGCCAGGGTATCTTGACCCTCAGTATCACCAAAACTATCATCTCTCGGACAAAAGTGATGTCTATAGCTTCGGGGTGGTGCTTCTTGAGATTATAACGGCATTAAAAGTGATAGACTTCACCCGCCAGAAGAACGAAGTGAATTTAGCTTCTTTTGCTATAGATAGAATTGGGAAAGGGCTACTGAATGAAATCATTGATCCCCTTCTGGTGTCAACTTTAGACAACGCAACCTTTTCATCAATGCACAAAGTGGCAGAACTGGCATTTAGATGTATAGCATTTCACAGTGAAACGCGGCCTTCAATGACAGAAGTAGCATTTGAACTAGAACAAATCAGGCTTAATCAATGTGAAACCACAGAAGAGATAAACACAGCTTCATTAGGAGACCGGAGTCCTCTGAGAGTTGCCACCAAGATATCTGCATTGGACAACAAAGGTCTGTCTGCGAGTTCAAATTCAGTAGAGAGTGAGAAAAACTTTTCGCCTGTTTCTGTGCAGGACTCATGGACAACTGACAGAAGCTCCCCTTCATCAAATGGTCTGCTCTCTCAGAAAACTCAGTGAATGATATTATACCATGACTACAAGTGGCCAACCAAGAAATCTGTGTTCGCCAGGAAATTAGGTCTGTCTGCGAGTTCAATTCAGTAGACGGTGAGAACTTTTTGCCTGTTTTTATCCGGAATTCTTGGAAAGCTGGTCGAAGCTCCACATCCACAAATAGTCTGCTCTCTCATACAACTCGGTAATCTATAAGTATTTACCTTCATCGGGGGGATAGCTTTCTGTGAGATGATTAAGGATTTTTGGTATTGCTGTAAGTACTTATTGTATATAAGTAGTCTACTATCTGTGGGTGCCAAAAGGATCTTGGTCTGTAGAATCATAACCAAAAACATTATAAACTGTAAAACTAAAGTTTCAAGAACCACTGCCACATACAACATACAGTTCTTGATCAGGTAAACACCAAACCAAACTACAAATACAGTCATACACAATATATACTTCTTAAAACTATGGTATCTATGAAAGCCTTACATCATTCTAGACTCTAGTTGAGCATTCCGCGACCAGTTACATACTATATTTTTCATCAGGTGAGACTTGAGAGTCACCTACAGGCTACATCATAGCATAATACTACCATACATACTTGAATATGCAACATTATGTGTAATGTTTTACACTTGCTGCACAATTCAGTAAGTCACCTACAATGTTATATGTAATGTTTTTGAGAATCTATATATACTTGGGAATTTAACAGTAAATAATTTTTAAATGTATAACATTATGCAATATTTTACAATTGCACTGCATCTGCGGAACTTAGAGCTTGCTTATAGCTTTTCTATTTTGCTGCATTTTACTGTGAGGACATTGACAACCACTTAATAAAGCAGAAAAGGAAAATTTAGACAACCAACACATTTTGATCATAAAGATCAAATGAACATGACAGGTTTCTTAACAAAAAAAAACATGACAGGTTCATTTGATAAGGTAAAATGACAGAACAATTGACATTTAACTATGCAAAGTATAAATGCTTTTGACCTTGCACGCAAAAACCAAACTAAGCATAGCACAGACATTATCCGATATGTACGTATATCTTACCTCTACTCTGATTATCAAGCGAATGTCACATCTCCTTTTAATCGGCTAAAATTACTTATATCATGGACTATGGTGGCCATTGCAAACTTTTATACTTTGGTCAATTTCTAATAATTTGAAATCCTATTGTCACGTTTTGGTTTAGGAAGTGCAGACAGCATCAACAAGCATGTGATAAAAAGGAGAAAAGATAGATTGGGACAACAAATAACACTTTCACCAACACATTTTTTATCACAAAGATCAAAATTCAAGATGACAATATTATCTGTTCCCAAAGTATATGAATGACTGAAAAAGCTAAAAAAATAATGCACATTTGCAAAAATATCACATCCCACTAAGAGCACTAGAACCTGAACTCAACCCGACCCGACCCATTAAACTTTCCGACCCACTGGAAAATCAAATACTAGCTCCCTTCAAAGAAGTGACAGTAACAGAAACTCCAATAGGAACCTTAGCCACATCGATTTCAAACGAATCATACCTTAAAAACAGCTCCACGACCAATAATCTCGCAGCCAAAACCACCAAATCTTTGCCAGCACACTGCTTATTTGCAACTGTTGGCCTCTCATTCTCGGGTCCATTAGACCACAACACATGTTTCAACAATTTTTCTCCTTCCCCAACAAACCGATCAGGCACAAACTCATCAGGCCTGTCAAAAATCTCCGGGTCCCTAGTCGCGAAAGGATGGTACCCCAAGATCATTTCCCCTTCTTTCACTTCAAAAGCCGCGTCATGAGACTCAATGATCAGATCACGCTTTGCACGCCCGTATTGAGAAGCAACAGGCGGATCAATACGAAGACATTCGTACACAACTGATTTCAGCAACAGGCCGATGGCTGCTACTTTCTGATCTCCTGCAGTAATCAAAATATTTCTCCGAATAAATAGATCTATGTCATACAATATTATAAATGTACTGAACATTGTAACAGATCAAACAATATCAAAGATACTCATTGTACTACTAGGTGACCAATCAAATTTCAATAGATGGAATATCCTTCTGACTTAACATAATGTTTATGTTCATCCAATGAATGAAGAAAAAAAGTTCAACTTCAACAATTTCACTGAAGATTATTCATTTTCCAGCATAAAGTTAATATGTAAATGACTATTGATCCAAATTCTCTATAAAAATTACATCCTTGTGATCAATTATGTTCCAAAATTGAAAACTTCCGTCTGGGATAGCAATCAGCCAATTAAGAGTCATTTCAAAAATGTGTCACTAGGGAAACAGAAAATTAGGTTCCTACTAGACAATCACAAATTGATATATTCGACTAAAGCATAAAGCATCACAAATAAAAATAAATTGATATGTTCGAACAAAGCATAAGCATCACAAATAAAAATGAAACTAGAGGTATGTTAGGCAAATCCTTTCTTAAACTTTACTGATTTATATGGAACGTGATTTCAATTTTATAGAACGGCGTAAGTGCACTCTATCTATTTTCAATGGTTGAAGATACACCGACAGGCATAATGCAACTGCTCGAATTGGCATAATGCAACTGTTCGAATTCAGACAAGATCTATCCAAAATTAATATAGAACGCCACATTCATAGTATTCTTAGGCCAATTGGGCATTTGTTCAACTGACATGAAACTCATGCTTGAACCGATCAAGCTCTAGTAGAAATTTGGATATCTCGAGGCATATACTAACAAAAATCAACTAGATGATTACACAACATACCAACCCAAACACCAGTTAAACCGTTGTGCCTAGAAGCCCTTATGGAAAAGGTTGAGGACAGCACTTGCATAACCACCTCTTCTAAAGCTCCAAGGTTCCAACGAAGATCCATAGTGTGATAACGGAGATTTAGAATTGGGTACCTAACTATCTACAGAAAACAAACTATGATCAAAGAATTGAGTAACAAACAGAGAACATAAAGCAATTTATCCAAGGAACTCTAATAGTTACACAATGTATTGTTAAAAAATAGGCAAATGCTACTAGTGAAAACAAAATAATAAAATCCATAGCATCTAGCCTCGAGGCTATCCCTCTTCTCTCGATAACAAGAGGTTGAGGGTTCAAGCCAATCTGTCTGCGATTATCGAAGCACCCTTATCAAAACGCTTGCTTTCAAAACCAAATAAATAGAATTGAGAATCTCTAAACACAACTAAATAAAAATGGCAGTAATATCAATTCAACATAGTAAGTTTAGAAGATATACCTGTCCTGGTCCCTGGACCATGATAAGTATCTTCACCACCTCGTTCAGTTCGATAATAGTTCTTGATTCCTTTCAAGTGATCCTCAGAACTACCTGTTCCCAGTGTTATGGATACATATACCACAGATACTTCTAATACTAAAAAACAAGTAGTATAATATAGAGTTCTGCAGTTGGGAGTATTAAACAATTAGCCAAGTTTCACAGCTGCATAACAGCTCCATTATGTAACAGAATTAGATCTAGAATATGATGTCATTCATGTAGTATAAATATAAGAACTCATCTCTGTATCAATCAAGTTAATTAATACAATTACTTTTCTCATTTCATTATCTTTTTCATGGACTATGGTGGCCATTGCAAACTTTTAAACTTTGGTCAATTTGTAATAATTTGTAATTCTATTGTCACGTTTTGGTTTAGCAAGTGCAGACAGCATCCACAAGCATGTGGAAAAAGGAGAAAAGAGAGATTGGGACAACAAACAACACTTTCACCAACACATTTTTTTATCACAAAGATCCAAACTCAACATGACAATATTATCTATTCCCAAAGTATATGAATGACTGAAAAAGCTAAAAAATAATGCACATTTGCAAAAATATCACATTCCACTAAGAGCACTAGAACCTGAACTCAACCCGACCCGGCCCATTAAACTTTCCGACCCACCGGAAAATCAAAAACTAGCTCTCTTCAAAGAAGTGACAGTAACAGAAACTCCAATAGGAACCTTAGCCACATCGATTTCAAATGAATCATACCTTAAAAACAGCTCCACAACCAATAATCTCGCAGCCAAAACCACGAAATCCTTGCCAGCACACTGCTTATTCGCAACTGTTGGCCTCTCATTCTCGGGTCCATTAGACCACAACACATGTTTCAACAATTTTTCTCCTTCCCCAACAAACCGATCAGGCACAAACTCCTCAGGCCTGTCAAAAATCTTCGGGTCCCTAGTCGCGAAAGGCTGGTACCCGAAGATCATTTCCCCTTCTTTCACTTCAAAAGCAGCATCATGAGACTCAATGATCAAATCACGCTTTGCACGCCCGTATTGAGAAGCAACAGGCGGATCAATACGAAGACATTCGTACACAACTGATTTCATCAACGGCATTTGTTCCATTATTCCCATAGTTATCTTCCCTCCGTTAGATCCGATCACAGATCGGATCTCGGTGGCTAACTTCGTGTGGACCTTCGCGCCCGCACGACCAATTGACTTCATCATATTAGGAAACAGAAACTTCATTCCGCCGAACGAATTAAAACACGTGGCAAACACAAAATTATGACACGCTTCGTCCTTGGAAATACCATTCTTCTCTGCTTCCTCGAGTAAAAAACCCGAAGACTCGTAGAAGAATTCGTACAATCTGTTATAATCCTTTTTCACTAAAGCAGGTGGCAGTGAAATTGAATGGATTAACAGTTCTTCTACGAGCTTCGGGAGTCCAAGGACTAATAACGGATGGAGATTGAAGAGTACCCATTTACTAACAAGTTTCGGGCCGTCACAGCCGAGCTTAGTATCAGCCGGATTGACACCGTGCAATGCTCGGGCTAAAAAATTAAACGCAGCCTGATCATTAGCTTCAGTAAAGCTTGTTTTCCCAGTACTAGCTATTTCAGCTTCGAGTTTTTCGAATAATTCACTGTAACTCGAATGAAACTCTGGAATGACTTTGCTAGCAGCTGATCTGAGCTGGAAAAATAATAATTTCTTCAATTTCTCGTGGTTTGGTTCAGACGGATCGAGATAAGATAAAACTCGATATCCGCCTGTTAGCTCAGTAGAAGGCATGAAAGTGCCCGTGAACAAATTCTTTTTTTCGACTTTCGAAACATCGAAAAGAACCGGGAAGCTTTTCCCGTCAAGTAATACCACAACGTTGGAGTTTGATGCAATAGGAGGTCCGGGTGGCACGTTAGTTCGAAAAACGGTTGACTGGTATTTTTGGATTCGAGATTTAAAATATTCCTCCCGGCCTTGGTTATAAAAATAGTCTAGTCGGTCGGTTAGCGGGCCGATCATAGGTAACCCGCAGCCTCCAGGGATTTTTCTGACCGGGAGGTTAGTGGATTCGGGTTGCGTGGACGCCGAAAGTGGTTGGGTGTCGGATACGGATGCGGAAATACGAGTACGACCGTGGAAGGCACGGGGATTATATGTTGTGGTGTTTTTGAAAGGTGGTTGAGATGAGAGTTGAAGAGAAGTGAAGGAGGATGTGTACGAGATTGATGCCATTTTGGATGCAAAGTAAGTTGAAATGTTTGTGTTAATGGAGTGGAGATTGTGAAGAGATATTTATAATTTTGTTTCTGGTAAAGAAGGTGCGACGACTTTTATTGAAAGGAGGCAAAAGGCAAAAGAAACTACTACATTTCTGCGTAATGGGTTTTCATCGGAAAATAATTAAAACGAGCGTTTCATTTCTCCGACCACGTGTGTTTGTTTCATTTTTGCGGCTAAAAATGAGGCTTTATTCTATAAAATCAATAATTTTATCATATTTTTACATGACATTTGTATTTATTCATAATAAAGTTAAATTGGAACAACCTGGATTTTGATACCGGCCAGATCTCCTTTATGATAGATAATGTTTTCTATTTTTATTGTTTGCACAAAAATTTTCAGCATGCAGAACATACAATTTCTACTTATTAAATTTAAATTATCTTCAATAATTTTAATAAATTATAAATATTCGTAAAATATACTTTACTAAATAATATTTTTATAATATTTTAAATATAGAACATAGCTAATTTCCGATGTCTCAAATGACGGTCTTGATAGAACTTTACTATGAGTTAATTTACACTTTTACTTTTTTCATACTTTTTCATTTTGTATTATTATGCATCTCCAAAAGTATACCCTGACAAATATCTCCAAACGGATACCCCTCCAAATTTCGAAACTTAGTCCCAAAAACAGCCTCGTTCCGGAAAACAGTGAAGCCAAAATAATATTCTCTTCATCCCAATTTATCTGTCTTATTTGATTTTTTGCAGTTAAATTGATCAAATTTTGACCGGAAATTTCAAATAGTATATAATCGAAAAAAATATAAAAATTATATCATTAAAAACGACATGTAATCTACTTTAATAAGTATTTTCGATTTTTCAAAATAATAAAAAATTAATATTTAATTTAAGATCAAATTTGAGTCAATTTAACTATAAAAAATCAAATATAACATATAAATTGGGACGGAGATAATATGGAAGAAAGTTGAGGATGAGGTATGAAGGCAAAACCAGTCAAACAGGACTCATCTCCTTGACTTTATTATTTAGTACACCCACACTGCTACACATACTATACATAGTACACATATTTAATGCAAATGTGCGCTGTTAACGTCGTGTATGGAAGGAAGCTTCATTTTAGTCAAAGTATTTTGTACTATTTCATCAAGTATTCAAAATTTTATAATCTTTGCTATCTTGTTTGTATAATTTTTAGGTAACATATCTCGGTCTCACTAAGTGGTTAGAACTTGGACGGAATACGGAATTTTAAAGAAATAAAAAAGAAATATATATATATATATATATATAATTTAGTGACTCTTACTCAAATTGGTGAAAAAATCTAGCAAATATTAACAATTGGACAGGATATTAAAAGATAACTAGCATAAAAACTCGTGCGCGGCACGGGTCTGTATTTGTATCGAAATATTATCTCGAACGAACTTGCGCCTATAAGAAATTAATTTTTAAATACGGTAAATGATTATTTCAACTTTATTTTATATTCATATAGCAGTTACGTAATAATGAATGATATACTTTTATAAATTTAATTACGTTTCATAAAAATTTAAATAAATAAATATGCAATGAAAATAAGATGACATAAAAGTCATCACTGTATTTCTTTTTTTTTCCTTTTCGAAGATATAGACAACTTAAGTGGTGAAAACTTATTATTGTTGTAAAGTTCGATTCTCGCTCACCCCCGATAATTTTGATATTAGATACTTAGTTTAAGGCATAAAAACCTAATTACCAAAAAACATTAAAACTATACTATTATAACAAAAATACTTGTAGTTTGTTTATAGAGATATGCATCGGGTCACTTTGGATCAGAAAGTGCTATCTGATCCCTGAACCCACCCTGCATCCCGAACGGAGATTCTATTTCCTTCCGATCCTCACTTCCGCACCCCAATGGGGAATCCCGCAGGATTTTGGATATACTTAAAAATAAAAATCATGTATTTTTATTTTGTTTTTAAAAAATAAGCTACTAATTCGTATTATACAAAAACATTAGTAATATCTCATATTTTTAAAATCAAATCATATTAAAATTGATTTACATTATAAAGAAATGATAAATTAAAAAATCAGACAAATATTTTTAAATAATATTTTATAGATTATTTTAAAAATACAATAATATTTTATTAATATTTATATAATAATTAATATAATATAATATATAAATATGTTATTATGTATATATATACATATAATCAGAGTCGGGGAAACGGGGCGCGGAGACACTAATCCTAGACTCCGCCCGATCCCCGAATTTTTATAAAACATTTCTCGTTGCTAGGCCTGCCCACGAAAACTTCTCGAAATCCCTGACCCGAACGGGCCGAGATCGATCGGGGTCATGAAGGACGACGTTAATTCCCATCCATATTTATTTCATCGAGATTGAAAAAATGAAAAGTGAAAAAAAGATAACAGGTTTATTAGTAATTCATCTCAATTCTTAATTGTTACCACTTAGGTTGACTAAGCGGGTAAATTAATAAGAGTGCATTTTAAAACTAATAAAAACTTATATTTTCTGTTAGAAGCTAATAACAAATGAAGTACACTCAAAAAAATATCATGATAAAAAATAAATTTTCCAAAATGAGGGTGTAAAAATGAATATTGTCTAATTTAATTAAACCTTCAACACTAATTTTCTTATTTTAGAAATATACTTAATAACAAGTAATGAAATGCACTACATTTAATATATTATTTATATTAAATAAAATTTTAGAATTTAATTTTTTTGTGTCACTATTCGACTAATCCAATTCACTGTTTTAAAACTCGAACGTTTTAGCCAAGATATCGACCGAGTACACATAATTGAACTTATTCACGAGCTGTTTTTCTTTAGTCAGATAAAAACCCGATTTTGAGTCTAACTCGGGTCAAACTTGTATCTGCTCGGATTAAATATTAAGAAGTCTAAAATAAATATAAGGTAAAAAAAACTGAACCAACACAATTTCCTAATTATTTAAGAGTTTTACTAAATTTACTTACTGATCTCGCTGTGTAATCTATATATGCCCAATTTTGTACAAAATTAACATATTTACCTCTATAATGAATTATAATTAATATTTTTTTCTATTATCTAGGAGTGTATATATAATAATGATAAGAATAAGAGTAATGCGTATTGTTTCGATTTGTTTCATCTTTAAAAGTAATATATAATTTTGTATATGATACATATTTATACCAAGGGTATCTCCAATCACATCTGTGTATGCCATATTACTCCATTTCCTACTCTATATATGAAGTTACAGAACTTCAACGATGAATTATCCTATCTTTATAAATAAAGAAAAGCACCGTGCAACTCCAAATTTGAAGTTACACTGTAGATGTGAAGCTATTGGTTTTATAATAAACCCTAAAACATATTTATATATCATGCATGTCCAACTCTCTGTTCATTTTAAAAATATTTAATTATTGTACATAGTGATTAAGTAGATTAATAGTAAAATTTGAAGGAATTATTAAAGATGAAATGGTAATATAAGTAAAAAAAAGTGAATTTTGAAGATGAAGTTATTTTAAAATAGAGAAATGCTCGGATATAGCCTAATGAATTAGTTTTTAAAGTTAAAATTTTAATATATTTGATTTTTTAGATTCGGGTACTCATTCCAGATACTCCCGGATTAAATCAGATACTTTTGACTAGACAAGCACAAAAGTCAAACTGAATAAAACGGAATTATGATTTTTTGAAAACAAATTCAAAAAAATGTTTAATTTTATAAAATATATTTTAAAACATAATTGATATATATATATGTGTGTGTAACTACAAAATTTAAATTGCAGTTAAATAATTATATAAACTATTATTTTATTTACTAAAATTTAAAATTAAAAAGGATAGAATATAATTTTCTAAACAAAACTTTTAAAATAAAATTAAAATTCATTGTAGCACCATGGTTTTAATATAACATTCAATCACAAGTTCGATTCTCGATATCAATACAATTATAATACATTTTTTGCTTAAATAACAAAGTGATGGCATTTATGAAATTTTTAGAATAAAACTACAAAAACTTAAAAAACGGACTCACATAAATAATATAAACCAACGATTTACTCACTCAAAAGTCAAGGAAATAAAAATAGAATTGGATAAAATGAGAGGATGTTGCTTATTTAATAAAAATTTTAATTTGCACTAAAAAAATTATATATCATAATGGTACTAACATGAAATTTTTAAGTAGGAGGTAAGGGGTTCGATTCGTATTGGATACACCAATTCTACTTATTTATAACAAAAATTGTGTAATGATGACATTTTTATATTTTTTTCGCCATAAAAATGCAAAATCCTGATTTCACGGCCGTTAAAATGACACTTGGAGATGACCTAATGAATTAGTTTTTAAATTTAATTTTTTAATATATTTGATTTTTCATCTCATTACTCATTCCAAGTATTTCCGGATTAAACCAAATACTTTTGACTCGATAAGCACAGAAGTCAAACTGAATTAAATGGAATTATGATTTTTTGAAAACAAATCCAAAAAAAGTATAAAATTCATTTAATTTTATAAAATATATATCATAACAATTACAAAATAATTGATATATATATATATATATACATGTGTGTGTAACTACAATATTTACATTACAACTATATAATTGTATAAGGTAACAATTTATTCACTCAGAAGTTAAAGTAATAAAAAATAGAATTTGATAAAAAGGAGAGGATATGACCTGTCTAATAAGAATTTTAATTTTTTCTCAAAAAGTTATGTAGTGTGATGGCATTGACATGAAATTTGTGAGTATGAACCCGCCAACTTTTGAATGGAGCAACATACCCGGCTATCGTTAAGATGTCAATCCAAGAGATGGAAAAAGCTTTCGGACTTCTAGGGAGCAATGAGCAGCAGAAGGTGACCTTAGTTGTGTACCAATTGCAGTGAAGCGCTTACGACTGGTGGCTCATGGAGAAGAGGAAGAATGAGACGGCAAATGTTGAAGAAAATCCTGAACCGTATACATGGGCAAAGTTCAAGAAGGCTTTGGAGGACAAATACTTTCCAAGAACAGTTTGTTTGCATAAATAGAGGGACTTCATTCGGCTTGAGCAAGGTGGAAGAACCGTCATTGAATACGAAGCAGAGTTTGCAAAGCTTGCGAAGTACGCACCGACTTTAGTGGCAGATGAGAGTAGCCGAGCACGAAAATTGGAAGAGGGACTTCGAAGTGACATTAGGAATTCTGTGGCATCGTTTGAACTTCAGACGTATGAGGCTGTCCTCAACAAGGCTTTAGTGATTGAGAGAGGCTTGGCAGAATCTGAAAAGGCAACTGACAGCTAGAATAAGAGATGGTTCGCTCATGCTGTTGGTCAATCTTTTCAAGGGGGACCATTCAAGAAACAACATGTGTACGATCAATTTGGTGGTCAAGGAAATCAAGAAAACTGCACTAGGTGTGGCGGGAACCATGCACATACGGAATGCCGTTGAAATACAGGCGCATGTTTTCATTGCGGGAAAGTCGGACACAGAATTGCTCAATGTCCTAACAATTCGCCACCAAGAAAGGAAGCAAATAACAAGATGGGTAAATGACGTGTATTTCAGCTCAATGACAAATATCGAAATTAAGGTATTATTTCTTTTCTTTAGTGACTTATTTAATTATTATAAATGTGGGGACCAAATTCTTTTAAGGAGGGAAGAATGTAAAATTCGTAAATTTTTAATTAATTATTTATTAGATATTATTTGTTAATTTAATTAGATTAATACTGGTTTAGAATATTCTGGAAATTTTTTGGTACACGTTATTTGATTTGAGATAAGATTTGTTATTTATGGTAAGAAGTATAAGAATAATTTAGAAAATCGAAATCTTTTTAATTTTGATATTTATGTGTATAGAATATTTATAGTAGGAATTTACTTGGAGAGGTTGTAAAATTTTAGAATGAAATTTTATTATTTTCCTAGTTTAAGGTAGGTTTTTGTATGCTTATATAATAACCCAATTAAAATATGAAGAAAAAGAAAACTTGTACAGGTTTTGGTGTGCGAGGTATGTGTCTGCTTCGTATTTTTATTACTTCGTTTCTTCCTGCAATCATGATTTAAGTAGAATGTTAACTGCTATTGCCTTGTCTTCAACTCACATGCGGCAAACTGAATTCTATGTTATAACCATGTTATGCTATATTAGTGGTTTTGCACTTAATAAAAACTCGATTATAATTTAATTATTTAATTATTCAATTCATCCGGGAACATATGGGTTCTAGAGAGCAGGTTCAGTGCATCAGATTTGCGTGGTCCAAGTTTAAGTTTATTAAATAATTATTTGTGTATTGTTTGCCATGTTTTAATTGATGGGTTTAGACTAACAAATAATTGTTAATTAAGATTTTGTTAGTTAATACTTTTTTGTCATGCTAATATAGTATCATGGTTTTGTAGATTAAAAGTTAATAAAGTTCATCCTTAATTGATATTCATGCTTTGTGTTTTAGTTATATTATTTAATAATATAATTTTTGCGTCAAATTTCATGCTTTTGTTTAACTAATTGCCTAGTGATTATGTATCCTATATTTATACTATAATATGATAGCCGGAATAGGATATAATTTGTAGTTTGGTTAAACCCTCATTTTGATTATCCATTTCTATCACGATCGTCGGATCTTCTTAATCAAATAATTAGACCCGTTAAATCTAAATAATAAAAAAATACACTCCACAAGTTTTCAGGTTCAATTCATGTCAACAACAAATATTTATATTATTATTTATAAATATATATATAAGTTCTTATGTTCGAATACCATTAATAACAAATATTTATATTATTTATAAAGATACATATAAGTTTTCATATTCGAATCTCACTAACCAACAATAAACATTTACATTGTTATATACGAATAAGATCTCAGCAATCATATACTATTTATACTATTTGAACCTAACTTAAAATTATAACTATATAATCATTATATATTGTTTAATTATTTATATTGAATTTTAAAAAGTAATTATAAAAAAAATTAAAATAAATAAATACCAATCAACAACCGTGCATCGCACGGGCCGTAAGCTAGTATATTATAATAGCCGGAATAGAGATAATTTGGTCCAACGGTTTGGTTCAACGATAATTCCTTAATTTTGATTATTTCAAAAATAGATAAATAGTGTTATTTATCTAATAAACTACTAAATTATTAAACTACTACTAAATATAGTATACTTATCCTACTAAACTACGAATACAACTTATCCTGTTATTAAAATATATAAATAATAGTGTTACATATCTGCTAAACTACTAAATTGTTAAACTACTATAAATAGTCTATTTATTCTACTAAATTACGACCACATGTTATTTTATTATTTTTATTATAAATTTATAATCATTATATATTTATATAAATATTTTAAAAATATAATATAACTTGATAAATAAAAATTTAAAATAATAATGGAAACCCGTGCAATGCAGGAGATTTATATTAGTATACGTAATAGTATAAATTAGATTAATGTTAGGTGGACAAATGAAGTTTGAAAATGAACAAAAAGGTTTGTACCATGTAGTTGGACCATGTGCAATTATCGATGGGCTTTGAGGCCCATTTGTTTTGTTTTAAATTTAACATCTCTGTTTAATAAATCTATATTTATATACTATAATAACCGGAATAGAGATAATTTGGTTCAACAGTTTGGTTCAACGATAATTCCCTAATTTTGATTATTACAAAAATAGATAAATAGTGTTATATATCTAATAAACTACTAAATTATTAAACTACTACTAAATATAGTATACTTATTCTACTAAACTACAAATACAACTTATCCTATTATTAAAAGATATAAATAATAGTATTATATATCTGCTAAACTACTAAATTGTTAAACTACTAGCAATAGTCTATTTATTCTACTAAATTACGACCACATGTTATTCTATCATTTTTATTATAAATTTATAATCATTATATATTTATATAAATATTTTAAAAATATAATATAATTGGATAAATAAAAATTTAAAGGGAACCCGTGCATCCCTAATTTTGATTATTACAAAAATAGATAAATAGTGTTATTAATCTAATAAACTACTAAATTATTAAACTACTACTAAATATAGTATATTTATCCTACTAAACTACGATACAACTTATTCTATTATTAAAAGATATTAATAATAATGTTATATATCTGTTAAACTTAAATTGTTAAACTACTAGAAATAGTCTATTTATTCTACTAAATTACGATCACATGTTATTCTATTATTTTTATTATAAATTTATAATCATTATATATTTATATAAATATTTTAAAAATATAATATAACTGGATAAATAAAAATTTAAAATATTAATGGTAACCCGTACATCGCATGGGATTTACGCTAGTTTATACTATAATAGCCGGAATAGAGATAATTTGGTTCAACGGTTTCGTTCAACGATAATTCCCTAATTTTGATTATTATAAAAATAGATAAATAGTATTATATATCTAATAAACTACTAAATTATTAAATTACTACTAAATATAGTCTACTTATCCTACTAAACTACGAATACAACTTATCCTATTATTAAAAGATATAAATAATAGTGTTATATATCTGCTAAACTATTAAATTGTTAAACTACTACAAATAGTTTATTTATTCTACTAAATTACAATCACATGTTATTCTATTATTTTTATTATAAATTTATAATCATTATATATTTATATAAATATTTAAAAAATATAATATAACTGAATAAATAAAAATTTAAAATATTAATGGGAAGCCGTGTATCGCACGGGATTTATGCTAGTATGATATAAATGTTCAATTTTTAATTTCCTGCTAATTAGAGTCATGTATAAAGTTTTTGTTCAGCTTCTATATGATCTATCATGATTTCTGTTTCGTTAAATATGTACATAATTTGTTCACAGTTAATTAATTATTTGTGTTCCGCTATTTAAATTTTTATTGGATTTGTTCGTGTGTTAATATTTTGTGTCCAATCTCTTTCGAGATAAGTGACTTTTCGTTGCACATATTAATAAATCTGTTTTTTTTTAAATATTTAATCGACTTAATTTCAAAAAATTGTTATATCGAAAATATAATTTAGAAAAGATTGTTTTATAAAATTTCCCCGGTTTTAGATTATACATCGAATTATAGAATCCGGTCACTGGTTAGTGTGATACATAGAACATAGAATTAGTTTTACGCACGTTCCGGAACACATAGATGCCTTGTTGAGTTTGTCTTCACGAAGGCGTAAACTAGCCCGCATCGAATCATCGAATTACAGAGCCGTGTCGCAAGGTATAATGCAACCGTAATTTAGAACTGTGGGAATATAATATTTTTGTTCTGTTTAAGATTATTTAATCGATTTAGAAATTCAATTTTTTTGAACTTATTGAAAAATAATATTTTGGAACCGTCATACGATGGTTACTTGCTGGGCTTTGCAGCTCATTGTTTTAACATATTTCAGGTTAGGGCCTTGGAAGTTAAAGATGTGAACTACGTGGATTTTGATGTAATTTGATTTAAATGCAATTTATTGGAAAAGACTTATCGTATTTATTGAATAAATTTGAGTTATCTGTTAGACATTTATTTATCGGATTTGTGGAGCTGCGTCTCTATTTTTATGATTTTGATTATTGAGTTTGACGCTGCTTTGAACTTCGTGATATATTTGAATTATCGAATAATAATATATTTTATTTAAGTTTTTGTATTTATATTTAGGGGCCGTTTGGTACAAGGTATTCAACAAAGGGAAAGAGAAAGAATTGGGGTCATTCTCTTTGTTGATGTTTGTTTAGTAAAAACAATCATTCTCTTTCCCCTTTTTTAGTTGTAGGTTTACCCCTTATTCCTCAAACTCTATTCCCCACCTCCCACTAGTTATTTGAACTCCCTTTCCCACTTTTATTTTCTTATTTCAATTATAATTTAAATTTTGGACCAAAGAAATACATCAGTATGCAAAATTAATTTTAAAAATTAAAAATGATTTATAATTTAGTTTTTATAAATTAAAAATAATTTTGATATAAATTTATATGTTAATTTATTAAAAAAGTTAATTGTGCTATTAAATAATTAGATTTGTTTATTTATTATAATGTTAATATATTATACTGTTATAATATAAATATATTTGACTATATTGAGATTGTTTAATATTAAAATATCAAAAATAAATGTAATCATGTAAATTTTAATTCCGTTTCCGAATCTGAACCAAACACGTAAAACAATTCTGGGTCTTTACTTTCCTTTCTCCTCCTTTCCCTTTGTCGATTCCATTCCGTTTTTCAGAGATGAACCAAACGCCCCATTAATAGTCTGGAAGTGCGTGCTGTTACAGTAAATGACAAATACAAAATATTTCATTACAATTATATTTATCAAATCTTAGAAACTTGTAAAAATAAAATGTACTACAAGAGTACAAGTGGTTACTGCAAATTATATATGGTTGTTTCTACGTTTGATGATATATATTATATTCCAAAACCCATATCTCTTTTATCTTTTAATTCTTATATATGGTTGTTTATGCGTTTGATTATATATATAGCGGGTTGCGGTTGCGATTATTTAAAAATCAAATCTGCAGTCAATCCACATATATGCGGTTCCTGTAATTTCGATTCGCATCTAATCCGTATTTTGCGGTTATCCGCAAAGAGCGGTGCGGTTGCGAGCAGTGCAAACGATTTGTGCGATTGAGCGGATTAACTGTACAACCCTAATTATTGCTGATTTTAATTATACGCGGATTTTAGCGGAATCGTTGAATAAATATAAGATTAGAGCAAAAAATTGAGATTCTTGATGATGAGCAAAGAAAATAAAGGCCTGTTTGTCAAATGAGAAATAGCAATTTTGAGATAAAAAGGAAAAAAAGGCTAGAGGGGTAGATTTGTAATTACGTGAAAAGGTAAAGCCTTAAACCCTAAACAAGAAATCGCAGCCTATAAAAACAATCTTATAGCTGCCAGAGTTCATCGTCTCCGTCTCTCTTATTTTTTCATATTTTAGTTTTGTTTTTTTACGTTTTCCCATCGAAATTTAACATGATAAATATTTTACATGTACGTGTTTTTTTTTAATTTTGGTGGGATTTTCTCAGTGATGAATAATCAGATGACGAGTCCGATATTCCATTCAAATCGTGACGACAATCGAGGCATTTGTCTGAGAGAAAATACCAACCCCATACCTCTAATTTTCTCATTGTTTTTGATTGATTTTGTTATTGTGTTGTTTTATTAACTTGTGTTGTATTTGGATATTAACACACATTCGATGCTTTGATTAGTTTTTATCTATTAACACTTTCTGCAAATTACGTCTGTGTTGAAAAACAGGGTTTTTTTAATGGTGTTTGTTGTTTATGGACTGCTTTTCAAACATTTAAAACTCTTGTCCAAAAGAAACTGTTGGGGTTTATTATTTTGGTGGATTTTAAAATTTTAATATATGTAATTTTATTTAATTGTCGAACTTCATAGGCGATTTTGTCAGCATATTTTGCAAAATAAATAAATTAAACTTATGTATTTTTGATAAATTTTCTAAACTTAATTGATTTATATTTTGACGAACAGGATCAGGCAAGATGAGACCCTTTTATTCCTAAAAACTATGAGACCCTTCAACATGAATCTCCTCGGTGCAATGATAGAAAAAGAGTTGGTCTTAGAAAAATGATAATTATGGGAATAATTAATATTATATGTGTTAGGTATAATATTATATGTGTTAGGTATGAATACAACACAGAGGGGGTGCATGTGTTTTGGCTTAAATGTTTGATTTTTGATCGACTTTGGCTTTAGCAGTTGGTTGTTATCAATGATTTAGTAGAATAGATGTTAAACATAAATAACTGTGCAAATATGTAAAACAAAGATTTTCAAAATTCACTTAATTTTATATTAAAAATCAAGCAGTATTTTGCTACAAAATCTCTAAGTTCTTGTTTTAGAACTTAGCTTCTTTCTCGAGAGAGAATTACAAGATTTTCTATCTAGATTGTTACAACTGACTAAGGACCAGTATTAACTTTATAACTCAGTTAACTGCTAGTTTACACAGTGGATAAAAACATGCTATTAGTTTTTCTAAACTGTCACTTGTCATTTCTATTTATAGAAAAACAAATCTTCCATTTCTGGCTTAGCATATCTTTAGCATCCCGTATTTACTTTAATCTTCCTCTTTCAGTTAATCTTGCCATTGATCTTGCACATCTCTCAAGCTACTTTTTGTAAACTTGTCAATCCAGCTGTGTGAATTGTTTGTTGATTTGCAACCTTGGATATTGAACTGTTCTACAATTCTGTACTTAGAGAAATTTCTTCACTTCGAGATCTCCAATTAAGCTGTAGAGAACTCGACATCTCGATAGGCATGTTGCCTTGTCGATATCTCTGAAACTTCATTGTTGACTTGACTTATCGACAACTCTGAATTCTCTAGTGAATTTTGGTTTATCGATAACTCAGAGTTCTCTAATGGATTTTGGCTTATCGATAACTCGGAGTTCTCTAATGAATGTATACTTGTCGATATCTCTGAGTTCTCGAATGGGTATATGACTTATCGATATTTCCAATAGCATTTTCTGAGTTCTCGATAGACAATTCCTGAGTTCTCGATAGGTCTTTCTGAGTTCTCGAATGACTTCTCTATAACACTAATTATGTGACTTGTAGAGATCTTGACTTAGAATATTTTTCACCAAACAGAATTATTCAACTCCAAGCTTTTTCACAATTCTTCTGAGGCATGATCTTCTTGATCTTCTTCCAGATAGAATTCTTAGGCTTGACACTGTTTAGGGAAAAATACTCCAGTCTGCTCCATTTACATTTTACAGACATTAAGTGTTACAAGTATAAATTACAGATTAAGGTTACATTATAACTAATCTTAAGGTTGTCAGAATGACTTAGTCTTGTTATGATACAGGCATGTCTTGCACAACAATCTCCCCCAATTTGTGAGAAGATTGCTTATCACAAATTCATGTCTGTTAACAAGACTAACCCCAAGTTAAAGAATGAGAATAAAACAATGCAAAAGCTGATACAACACTTGTACATTGAACATTTGACAGCTTACAATAATTAAGTAAAGACTGAGCTTTCTGATCCTTTCTCAATTATGTTCTTAATCTGTACAAGTATTTCCAATTCTTATAGGATGGGGGTGTCAGTTAGAGCCTCTATTAGTTTCAGCAAATCTGGCTTATGATAACTAGCTAACATCCATATCATGTATCTTGACAACGAGCCAACTTTTACATTCAGAAATTTTCCATCCTTTGATATTCTGCTCTTGCCTGCTGCCTTCAACTCTTCTGATCTTCTGATATACTCATCAATGTCATGCTCATACTTTCTCCTCTTTTCAGCTAGCAAATCTCTATGCTTATCTCTCATATCCTCTCTGTTAACCACAAACACTGCCAATACTGTTCTCCATGCCTTAGTGGCTGAATCTTTACCGTTCATCAAGCTTATCACCGTTTTCAGTTCAATAATTGAGAGAGAATCCATTAGTCTATTTCCAAGCTTTTCAAAGGACCCATCACTGTAGTATATTCTAACTTCTTTGATGTTAACAACCCAAACTCTGACAATTCTTTCAGCTAGCTGTTGGAAGTAGTCTTCATCTGAATCCACAACATTCAGAGGTTGGAAATCATCTTGATCATATCTGTTCCAGATGGCCTTTTCACCAAATCCATGATCATTGAGAAATTCAGCTTTCAGTTGTCTTCTTCTTTGTCTTCTTTGTCTTCTGAATCTTCTCTTAACCTTGGCTTCTTTTGGACCTATTCCAACTGTTTTGAAGTGTGTTTTATGGGGTGGCTTGAATGAAGGTACAGTTTTGAGTCTTTTCAGAGAAGTATGGCTGTGAGTGATTTGAGTTTTGAGGAGAGAGTTTGCAGTGAGCTTGTAGAAATATTTAGGCTTAGAGGTTTGAGGTTGAGCAATTTTTGATGAGGTTGAATGTGAAGGTTTAGCAATTAGTATTTGGATATTTAGGGTTTGGAGGGGTTGTGAGGTATCATTCTTTTGTATTTGTCTCCTTCCACCCCTCCTTTGAGTCTCAGATCCACTTTTATTCTCCTTCTCTTTCTCACTATCACCTTTTCCACCAATTGCCTTGCTAGATTGACTTGAGTTTGAGCTAGAAGGATTTTGATCATCTTTCTTCTGCTCATCATCACCCAAGTCATCTGTGTTGATTTGAGTTTTAGGCAAATTGGCTTCAGGGTTATCAATGTATCTCCTCAGAATCTTGATCATAGCTTCATCTTCACTAGTCTTCAATTTCTTACTTTTAAGCTCAGACTCAAGCACCATTATCAGTCTTCTGTTGGCCCATGACACAGTTTTTGGGTACTTGGAAATATTTCAGTTGCTTGGTTGTAGAGCAGATATAGTGTACTCCTTTGCTTGGATGTAGATAAGCTTCTGGGAATGCAGCTTCTTGAGCCTTCTTCAACTCTGCTAGTAGCATTTTCTCTTCATTGTTGATTATCCTGACCTTGTTAATCAAAATATCCACCTCAGATGCTCTTCTGGAAATTAGATAATTGAAGTTGACTTGCATACATCTGTTTACACCAGAATCATTAAGATTGATCACTATCCTTTTCTCCAAAAACTGGTCCTTGATTGGGATCTGCAGCACCCTGATGAAATTGATAGTCTTTTCCAAGGTCTTTCTGTAAGTGGAGAAGTTATTGTTGAGAGAGTTCCTTAGTCCAGTGAACAAATTGTCAAACTCTTGTGTCATTCCTGGACCTTGGGAAGCCATAAGGAGCCTCTCTTGTTCTAGACCTTGTACTTGACTTTTGAGTTTTGATTGTGATTGTGCTAGCCTTGCATCTATCTCCTCCTTAGTCTTGGTGACAGGCATGAGTAGGGGAGTAGGAATCTCAGGTCTTACAACTTCAGGCAATGCTGGCAGTGGGATGTTGAGTTTTTCCATAATGGCTCCCAAAGCAACAGTATTCTGCATTTGTAAATGCTTATGGGACTCCACTAGGGCATGAATATCATGCTGTTGACTCTCAACCAACGTGGTTAGAGCTCTGACTTGTGAAGATAAATCTGAGTTGGAAGTTTGAAGTGAAGAAATTTGAGCTTGAAGTTCTTGTATTTGAGGAGTAGAGGTTTTGGCTGAGAAGGACCCAAAGTGTTCATCAACAGCTTTTCTGAAACCCTCCTTGAGAAGAAATGAAGGCTCATACCTTGCAGTATACATTTGATTGAGCTTGACCCTGGTATCATTTGAATTTGTGATATGAGCTTGAACTTGATCAAACAGGGCCTTGAAAGAACTCTTCATATTTGACACTTCCTTTTCAATGGAGGCCAGATCCATCCTTGACATTTGCTCAGTGAAAGACTGAAATTGATTCTTGATGTCCTTTTGAGAAGGCACAATGTCATCCATCTTTTCCTTGATCAGCTTCCTGATTTTATCTTCATGTCCAGTCAATTTTACTTCAAGGGCCTTTCCAAAGAGATGGAAAGCCTTGAGTTGAGCTTTATGCACATCTATGATGGCATCATAGACTTCAGGAGGAGTGAGAGATTTAACATTGCTTCCCATGATAGTTATGTACTCCCTCCTGAATCTAGCCAAAACTTCATCCATTTCTGCCACATGGTCATCAGACAACCAGGCATCTACATTTCCATCTTCTTCAGCTTCATCTAATATCTTCTCCTTCTGTTGTTCAACCTCTTCATTGAAGCATAACAGTATAACTTGATAATCCTGGTTCCCCATGTCTGAAGTGAGCAATTGCTGAGAGAGATTGGTCAAGCCTGATATTTGATCTACCAACATGTCATCAACTGTAGAAGGCTGAGCTTCCATATCTTGTAGTCATTGAGCCATGACATGTGGTTGGCTGGATTGAGATGTGGATGACTGCTGAGAAATGTCCAGATTACCACCTGTGACTGAAGTCACAGTTTGACTCAAAGATAAATCTGTAGTTTTGACAGTTTATTGTTCACCACATGTAGTGGGAACCTCCATTGGCATTGGAGAGGATTTGACTGGGTTACTGTCATGTACACCAGTCTCAAGCCTTTGTGCACCTTGCAGAGCACTGTCACATAAATGTGATGAACTTGCCTCTCCCATAACAGCGTCATTGGAAATTGTACTCCTAGCTTCAACTGTCAAGGCAATTTCAGCTAGGGTTTTGAGGGGAGTTGTTCCTTCTAAAGGAACCTCCAATTGAATTGGAGAGGATTTAGATAGCTCTCCCTCAAGAGTATTACCCTCAAACCTATTCATCTGTGAAGATGATTGTGCACATGAAGGTGCAAGAGGGACCATGGGGTCTTCAGTAAAAACTGATGAAACCCCCATGTTTGTGATGGTTTCATCAAGGTCTACCCCAGCTAGTAGCCTCTCACCATCTAGATGTTGGTTCTGGGTGGTGAGCACAGTTTCATGAACCATATCACTTGAGTGTTGGTGCACTTGAGAATCAGATTCAAGTGCTCTATATGATGAAGAAATTTGAGAGATTAGAGAAGTTTGCTCAGTTGTGAGTGTTGGCAGCTCCCCTTGAATGGATGAGGGAGCTTCAAGTGATGTGCCCTCACTGTGTGTGCCATCCTTATTTCTTCTACCATACACTCTAGGTACAGGTTGTGCTGACTCAGTACATGATGCATTGGGGTGAATGCTCTTTTCAATAGATACATCCTGTTGAGAGGATGCATCTAGTAACTGTTTACTCCCCATTTGTTCAACTGTGCCCTTTTGGGAGGACACAGAGGTGTTTTGAGTGGTCAACTCAGGTAACTTACTCTTCTTTGGTTTCTTGACCAAGGGCGACTCTGGTTCAGTTTGAATTGTCTCACTCTCATTTACAACAGCAAGGGTTAGTTCCTTTATCTTCTTTTTACTCACTTCAGTCTTTTGAGAGACTAAAGTGGTTGGTTTGCTAACATATAGTGATTTAGAAGAAGGGGTTGCAGCTTTGGAAGGTCCATGTTGGTGTGCCTATGTTTGTGCTTCCACAGGCTCAGGAACCATAGCTGAACTAGCAAATTTAGGAGCCCTCATGTCTGGCATAGGGTAAGGATAAGTCCTGAATCTTTCCAACATAAATGGAGTGATTTTAAGACTTACACTCACCTTATTCTTTGAAGTAAGTGAGCCAAATATTATTTTGGACACTTGATTACAATTGCCAATTCTACTACTATCAATACCAGCTAACAAATGTATGTCATTTACTTTATGAGCTAAAGTAGACATAATAAACCTTGGCAAAAAGATTTCTTTACCTCTATTCTTCAAAGGCATAGTAAGCCTGGTAGCCAGCTCCTCCATAATTGAAGCCCCAACATTCAGATGCCTGTTGTGAGCTATTGAGAACACCAGCTTCTGCACCACACTTGAGATGTTATCAAAGCCAGTTTTTCTGCAAGTAAAAGCCCTTACTACAGAATCAAACACAAAGGACCATTCCTTCCTAAGATTTGTCATGTTCAGGCTTGCCAAGTTGATTGAGCCACTGTAGTTGATGAAGTCCATGAATTCACTCAGCTCATCTGCAGTTGGCATCTCTCCATAATTCTCAGTTGGCAATCCCAGGGCTGTATTCACATCAGCAGCTGAAAACACAATTTTCTGGCCTCCAATTGTGCATGTAACCACCATAGAAGTGACATTCTCTAGAACAACTGTCCTAGTTATAGCTGATGTCCAAAATTCATGAAGAACGTCCAAATACAGCACAAGACTTGCAGTTAAAGCACCTGCAATATAAGATTCAGAAAGAAATTTCACAAACCCCTTGAAACTATCAAGGGCTTGGTTAGCATCAAGAAAAGTAATAAAGTTAGTTCCCTTCTCTGGAATGATAGCTGTAACAATGTTTTGTGCCATTTTAGTGTTTAGAAGTAGTGGGTAAGAAAAAGTTTTGAGAAAGGAGCAAAAACAAGAGAGAAATCGCCTTTTTTCTGAAAGCTAGGTCACTTGAGATCTCGAGAAAGTGTAAGTATAGTGTATGTATCGAGAATTCTGGGTATTTATAGAAAAAGTAAAATACTTATCGATAAGTCAATTACACGTTTGATATTAAACTTATCGAGAAGTAATTTTGAATTTGAAAAAGGTACATTCGATAAGTCATTTTATTAATTCTTTTCGAGAACTAAGAAATGATTTATCGAGCACTCTGATAAATGCCCAGTTTGTCCAAAAAGGACTGAAATAATTCTAATTTATTTGAATTGAATCAAATTGAAATCAGAATAAATTTTTCAAAAGTATTTGACTAAAATAATTCATTGAATTAAATTATTTTAGTTCTGAGTTATTAATAAGTCTCAAAATATCCTTGTCGAGAACTCTGTGAATTAACACTATTAGAGAACCCTGCATGGTCTTATCGATAAGTCATAATAAAGCTTATCGAGAAGTCATTCGAGAAGTCTGTAAATAGACTTATCGAGGAATCACTCGAGAACTCTAAAATGACTTGTCGATAAGTCATTTTGACTTATCGAGAACTCAGTTCTCTATACCTTTGAGTACTGTTATTCTGCCTTGTGTTAATTTTACACATTTAAGATGTAAATTAACAACTAAGCAGTTTACTTAGAATTTGAAATATTCTAAGTTAATTTTTGAATTTTTAAGAAAAATAAATATACAGAGATTCTAAAATATTTATAAATCATATTTCAGTTAATTTCCAATTAAATCAAACTAGGTTGATTTATTAGAAATTATTCTGCTGCAACACATTAGCTGAGTTCTTGCCTTAGGATGAAGAATTGAGCATTCCAATTTCACTCACAAGTCTAGTGAAGGTTGCTTCATTCAAAGGTTTAGTAAAAATGTCAGCTAATTGTTTCTCTGTTGGAACAAAAATAAGCTCAATGGTACCATTTACAGCATGTTCCCTGATAAAATGGTACCTAACATCAATGTGCTTTGTTCTAGAATGATTAACTGGATTAGCTACTATATATATGACATTAGTATTGTCACACATAATAGGAATTTTGTGTAAAACTAGACCATAGTCCATTAGCTGATTTCTAATCCAAAGCACCTGAGCACAACAACTTCCAGCAGCTATATATTCAGCTTCAGCTGTGGAAGTTGACACATATTGTTGTTTCTTACTATACCAGGATACAAGTCTTTGACCAAGAAATTGACAGCTTCCATTAGTACTTTTCCTATCAACCCTGCATCCAGTAAAGGTGATTTCCTCAACTCTAACCACATGAGTGAAAGGCTCATTCTTGAGGATACCAATGTAAAGGTGATTGGTCATTCTTATAAACATCAACATTTTCTTTTTCCATAAAGTGTAGTTGGCCTTATCAAAAGGAGGAATCTTGATACTACTGATTTTTTGTGTATTCATTTTTCCAAGATCTAATCTGTTTACTTTCAGATTTTGCTCTGATACCACTTGTTAGGTATGAATACAACACAGAGGGGGGGGGGTGAATGTGTTTTGGCTTAAATGTTTGATTTTTGATCGATTTTGGCTTTAGCAGTTGGTTGTTATCAATGATTTAGTAGAATAAATATTAAGCATAAATAACTGTGCAAATATGTAAAACAAAGATCTTCAAAACTCACTTAATTTTATATTAAAAATCAAGCAGTATTTTGCTACAAAATCTCTAAGTTCTTGTTATAGAACTTAGGTTCTTTCTTGAGAGAGAATTATCATATTTTCTATCTAGATTGTTACAACTGACTAAGGATCAGTGTTAACTTTATAACTCAGTTAACTGCTAGTTTACACAGTGGATAAAAATATGCTATTAATTTTTCTAAACTGTCAGTTGTCATTTCTATTTATAGAAAAACAAATCTTCCATTTCTGGCTTAGCATATCTTTAGCATCCCGTGTTTACTTTAATCTTCCTCTGTCAGTTAATCTTGTCATTGATCTTGCACATCTCTCAAGCTACTTTTTGTAGACTTGTCAATCCAGCTGTGTGAATTATTTGTTGATTTGCAACCTTGGATATTTAACTGTTCTGCAATTCTGTACTTAGAGAAATTTCTTCACTTCGAGATCTCCAATTAAGTTGTAGAGAATTCGACATCTCGATAGGCATGTTCGCTTGTCGATATCTCTGAAACTTCATTGTTGACTTGACTTATCGACAACTCTGAGTTCTCTAGTGAATTTTGGTTTATCGATAACTCAGAGTTCTCTAATGGACTTTGGCTTATCGATAACTCAGAGTTCTCTAATGAATGTATACTTGTCGATATCTCCAAGTTCTCGAATGAGTATCTGACTTATCGATATCTTCAATAACATTTCCTGAATTCTCGATAGACAATTCCTGAGTTCTCGATTGACAATTCCTGAGTTCTCTATAGGTATTTCTGAGTTCTCGATAGGTCTTTCTGAGTTCTCAAATGACTTCTCTATAACACTAATTATGTGACTTGTAGAGATCTTGACTTAGAATGTTTTTCACCAAACATAATTATTCAACTCCAAACTTCTTCACAATTCTTCTGAGGCATGATCTTCTTGATCTTCTTCTAGATAGAATTCTTAGGCTTGACAGTGTTTAGGGAAAAATGCTCCAGTCTGCTCCATTTATATTTTACAGACATTAAGTGTTACAAGTATAAATTACAGATTAAGGTTACAGTACAACTAATCTTAGGGTTGTCAGAATGACTTAGTATTGTTATGATTCAAGCATGTCTTGCACAACAATATGTATAAAAGAAAGGTAATGACAAAAAATAGTGAATGTAATTGAATTAATTTTTTTTATTTTTGGAAAATAATGAAAAAGTAGTGAAAAAATGTAATCGACCTCTTGTTAAGGCGGGCTAACTATGAGTCATGACCTATGTTTCATCATATTAATACGTGTTCCAGAAATCGCTAGGCGTGTCAGGGCGGTGAGGTAGCTTTAAGAGATTAATCGGCAAGTCGGAGATTAATCGGACCACTTAATCGGAACATTAATCGGAAGAATATTAATATTATTTTTAATTTTTATAATTATATAATGATCAATATATCAAATATATGTTTGAAAAAAGAAATTATAATGATATTAAACAATATCTACACATTTTACATTCGCTATGTGCTATAGTACTAGTTATTGAGTTTATAATATTAACTATATTTTAATTCACACTTTTAAACAATATGTCATTTTTATATTTTAAGTGAGAAAATAAATATATTAGATTACTTGTTACTTCTTACCAATACTTTTAATAGAAATTGACATGATATTGTGTGAAATTATGAAATTAATGATTTAAAATTATAAAAACATAAAAAAATGTTTTTTAATTATTTTCCGCCTAGAGCGCCTATGACCGATTTTTGACCGCCTAGTCCGCCTAATCCCGATTTTGACCCAATTTTTTAAAAAACGCCTAAATCACCGTATAGGCCCGAATCGGGACGTTTTACCACCGTCTAGCGTGTAGGCGCCGTCTAGGCCGCCTAGACGGCGCCTAGACCGATTTTTAGAACACTGATGCCTAGACGGCGCCTAGACCGATTTTTAGAACACTGATATTAATTAAAGCTTGCTTTATCTTGCAGATTTTGCATCGACCACAACTCTGTACATAATTATTTTAAAGAAAAATGTGATCACCACGGATGATACATTCGTGCGAAATTCTGTTATAATTTACGGAAAATAAAAGAATAAGAAGAATAAAAACAAACAATAAAGATGGATCGAGAGGAGAACAGTATTTTTAAGGTGATGTTTAAAAATACTCACTTTTAGGGTGTAATTGCTCAAAATAGCTATTTTCAAAACACATGACTAAAAATATCGTTTTAATTACGCATTTTATAATTGGATAAGTGTAATACATATTTGAGAATTGAGTATCAAAGAAAATTAATAAATATACTCATTTGTAGTTTAGATATTACCATTGAGATATGCTTAAAAAAATAGGATACTCATTTGACAAATGCGTATCTCGTACAAAACCGGATACCCAAAGGAAAAATGCATATCCAAAACAATATTTTCAGTCATTCACTTTCGGAATGGGTATTTTCAGTCATTTGCACCAAAAAAATGTTATTTTTAACCTTCTTTCATATTTTTAAAGTGAGATGTCGCGATTGATTATTATGTTTAAAACTACATTTTAATATTTACTTGAATTTGTATAAAAAATGTGTTGAATATGAGGAAATAAAATAATAATTTTTGACCTTATTTATCAGACGTGCCATATTTTCAAAATTCGTTATTTGATCTTTGTAAATTTGAAAACCAAACTCCAATTCGTAAAATTTTGAATCCAAAACCCTTAATGATAATAACCGCCAAATAATGATTAGGGACGGTCATCTGGTCACTTCGGGGTCGGGGTACTATTCCCGTCCCCGAACACAAAATCGATCCCCGAACCCAAACTGGAAAAGAGGATCCCCGCGGGTATTCGAATTATTTTTTTATTTTTTTATTTAATAAAATTAAATTATAAATAATATTTTTTAATAAAAGATCTTATAGTAAATCATAATATATATATTTTTTTTAAAAAAATAATATTCATTTTAACCTTAATTTGAATTAATATTTATTTCTAGTATTAATAATAAACAAAAATAATATTATTACAATGAAATAATATCACGACAAGTAAACTTGTATAATTTAGAAGATAAAAAATTGAAAATAATATTATATTGTATATATTTTAATATTTATTTTGAAATATTTATATATATAACATTATTTTTATTTAAAATACGAATCGGGGTCGGGGATCGGGACGGGAATACACTAATCCTCGATCCCATCCCAATCCCCAAAATTTGCACACATATCTCTCCCATCCCCGCCCCGTACCTGAAAAAATTCACGATTTTCCGTCCGTTCGGGATGAGAATCAGATTGAGGCGGGATAGAGAAAATACCCATCCCTAATAATGACCGAGACACCATCCTTTACTTTTACTCTTTAATATATTCTTACGATAAATATAGATTATATATGTACTTGTGAAGGGTTTTGATAAACAGTTTTTTAGCTTGTGTCCAATGACATATATTAAAAATTTGTAATTGAAAAATTGTTAAAATTTTATTGATAAAACCTTTTGTTACTGTAAAGGGGAGTCTATTATTTTTAATAAACTAATCATCAATAAAATTTTGACAATTTATTAAATACGAATTCTTAACATATATACCGGAACACACCATAAAAAATTTGTTAAACAAAATCCTCTACGTGTCCAAAATGATGCTGGACTGTCGTTTGTATTATAGTCAAATCCAAAGTGCTACTTTGGAATTTAAACTGAAATTTTCATAAGCTCACTTTCAAATTCGAAATAAAATCGCAAAATATAATAATTAAAAAATATTCTTTCTGTTCTAATCATTTTTATATAAATGGTTTGGACACCCGGAGAACAAGAAACATAGTAATAAAATCATGTTACTTTTGGTAAGATAGTGTGATGAAGGGGAAAAAAGTATAATTTAGTGAGAAAAAATATAAAATTGGGTAAAGTGTTAGGATCAATCAATATTTAATAAATAAAGTGAGTGTAGTGGGAGAAGCCAGTAGATATAGTTGATTTTTATATTATTAAACTTTTATTATTTTTGATAATTTTTGAAGTATATAATATTGAATGAAACATCAAAAAAAAATCGCATAGAAATGAATGGTACAGAGCGAGCGGTATTTTAAGTAACATTTTTTTTATCATGTGTTGTTACTTTGAATTAAATTCATAAAAATTTCTAACAAAATTAAGGTCCTCGTTTTTGCTTTAGTAGTCCGAAAAAGCAAGGACCAATCTCAGTTTTCGTGGAACTTTGAGGCTTCCTTTTGTAATTATATCCAAGTTTTGACCGTTAAACTATCCGCCCCGCTTAAAAAAAGGGGGAAACAAAACTAAACACAAAAACCCTAATTCATTTCTAAAGCTCTCGTGCCAATTGCGACTTGTTTTTCACAAATTTAACCAATTAAATCCAGGTTTTGTATCTATTTCACTATATCTTTTCTGTGTTATTCATTAATTAGTATATAACTCTGCATTTGTGTCTGTAATTGGCTTCTTGTATGTGTTATGTGTGTGTGTTTGTGTTTGTGTTGATTTTGGGGTTTTTGATATACATTGGTTATGTTAGTTTTGGAGGACTTGGGTTGCTTGATTATTTGCAATTTGTCCTCATTTATCGAAATTGATCGGTTAATTTATTCCGTAAACAAGTTGGATCACTTTCGAGTTCATTTTGGGGGATTATTTAATACCACTTTAAAGTGCATTAGAAATCGGTACCCTGACGATGAAATATTATAGAGGAGAGTAAATTATCTAATAGTATAGTGCTAGTTGGAAAAAAATATTGAAGGGAAAATACAATGCTAATGCTAAATAGCTGCATCTATTGCTAAATTTGAAAGAAAGAGGTTTGGTTGCTAAAATGAATCGACTTTATTCTTTAGTGCTTGACTTCGTTGAAATGACTTTAGAGTCTAGACTCTTGTGCTCAACTTAGTGCAATAGAAATCGATACCCCGATGATGAAATATACTAGAGGAGAGTGAGTAATCTAACAGTATAGCTGACAGTCGGAAAAAAATATTGAAGGGAAAATACAATGCTAATTAATAAGGTCTCCTCCTAACCTTGAGGTTTTGGGAGAGCTTTAGATTCGGGTTCAGTAAGTACTAAGCCCTTTTTAGGCCGTGTAATAGGGAGGTGTAAGGCATTTGGTACTTCGGTAGGGTGGGCAGCCCTTAAACCTAAAAAAGGTTTAGAACCCTTCCCCTATTTCTGCATTTCATTTATATTTGGCATGCTTTAAAAAAAATTCTCAAAAAGGGTCGGTTAATAGCATAGCTCTTTCTTTCCCCGGTCTCTTTTCGAAGTAAAGGCCTATTCAATTTAGAGTGGTGATAAATAGTAAGCTGTTCTACAGATAATAATATAGCGGGTATACTGTAGGGAGGGGTGCTTTTGGATAGTCTGTATTACTATATGTTATATATTGTTTCAGTTACATATTTCAACAGCTGCTTATTTCTGTGGTAATTTTTGTACATGTAACATATCTACACAAAGTAAATACATGTTGCACTCGTGATATTGAAGTAGGATTTCAGAATTTAGATGTTTGTTTGTAATTCTTGGTCCTCTAATTGACATTTCTTTTACCTCAGATATTAGCTGAAACATGACAACTCACCGCAGTCAGCGGCCGTTGATCATCCAGGATGAAAATTTGGGCAGCCTCCTCAAAAGTATGATTTCAAATTTATGTTAAATTTGTATGCAGGTTCTCGTATTACCATCAGCAATTTTTATATATGTGATATTTTCTTATACACTCCATACGAAATGAAAATGTTTGGCTTCAGCCTTTACAATTTGTATGGAAAATAGTTTGTTAATTTTGAGGTACTTTGCAGAAAAAGGAACTGAAGGAACCATAAAGACTTCTAAACCAGCTGCCAAGAAAGGTCAAGTTCTAGGAAGTCGTAAAGCTTTAAATGACATTACAAACAAGTCATCCCTTCATCCCAGTGTCTCCACTAAGAAAAAGAGTGCAGCAAAAGAGGAATTTAATATTGCAGGGGAGAAGTTTCTGCACGATCATACCAAATGCGTTGAAGCAAACCAGAAGGCAATGGAGTCTTCTTTCTGGGACACGGTTTTCCCGAAACATGGTATTAATACTACACAACTAGTTAGCCTGTCTCTAATTTATTAACTTTGGTCGACTCTATTTTAAAGTCCTGGTTTAACTAGAAATGGTTACATACACAATTCTTTTATTTTACGAAATAAAATAAATCTGTAAACTATTTTCTCTAGTGTATGATCAAGAGGTTTATATGAAACACTATATATGTAAATTTTTAGATTGGTAATTTAAAAATTCTAAAATGTTATCATTAGATGTAAATTTTGGTAATGTATAGTGATACCAGTATGAATCTGGTCAAGTTGGCTAAGAAAGGAATATAGATGTTAATTTATGGTTGTGTTTCTTTTTCTTAGGGTAGCACACTCTGCCACTTTAGCACATAAGCAGGAGAAAAGTTAGCTCACTCACATCTAGTGATAACATTTCTTTAGGTTGCCATATTTGAGCTTACAGACTTATAGTTCTTTGTCACCAATCAATAAAATAATTTTGTAAAGTGCCTTGCATTTCACCGACTTTAATTCTTTACAACTTGCAAGTAATTCACAAGTTGTTGATTTGGGTGGGATTTGATTGGCAACAGCCATTTTACATGTTATTCTGATTTATAAATTTTGTTCATAACTAGCTACTTAGTTTTGACTCATAGTGGCGAGTTTGACAATGAAAATGAGATGTCCTTTATACAAATTAGAAAAGATTCGGGATTTTTCATGTGTGAAGGATGGAGGGGGATAGAGAAAGAGGGTTATTAAATATGCGATGCACTGGTTAACAATAATTTGAGGACTGAGTGTAACCAAAATATTAAATACTAGCGTGTGTATGTGGGGTGTGTGTGTGGAGCAGAAGAATGTGCTTATAGTAGGTATTGTAATAATTGGAGATAACACAAAAATACTACTAAGAATTTAGGACAGGAAGAAACCACATACAAAGCAGATGATCTGCAGTTGGCTAATAAGGTGAACTGTTTAGATGTGATACTTCTACCATCATAACCTTTTAACTAGAAACTCAACTATTGGCTTATTTAGAAACTAGCAAGCACTCATAAATAAGAAACCCATAGGGACTTGCACAAACTTGAAATTTAATGTGCACCGTCGTACCGAGTATTAGCTGTTTGCTATTTTCTTGATCTTTTTCATGAAACCGTTATTAAATGCATGAAAATATGTGTGCTCTTGTATGTAGGTACGCTATCAAATGTTGTTTTTTCAGAGTCTTTGGTAGCAAAGGTATGCATATTTTTCATCCTCCAAATCCCCTTATAAAATCTCATCTTATTACGCAGTTGTGGTTTATAACCAAACCTTTTGGCACATAATGTTACCCATTTTTTTTTGTTTTTGGTGCTTCAGAATGATCCTGAGAGCCCCCGTTGCTACCCAGAATTTGTAGAGTTGCCCATGTCAGAATTTGTGGATTGGTTACAGCCTTCTTCGAAATTGGACTCCTCATCATCTTCTCCAGTACACTGGGATTCTCCTCCTGCATCTCCGTTTCAATGGGATATCCTGGAGCATGTTGACTTTGTGCTGAAGGAAGAAATTGAATAGCTCCAGTTCTGTTAGGGTTTTGTTGTTATCAAATACTTTTCCTCCCATTCTTATGTGTCTGTGTTTTTTAGTTCTAACTCTGCAGTCTTCATCAACATTTAATATATCGTCAAAAGCGTCCGTTTGACTTTAATTTCTCTTACCTTCTAATCTTAGAATTAGGCCTGTTTCATAATACATGCTTTTTATTAAATAATCCAGAAAAACTGTTTTCAGAAACTAGTGTTTTTAGTTTTTCTACCTTTTACAGCTCCATCCACCTACTTTTTTGTTTAACTATCAAGTAAATTTCAGAAAGTGTTGACCAAAGTACTCCACATTTCTTACAAAACTAATATATATGAACTATTTTCATTTTTTTAAAAAAAATTAGACCACAAAATAAGAGAGAAGCTAAACCCAGCTGGTTTGGAATGTAGTTAGCTCCTAGAAACAGTGGTTGACAAGAACTCTCCTTGATGCTTGGCTTAATATACAACCGTTGTTGACTTTCTATCATTTCTCCTTTCCTTAAAACTTCATACTTAAATTCTACGCTTTTCAAAGAAACACGTTGTTCATATGTACCAACAATATCAAAGCCAGGGTATACAAAAGAAATATACTTTTCACAAATGGTTCCAAGTAGCTAAACACTTTGGTCCGCAAAAATGTACCGAGTACAAATGTTCGGCTCATATTGATCCTTGACCATCACTTAACAGCCCATGTGTCCAATGCAAACCAAGTAGCCTACAAGCAAGACTACAAGAAAGTTAAGTTAAAATGAAAGCCTTCCTCACTATAAGACAATGTGAAGTTGTGAACATGTCATTGCCAGCTATGTTACTCGAACTCTTCATTTTACCTCCGAGTACTCGTGTCGGACACTCGACAATTGGACTCAGACACTTATTTTAAACCAAAAACATGGATATTTTTCAAAATGTTGTCGAGTCTGATACCTGGACACGTGTCCATGTCGGACACTTCTAACCGAGTCCAAGTAACATAGATTGCCAGCTTATGAATTATGCTGCGAATCTTCCTCTAATCATGCAAGTGTTCTGCACATATAAATATCAACACATTCTCATTATGCTTTCCACCAAACCAAACCAAACTAAGACCTGTTATTTCTTTGAAAGGCTAAATCTCAGTTTTCGATGGCTACCAATATTACTAGATTGTTGGGGAACAATAGGCCTTTAGGTCTTGGCACAACTTATATGTTCAATTCTAAGAATAGAGCTATGGCGTCGTCTAGTTTTAGCGTAGTAAGCAAGATGGGGTTTCAAGGGGAGAAGAATGTGGTGGCTGGAGGTGGTGAAAAGAAGCCGATAATGGCAGTGAAGGCGTCCGTTGCAGTGGTGGATACAACTGCTACCTCAAAAACGCGAACGAGTGAAGTAGTACATTTATCTTTTATATTGGCAAATGTTAGTGCTTTGGTCTTACATGGTTTGAAGATGATTACTAAACCAAGGCCTTGGAGATGGCACATTCAGATGTTAATCGAAAGGGTACGTCAATCTCTATAATTATTGTTCACTTTCTGTTGTTACCAGAGGCCTGCAGATATCATAAATATGTTCTTTTTGGATTCCTGGATTCCCTAAAGGAACGTAACATATGTTACAACACTCGTGCTGAGTCGATCTGCAACTGTGCAGGTTGTCATCGATGCACGATTCTTTGCAATGTTAGCTGTGGGAGGAAGTTTGCTTGGTTCAGTCTTATGCTTTTTGGAGGTAATTATGTAATCCTCCATCTATTTTTACCTACGAGTACTCGAAAATTTAACTCACTCAAATTGAACTACACAAAAACCTTATGTTATCTACTCTATTCATTGCAGGGTTCCTTCATTATTATAGAGTCATATTTACAGTATCTCCAAGCTCTGTCACACGGGTCAGCATCAGAACACGGTCATCACATAGTGCATCTACTAATCGAAGCCATGGGTAAGTAGATGTTTCTTCCCCAAGCCCAGTCGAACAATATTCTACATAAATCTAATTTGGAATGTGATCTATATGCATCAAATGGTTAATATTTTATATATTTTTGTGGATGCTGCAGACATGTATCTAGTAGGAACAGCAGTGCTTATATTTGGGACAGGATTGCATGTAATGTTTGTCGGAACTCAAAAATTGAAAGGAACAGGATCCACTGTCATCCCTAAATCAAACTTCTTTGGTCTTTTCCATCTCCAGGTATATATTTTTAAAAAAAATCAAACAATGTTATGGTAAAGACTTTCACCTTCTGCTCACACATACACCACTCTTAACTCGTAGTCATAAATCGTACTCTTGATAAAAGAGGGGCATTCACTGCAATGCGAGGAACATTATGCTCCCTACAATCTTAAGCGCAACATTATTTTCCAAAGGGAGCTGATATGTGCACACCCTGATTTATAGGTGCACACCCATTTATTAAAATTAGGACCAAATTATTCTCATTGAACATGAAAGTAGACTTGAGTTAAATAGGAACACAAGTGTATGTTGGTCTCAATATCAACAAAGATGTACTGATGTACACCTATAAATCTAGGGTGTGCACATATCAGCTCCCTTTTCCAAAACATGCACACATATAGCATGATCCTAACTAAACTAACGCAACATTGTTAAATTGAATCAGAAACTGCCTACATGGGCTGGCATGAATTCGATAGGGCAAGCAAAGACCAAAATAGGACATGCACTGATGATGATATTACAAGTCGGAGTGATGGAGAAGTTCGAGAGCATACCTCTGGCTACTGGTTTAGATTTAGCATGTTTTGCCGGAGCTCTTTTCATTTCGTCTGCTTCCATCTTCCTTCTTGCAAGACTTACTTCTTCTGCTATTGCTTCCACTGCTGCATCAAATCAACATGTACCCCAGAAATCTATTTAACTACAGGAAAAATGGATCAAAATGTAGTAATTAAGAACAAATGTATATTTAATTTATTATTGGAAACAGATATCACATTCTTTCAATTTTGTTGCTTTACAATGTGTATATATCAGTAGTTGAGAAGAGGTATTTGTAAATTATATCAATTTTCTTGTATAGGTATAGTTTTATATACAAGTATATAATGAACTTTCAGTTGTAATGTTTCATTTGCAGTCAGTCAGATAGGATATATCTAATCAGCTTCAAGAGAGATGAGAAATATTGTCAAAATTATATATTATCATTTTAAAGCCATTAGAAGTTATGTTCAAAGATTTAGGTCTTAAAATTAAGGTTGTATTTTTGACATGGCTACTGAGCTAGATGTCAAATTATGTTAAACTCAAGATTGAAACAATGAATAAGCCGAACTTTAAAAAAATATATATCGTGAAGTTCAAATAGTAACGAGAGTCGAGAAGATCACGTGGAACATCACATGACTGCATGATCAGGCTACCGAGTATGCATGATAACATGATCATGTCATTTTTAATTATAATTTAATTTAATTAGGATCAAATTTTATTCTATACAAAAAATTAGGAGTTTTCTCTTATATTTTTTTTTAATTCAAGAAACCCTTATGAATTTAAGTTTTTTCTTTTGAATTTAAGATATTTAGGGTGAAGTGTAATAATACCCGTTTTTTACACTCCAACAACGAAAATGACGATTTGCGCTAAAGATGATGGAAAATACCTGATTCATTACGCATTCAGGTGTTGAGTATTGGCTAATAAGCAATTGAAGTTTGGTTGACAGTCAATACACAATTATATTTTGGGTATCACTTAATATCTTATTCTTCAAAAATTGAATACGCAAAATTGATTTGGGTATCATTTAAAAATTGTAATCATAATTCAGGCCGATTAATTACGCATCCAGATGTTGGGGATCGACTAATACGTAATTGAAGTTTGGGTGACAGTCAATACACAAATATATTCTGGGTATCACTTAATATCGGCATGCATACATGTATACACACACATATACATACATCTCTTCCCAAGATGCAAGTTTTGTGTAACAATCAATCATTACCACACAACTGTTATGAAATTTTACATGTTAATCATGTATTTAAAGAGAAAAAATAGGTGAGATTTGTTGGGTAAAGGGATCGGAGAAGAAGGTTACAAAAGAGATTGATCAGAAGATGAGGGTACTGTGTTAAAGTAATGGTCACGCATCTGGTAAAGGGATCTTCAAATCGGAAAAATTACAATGAAAAATGGGTATTTTGGTTAAAGTGAATCAAAAAAGGGTATTTTTATCATTCTTTCAGATATTTAAGGGTTTCTCGTGTAAGAGTTCTTGCGAATATTAACACTTCCTTTTCCTACGCTTTTGTGCTGTCTCGGTTGACATCAGAGCAGACTTTATCATATCTTTTCATTAATTGATTCAATATGGGGAAACCAGTTACCAAAAGAAGATCATGCGACTCTCAAGGTTTTGACAGATAGGATGACTATGTTTACGGATATATTGAATAACAATAACAAAAAACGTAGAGATGAAAGAGAAGATCGAAATCGAGTCCCTCGAGGCAGGAAATATCACATTGGTGAGAATTATGACTTGGCGTCAAATCTGGATAATCGAATTATGATATTGTAAAGGCAGATATACCATTATTTTACGGGTCTCTTAAATTTGATGAATTCATGAATTTATATATATATATATGTTGATAAATTCTTCGATGTTATGGGTGTTCCTGATAGTAAGCAGGTGAAGATGGTGACTATCATGTTAAAGAGTGTTACTGCGATGTGGTGGGATTAGCTGGTTATGCAGAGGAAGAGGCAAAGAAAGGAACCAATCAATCAAAACATGGCGACAAATGATGTTGGGTTTGTGAAGTCTATTAATTAAGCCCATGAAAATAGACTATTCAGATTTAGATTATTTTATGGATTAGTCTACTTTTCATATATGGACTATAATTTGATTTATACCTAGTTTCTTCTCTTATATATTACTCATGTAATTGTAAAACCATAACACAACAAATTGTGAGAGATCAATATAAAATTAGTGCATCTTGTGGAGTAGGAATTTTCAAACCACGTAAATATTTGTCTTGTGTGATTATCGTTTATTTTCTTGTTCTTGTTTATTCTCTCTGAGTTTTGTTTTCGTTGTAGTACATACAACAACGGGTATCAAGAGTTTAGGTTCTCAGGCAAGTGGGTGCGATGACAGAAGACAAGAATGTAAAGATCGACAAATTTGATGACAAAGATTATGGGTTTTGGAAGATGCAAATTGAAGATTTGTATTAGAATAAATTACACGAATAAGAAAAATAAGAATATTACTTAATAGATCGTTGCCAGGAGATGCTTGTCCGTGTCTTGTTGGTTAATTAGGATTAAGTGTGATGGTCTTAGGTAGTTAGTAGTGTTTATAACTTAAATATAGGATGACCCATATAAAAGGATACTGGGTTGGAATTGGTCAAAGATAGACTGGGCTAGCCCATATTTAGGCGGATTTGGACGGATTTAGACGTCGTCTAGCCGCCTAGGAGCCCCTATGCCTCGCCTACCCACCGAAAATAAAGACGGGTCAGATGCCTAACCATTTTTTACCGCATAGGTGACGGTCTTTACAACTATGCCGGACACTAGGAAGTTACTTTTCAATTTTTTTGTACGATTGATGGAACCTCTTCTTGGAGAGATTCATACTAATCTTCAAGATGAATGGGAAGTTGGTCTTATTCTTTCATCTGTTCAATGCACCATTAGATCAATCAATAAATTAATTGTTAGCTTTATATATGAAGATGTATATCTACGCATAGAGGATTCCTCCGATGGAGCCTTTCTTAATTTCCTTAAAGTGGTTTATGGCACTATCAAGGCCTTGTCTGCCAGAATTGAACACATATTTCCATCACTGATCGATTCAGATGAGAGGATATATAAAGAGGTTATAGTCCTAATTGTTAAGGAACTTATTTCTACCTTAATGTGCTTATTAGAAATTGATTTGGAAAGCTTGTGGCTCATGATGATCTCACATGGGGCCTCTGAACTCCTATTAATGCATAAACCAGGACTCTTGTTAATGCCCCAGAACAGTATATATCAGTTTGGCCAACTTTACTATTAGCATGTGTTTGGTGTTGAAGCCTAGAATATATGACTGAAACAAGGATATAATTGCATCTTGTAGCATCGACATTCTCTGCATGTGGACATATACATAAATTGTTTAAGTTATAGTCTGTCATTCGCTAATTGCTTCTAGCTACGAAAATTTGTGTGTTTCTTGTATTGGTGACACTTGCTGTATTACATCCAGCTAGTTCACCAATGTATGTTAGAACATGGAAGAGAGTTAAATTATCTTAGCTTAGATGAGAAAAATGTGACCTGGTAGAAAATTTAGCTTTAAAAGTTTTTTTTTTCAGTTTTAAACTTTCTTTCTCTATGTATATTAGTGTTCTCATTGTTGTTCTTTTTCTTATCCTTTGGAATGGTGTAGGTCCATATCGAAGTATTTACACTGTGTAAAGCCATGAGACGATTGTTATCTGTTGGAGATGGTCAAATGTGCTTTTCAAATGCGTGGAAACCATCGTTATAGTGTGAAGAACGTGCCAAAATTTTAAGGATAGTATTATGCTAACATGAGTTTAGACTTTTGATTTATAATGCTATTAAGTTCATACCGGAAGGGGCAAGTGAGTGGATTTATACAGCTGCTTAAAGCAGATGTTTCTGAGTCTCTTGTTTGGATTGTTCAACAAATGTTACAAATGAAGACGGAGAGTTAGATTTAGATAGTTGTAGTTTGCTTTACTTCAAACTAAAAGCTGTGGGGGAAGAACTCGATAATCATATTGTCCATTTTTATAGTTTGTTTGCAGGCACATGGCATCAAGTTTATTCAGAATTTTGAAGAACTCAGTATCACCAACATTTAGGAATTTTAGTGAAATTTGTTTGAATGCATCACCTGACTGGTCAATTTCATCTAAAAATTCATCAAATTGTTTGCTTCAAGTTGCATTGATGCCGTGCACGACTATCTATTGGTGGCGGAGCCAATTTCTTATTCATCTGATAAGCTGCACCTATTTAAAGGCAAAGCTTGAAGATTACCAAAGTCTGCTGAAGTTTTTATGTTGGATGCCAAAAGGATATATAAAGACGGAATAAGAACACTTGCATGATTAGAGAAAGGTCCGCATCATAAGTTTACATTGTCTTATAGTGGAAGGTGCCATCTTTTTTACGCTACTTGGTTTAAGGTAAAAACTAAAAACTGTAGTCTTTGAAAACCGCTTTCCTTTTCCTGGATTCTTCAAATAAAAGCGAGTGCCGTATTTTGAAACTGGGCTACTTGTAAGGCTTAAAGTGCTGTTGATTGTTGACGATATATCACATGATCAGACTGATCAAATTAAATACTTTTAAGTCTACACAAACTGATCTCTGAGACTGCTATTTCAAGAGTTGTCTGATAGTAGAATAATGTTTGATAATAACACCAGAAACAAAATCTGATGAAGTCTACACAAACTGATTTCCGAGACTGCTGTAGACATTGGTGTAGATGCAGGTGAACAATCAACCATGTCAAACTTCTTTAATACATCCTTGACATATTTAGTTTGGCTGATGAAGATACCATCACTTCTTTGACTGACTTGAAGTCCAAGAAAGTAACTTAGTTCCCCCATCATACTCATTTCATATTCACTCTGCATAAGCTTGGAGAATCTTTGACATAGCTTTTCATTTGTAGAACCAAATATAATATCATCCACATAGATCTGAACTAGGATCATATCATCACCATGCTTTTTGTAGAAGAGAGTCTTGTCAATAATACCTCTAGTAAATTCATGTTTAAGCAGAAATTCTGACAGAGTGTCATACCATGCTCTAGCTAGGTGCCTGTTTTAGTCCATTAGAGCCTTGAGTACACAAAATTTGGAAATTCAGGATCTTCAAAGCCAGGTGGCTGTTGCACATATACTTCCTCTTCTAGCTCACCATTCAGGAAAATACTCTTGACATCTATTTGATACACTTTAAAGTTTGAATGTGCAGCAAATGCCAGAAAAATCCTTATTATTTCAAGTCTCACAACTGGAGCAAAAGTTTCATCAGACCTTGCTTTGTTTCTGGTAACAACACCATTTTCATCCATCTTGTTCCTGAACACCCACTTTGTTCTAATTATACTTCCGTTCTTTGGTGCAAGAACTAATTCCAAAACTTTATTTCTTTCAAACTAATTAACTCCTCTTGCATAGCAGATATCCAATCAGAGTCATTAGAGCTTCTTCAGTTTTCTTAGGCTCCACTTGTGACATAAAATATGCATGAAGGCATTCATTAGAAGTTGCACTCCTAAATCCTCACTCCAACAGTATGATCATCAATAATTACATCTCTAGTGTGACTTCTATCCCACTTTCTAGTATGAGTTTGTTGACTTGTGCCTTTTTCATTTCCTTCACCATTTGCATGACTTGCAGAACTTTCTTCTCTTTCTCCCCATGAGTTTGTGCTATCAAATTCAAGTGTTTGAGATGAGCCTCCATTACCATGGTTCACTTGTTCAGTAGTCTCTTCATCAATTATCTGTTGTGTGCTGATTTCAGCTTCATCTTCAGAATCACTATCAATGTTAAGTTTTTCAAATTTAAGGGTTTCAGCTTCATTATCATCAAGGCATTCCAAGCCTGAGCACTTATCATCATCAAAAGTCACATATGTGATTTCCATAATTTTCTTTTGATTAATCACATAGACCTTATATGCAGTTCTTTCCAATGAATATCCCATTAAATTGCTTTAAAGACCTTTGAGTCAAATTTTCCCACATATTCAGAGTTGTCTTTCAGAATGTAACACTTGCTTCCAAACACATGAAGATGCTTTACTGTAGGCTTTCTTTTGGACAGGATTATATAGGGTGGGTTGCCATGACTCTTGTTAATGAGATATCTGTTTTGAGTGTAGCATGCAGTATTAGCAGCCTCTTCCCAAAAACTGGTTGGCAAGTTAACATCTTGTAGCATTATTCTAGCAGCCTCTACTAGTGTTCTATTTTTTCTCTCAACTACCCCATTTTGCTGAGGTGTGTTAGTCCCTTAACAATATAGCAAGAATTATAGAAGGGGGGTTGAATGGAATTCTTGAACCTTTTTCTCGAAATAAAAATGTTCAACTCGAATATAGATATAATTGTTTTGATTAGCACAATGCGGAATAGAAACTTAATTGAATCAAAACATAAGTAATTAAAAACAAGAGTCTTTAAAAACTTTCTGGTGGATTTAAACAATTCCACCAGAGATATATATTATATATCGAGAGGACTCTGTGTGCAAGAATGCTCACAGCTGCTTACAAATTGAATAAAGATTCTGCTTACAAAGATTTCTCTATTTTTGTATCTCAGCTCTCTCTTTTTCTATTTGCTACGTTCTTGGTTTATATATTACCAAAATTACAAAGTCAACAAGACCGGATAAATATAAAAACTATCAGTCTTAAGCTTTGCTACTTTTCGTCCTCTATTACCCAGTTAATGGGCTTCCACAGTAGATTTGTATACATCTCGACGGCTGTGCTCAGTTTGTTCAACTGCTGTTTGAATTCTTTATTTGATCATCCGTTGACTTTATGAATATCCGTTGGATATATGATCATCCGTCGACTTTCTAAACATCCATTGATGGCTTCATTGATCATCCGTCGACTGCTATATTAAACATCCGTTGATAGTCATTTGATCATCCGTCAATGGCTTTGTTAATCATCCGTCGATAGCTATTTTGGCACTTGACTTCATTTCACTTATGCAAAATTACAAGACATCAATTATATACAATTAATCAACCTATTCTGCATATCTAGTTAAAGTCAACGTGACTTATAGGCTACTACAGAATCTATACAAAGATGTATACAAAACTGTGCTACAGACTCATTATTACATAAGCTACTCACTCGATGGATAATAAGTTAACATCCGTCGTGACTATAATGAGTTATCCGTCGGGACTATAATTCTTATCCGTCGAGTGCTACATTATTTCACTAAGTAAAATCTACTTAGATGTTTTGTTTATGAAATCATCAAGTACACAACATATGCACAACAATCTCCCCCAATTTATGTCTACTGGAATTGTAGCCATAAATTAAGAGATACTTGATGATAACAAAACATCCTAAACATACAACTTTAAAGATAAGTAGATAATACTGAAAGTGCTTCAAATAATCAAAATGTACAAAGTTTGGCTCACAGTCATTTCAAGATGCTCCTCTAGCCTGAGCAGATTTTTCTAGTTTCTTGAAGGTCTGGATCTTCTTCCAAGCTTCCTGTTGTTTTCATCAATCTGATTTTGGAGCTGCCTGCGGAATTCCAGTTCATCAGATTCTGAGAGATCTAGCTTTTCTTGCATTTCCAAGAGAGTCTCATTGCTAGAGATACTCAATTGGTCTTCTAATCTGAAGAATCTTCTCACACCTTTGTCATCTATGAACTCCATCAGCCAGTAGGGCCTTAGATGCACTCTTCTCCCTGTGTATGGGATGATTAGAGTCTTTGGGAGTGCATCTTTAGCTCTAATACTCCTTAGTTTTTCAATCTTCTTCAATACCAGTCTTCTTGCAGTTACATTGAACCCAAAGTTCTTCTTGAAGGATGAATAAACTTTAATCAGTACAGCTTGGCTCTCTTGAAGAATCCTGTGAAGTGGCCACACAATCTCCTTTCCTCCTTTGTACTTGAACACTAACCTTTCAGGTAGGTTTCTGTATGCATCAATTCCCCTCATTTCATCTAGTTCATCCAGATAGAGGTTTAGATCAGAAAATTCCTTTATGTCACACAAGTACAAGTAGTCTCCCCTGTTGACTTTGGGTTGAGCTTTAACTACTGATTTGGATTTGAGAGGTGACAACTTCACTTTCTTGACTGCCCTTGACTTTGTCCTTTTTGGCTTGCTAAGGATTGGTAAACTGAAGTCAGGAATTGGTATTTTATCCCACTCTATTGGCTCATCCTTGGGCACAATAGGTTCACCATGAATATTCCTGTAGGGATCCATCACCCTTATATCTTCAAATACCACAAAGGGCTTTGATGCTTGAGTTGTAGCTGGTGTGGGTACCTTAGGAAATTGATCTTCCAATTCTTTGTCAACAATATCCAGTTTCCTTTTTGTTCTTCTAGCCAATTCTTTCTTTCTTGGAGATTTCTTCTGTTCTTCAATTTTCTTCTTTGATTCAGCAGCTTCAGACGGTTGAGAGGGAATTTGTTGAGATGAATTCACAGCCTGTAGCTTGGCCAAGATAACAATTTGTTCTTCCTTTTGTTTAGTCTTCTTTGCATCTAGAGCAGCTTGCTTCTTTTCCTGCTTTAATCTGGCTTTTTCTTCTCTCTTTGCTTGAGCAAATTGTGGATATCCAGCTACCACACAAATTTCCTTTCCATTTCTGAATATCTTAGCAATTCACCTTTTTGAAGCTGAATCAGCTGGATCTTTATAGAAGACAATTGATCTTGACAGAAGCTTCTTCTCATCAGGCTTGAGTGTCTCATACACAGTGTCCAAGGGGTTCTTCAAAGATGATTTTGGATAGTTTGCCCTTGGTTTAAGAATTATTTCAGCCTTTGTAGATTTGATGCAGGAAGATTGTCCTCTTTCCAGATAATTCATGCTCATCTCATTCACACAGATTTGCTTGACTTGAGAGTGATGGATGGCTGACTTAACTGGCTCCTTGACAAGTTCAAACTTTTTCTGTATCTCCTCATCAATCTTATCCCAGTTGATCAAACTCAACTTTCCTTTCTCAGCAACTTTCAAATTTGCTGCTGCTGCTTTAATTAGATCTATACCATCTGCAACTGGTGGCTTGGAGACAGTAATTGAAGGTACAATTACTTTGCTGATTTGAACTTGAAGTTTCTCCCCTTCACTTGGTCCTTTCTCCCCCTCACTTGGTTCTCTCTCCCCCTTTTTGTTATCATCAAGTTGAGGAGTTAGGCCTTGTGCTTTAGCCAGTTGCATGAGAAGATTTGTCTGAGACTGTTGATTTTGAAGAAGGGTGGCAACTGAATTCTCAATAACTTGACCTCTATCTTCCAGCTTGGCCAGCTTCTTTTCAGAATCTGATTCTCTCCTCAGTCTCAGTAATAGATCCTGCATGGTACCATATGGCATGACTGAATCCAGCTTCTCAGAATTGTAGGTCTTCAAGTCAGCTATATCCTTTTTGAGTTCATCCACACTCAGATTATGTCTTAATTGCTGTATCTTCATGAGATGTAGAGAGTCTAGGTGAGCTTGAAGAATAGCCTTGGTACCAGCATCTGAAGTTTCCTGAATGGCCTTTTGAATAGCCATAACCTTCTTGACCAAAGATACACCAAATTGTCCTGGTGTAGATTCTTTTGTCCATGCCCATTCAGGTAAATTTGGAACAGAACTTGGGCCTTCATCTCCCCCTAAGTTCATGCTTCCATCCAAAGAAACAGAGTCATCATCATTAGAATTTACTTCAAATTCTTCAGATGGCTCACCAGCTTGAGAAGGCATCCTATTGACATCAGCTTTATCTCTTTGAAGAGATTCTGAAGTGTGTACTAAGTTCAAAGTCTGTTCTGCCTCCATATTGCCCTGAGCAGCCAACAGTTGATAGGCTGACACAGGGTGAGTAAAAGTGTCAGCATCCAAGGAAATGTTATCAATTACAGCTTTGTAATGTTGCTGAAATTGTCTTTCCTTTTCAGCATCATCCACAATCATTGACTCACTAGCAATGGCTGGATCCACCCTTATAGCTTCTGTACCTGCTTTTCTCTCATAATCTCTCTTTTGTTGCATCAGGGTCTCACCCTGGCTCCCCACCCTCACACCCTCACCTTCACCTACTAAGGTGGGACTCCTCTCACTCACTTTTGCCAATCCTGAATAAATGGATTACTGATTTTCACTATTTTCCTCTCCTTTTGCCTGGGAGCAACCCAGCCTCTCACTCAATACACTCTCCTCTCTCAGTCCTAAGAGTGACTGTACAACCACTAAATCTTCTGCACTTGAAATAATTGAAGTTTGAAGTTGTGCAGAGATACTCGACGGATAAGTGATATCCGTCGAGTGAGTGGTAATGCTATCCGACGGATAACTGCTGTTAGGCTTATCCGTCGGGATACAATCACTACTCGACGAATGAGCAATATCCATCGAGAGAGTAGAAATGAATGAGGTGGGAAGAGAAACTATTGTTGACTCTGTGTTGATTGAAGATATTTGGGGCATAGATGTCACAATAGAATCTGAAAGAACTGGCAAGTGAGCCAACGAATCATCTAAAAGATGATGCTCACTTGCACTAGATTTTGGCTTCCCCAACAGAGTTAAAGAAGGGGAATCAGGAATTGAAGTGTTTATCATATCCACTTCCAGAGAGTTTGTTGATGAGTATGGTGTTTCAGATGCTTCTATTATTAGAGATTTTGGTTGTGACTCCACATTTATTGGAGCCACATCAAACTGAATTTGAGAGAGTGCAGTGACTGTGTCTTTAGCACCAGTTTGTACTGTGTGTGTGCTCTGTGCATCCCCAGAGGTTTTAGATTTCTTCTTTCTTGTGTAAGTTTGGGGTGAGCTTGTGTCCCTAACCCTTTTGGCCTGTGCTCTTGGCTGAGAGCTTTGTTTAATACCTGCATCCTTTTGGGAGGATGTAGCTAGAAGTGAGCTTTTATCCTTTTTAAGCACTGCAATTTGTTGGGAAACTGTAGTGTGGATAGGCTGGGATTCACTCAACTTTCCATCCTTATTCTTGGGGTTTCTTTGATGTTCACCCCTTCCCTCACCTGACTTTCCCTCCTTCACACTCCCCTCTTTTGCTTTTGTGGATTTTTCAACTGGTATCTTTTGAGAGATACCAGAGGGGGTTTTCTTTGATTTAGATTTGGAAATTGTAGAGGGTTTGGAGGCTTTAGTAGGCAACTGTGGCACAGTTGCCATAACTACTCCTGAAGTCAAAGAAATAATGGAGGTTGGAATAGTTGTAGGGATGGATGAACTTACCTCACTTACCTGAGGTGCCTGCATTACAGGAAAATAGAACATTGGCACATCCCTGTGATGGTTGGCTCTGTTCAAATCTGCAATGAGTCTTCTCTCTTGAACCCAACAAGCCAGTTTGTTGTTTGGGTTCTCAAGCACAATCTCTTGACATAGATGGTTAGCCAATACCATGAAAAATCTAGCATAATACACATTCTTTCATCTTTTGGCTAACTCACCTAGTTTAAAACCTAACTCAAACAAGACAAGGTCACTGAAATTATAAAATTTATCTGTAACTAGCATGTATAGCATGTTAAGCATGGAAATATTCACTGAATCAAAAATACTGACTTTTCTAGAGAAAACTTTAGTAACCACATCACACAAGAAACTCCACTCCTTCCCAAGACCTAATCTCCTAATATCACTTAGTTTAGTAGTAGGAAGTGCATAGTGCATGAAATTAAGCATATTGATAATATCAGTGTCATTGTGTGGTAAAGTCACATTATTATCAGGAATTTTGAAACATGCTTTTATTACATCACTATTGATACATAACTCATTACCTTTGATGGTTAAAGTGATGGTCTTGTCAGCAGAGTTGTAAATAGCAGTGGTCCACATCTCTTCAACAACTTCACAGAAGATTGTGGGTGACTCCAGCATGGCATAATTTAGCTTGCAATTCTTCACAAAGTCCATCATCTTGTGATAGTCCTCTGATTGCTGAATACCCTTATTGACCAAAGCAGTGAAGTTGTTCTTCTCATAAATGAACCTAGTTTGAGACATAATCTTTACTACAGGTGCCATTGTTAGAGAATGAAAGCTTGAAGAGAAGGAGAATATTTGCTTGAGAGAGAATGGAATAAAAGCAGTTGAATTTGAGAATGATAAAAGAAAATAATTGCTATGAAATAAGCTTTTATACTATCTCAAAAATAACTGATAAAAATAATAAAGTAAAGTGAATTAACTAATAGAAATTGCCTAAAATAGCCGTTTAAAAATAAACTGTAAAAATTCCACCCATTATCCGTCGTGTAATGCTTACAAACTGTAAGTATACTCGATGGATAATGTTCAGGAAATTAACCGCTGAGATTTAGATAATTCGACGGATGAGGATAAACTGATATCCGTCGAGACATAAAGTATTCCAGAAAAATAATTGACTTTTATTAGCAAGTAGTATATCGATGGATAACTAAACTCGATGAATAAGGGTCATCCGTCGAGATGCAAATTTTGACTTGGCCAAAATTTCACCCAAGATTTAAAGATCAACTAAATTTCTGGCTGCATTACAACTTGCAAAATACCTCAGATAAATTTAAGAGTAATTAAGCATACCTAACTCACTTACCAACCTTGAAAAGGTGGATTCATCCAGTGGCTTGGTAAGGATATCTGCAAGTTGCTTCTCACTTGGAACAAAATATAATTCCACAGTACCATTCATCACATGTTCCCTTATGAAATGGTACTTGATGTCTATGTGCTTTGTCCTTGAATGTCGCACTGGATTTTCAGTGATGGCAATTGCACTTGTGTTATCACGGAAAATAGGAATCCTTTCAACTTGCAAACCATAGTCTAGTAGTTGATTTTTCATCCATAAAATCTGTGCACAGCAACTGCCAGCAGCAATATATTCAGCTTCAGCTGTAGAAGTAGAAACTGAATTTTGTTTTAAACTGAACCAGGACACAAGCTTGTTTCCAAGAAATTGACAGGTTCCTGTTGTGCTCTTTCTATCAATTCTACAACCTGCATAATCTGCATCTGAATAACCAGTTAGATCAAAACCAGAATCTCTAGGGTACCAAATGCCAAGTTTTGGTGTTCCCTTGAGATATCTGAAAATTCTCTTAATAGCTATCAAGTGAGATTCTCTAGGATCATCCTGAAATCTAGTACATAAACATGTAGCAAACATTATATCTGGCCTACTAGCTGTTAAGTACAAAAGTGAGCCAACCATGCCTCTATAACTTGAAATATCCACAAACTTTTTAGTAGTGTTTAGTTCAAGCTTAGTTGCAGTGGTCATGGGAGTTTTTACAGATGTGCAATCCATTAGATCAAACTTCTTTAAAAGATCAAAAATATATTTAGTTTGACTAATGAATATTCCATCACTAACTTGCTTAACTTGCAAACCAAGAAAGTAAGTTAGTTCTCCCATCATACTCATTTCATACTTACTTTGCATCAATTTGGAAAACTTTTTGCAAAGTTTCTCATCTGTAGAGCCAAAAATAATATCATCTACATAAATTTGAACAAGTATACTAGAGCCATTAACATTTCTGAAAAATAAAGTTTTATCTACAGTACCTCTTGTGAAATGATTTTCCAAAAGGAACTTTGATAAAGTGTCATACCAGGCTCTGGGTGCTTGCTTCAGTCCATAAAGTGCTTTCAGAAGATAATAGACATATTCTGGAAAATTTGGATCTTCAAAACCAGGAGGTTGATTAACATACACTTCTTCCTCAAAATCTCCATTTAGAAAGGCACTTTTGACATCCATTAAGAAGATTCTGATGGCTTCAAGTCTTGCAACAGGAGCAAAAGTTTCATCAAAATCTATTCCTTCTTGCTGACAATAACCCTTAGCAACCAATCTAGCTTTATTCCTGATTACTATGCCATTTTCATCCATCTTGTTTTTGAATACCCACTTGGTGTTTATTGGATTCTTTCCTTTAGGCTTGGGTACCAGCTTCCATACATTATTCCTTTCAAATTGGTTTAGCTCCTCCTGCATAGCTAAAATCCAATCAGGATCCAACAAAGCTTCTTATACCTTCTTTGGTTCTTCCTTTGATAGAAAGCTGCTGTATAGACATTCTTCCCGAGTTGCTCTTCTTGTTTGAACTCTAGAAGAAACATCACCAATGATAAGCTCAAAGGGGTGATCTTTTGTCCATTTCCTTTGTTGAGGTAGATTAGCTCTATATGAAGAGACCTCATGATTGTCTTGATGTGTGATTGAGTTTTGATTGCTAGAAACTCCCCCTGAGTTTGTAGATCTTTGATTTGAGAAAGGAGAATTTTCTATAGGTGATCTGTCTTGACCTCCTGCTCCTTTTGATAACCCGACGGATGGTGAATTTTGAGTACCGACGGATGAGGCAGGTTGTCTTCCAACGGATAACACAGATTGCCTTCCGACGGATGAAGCATTATGTAACTCGACGGATGTTGAGTTTTGTGCTTCATTGGTGGTAGATTTGTCTGCATTATCTTTAGACACTGTTTCTTGATCACTCTCATCATCACTTTCATCACTAACCATCTTCACATTGTCGAATTTGAGGCTCTCATGGTAATCTCCATCTTTCAGTCCTTCAATCTTTTTATCATCAAACACAACATGTATAGATTCCACAACAATGTTGGTTCTTAGATTGTAGACTCTATATGCTTTACCAACAACATATCCAACAAAAATTCCTTCATCTGCTTTAACATCAAACTTCCTATTTTGATCAGTTTGATTTCTCAGGATATAGCATTTGCAGCCAAAGACATGAAGAAAGTTTAGAGTTGGCTTCTTGTTCTTGAACAATTGATAGGGAGTCATGCATCTTGCTTGATTAATCAGAGAAATGTTCTGAGTGTAGCATGCAGTATTTACAGCTTCAGCCCAGAAATATGTTGGTAGTTTAGATTCTTCAAGCATTGTCCTTGCAGCTTCAATAAGTGATCTGTCCTTCCTTTCCACTACTCCATTCTGTTGTGGAGTCTTTGCTGCTGAAAACTCATGCAGTATCCCATTTTCTTCACAAAATGCTCTCATGACAGAATTCTTAAACTCAGTTCCATTGTCACTCCTGATTCTTCTAACTTTGAAATCAGGATGATTGTTGACTTGCCTTATGTGATTGATGATGATTTTACTAGCCTCATCTTTAGACTTTAGAAAATATGTCCAAGAGAACTTTGAGAAATCATCTACAATTACTAGGCAAAATCTTTTCCTTGAGATGGACAATACATTGACTGGTCCAAACAAATCCATGTGAAGCAGTTGTAAAGGCTCTTCAATTGCTGAATCAAGTTTCTTCCTGAATGATGCTTTGATCTGCTTTCCTTTTTGGCAGGCATCACACAGTCCATCCTTTGAAAACTCCACTAGAGGAATACCTCTTACCAATTCTTTCTTTACCAGTTCATTCATGGTCTTGAAGTTTAAATGAGATAGCTTCTTGTGCCATAGCCAACTTTCATCCTGACTTGCTTTACTGAGAAGACAAGTTACAGATTCTGCTTTAGTTGAGTTGAAATCAGCTAGGTACACATTTCCTCTTCTCACACCAGTGAGAACCACTTTGTTGCTTTGATTATTAGTCACAACACAGGCTTCTTTGTTGAATGTTACTGAATTGCCTTTGTCACAAAGTTGGCTGATACTCAACAGATTGTGTTTGAGACCATCCACTAAGGCAACCTCCTCAATGATGACATTGTCCTTTGAAATCAAGCCATATCCCACAGTATAACCCTTGCTGTCATCTCCAAAAGTAATACTTGAGCCAGCTCTCTCCTTAAACTCTGTGAGCAGGGTAGAATCACCAGTCATGTGTCTTGAACAACCACTGCCCAAGTACCAAAGATTCCTTCTGTTTCCCTGCACACATCAAAATTAAATCAAGTTAATTTTGGTACTCAAGTTTTCTTGGGTCCTGCCTTGTTAGCTTTCTTCTTCTGTTTCTTAGGTCTTAACTCATTTGACTTAGGAATTTCAGATTCTTCCTTAGTCATTTGGGTTGGACCTTTGAAACCATTTAATGCAACAGAATTATCATGCATATTATGGCTAACAGGAAATGGCATGCTTGGTGTAAACATGTTATTCCAGTAAGGCATGCTAAATGGCATTTGAGGCATATGGTATGCAGCATAATATGGATTAGGTGCAAATGGCATATTAGCAAACTGTGCATTCATGTTTTGTGTAGGCATAACATTAACAGGCATGGGAGGCATTGCATTCATATTAGGAAATTGAGACTGAACAGACATGGGAGTAGGCATGGCAGATTTGCAATTAACAGACAAATGATTTACACTACCACACTTGACACAGATTTTTCTAGGAGCATATTTATCAGGTGTGTAGTTATTGTGTTTGTTAATCCCTACTTTACCATTCCTGTTGTTTTTCCTTTTAGTCTCTGTTTTTATCTCAATTTTCTCAAGTCTGTCACTTAACTGTTTGACAGTCATGTGACCAACATTAGCCCTTTTTCCTTTCTTAACTTGACTTGACTCTCCTGAAACAAAGTTCTTGGAAACAGACCCATACTTCTCATTCAGCTTGATTAGTTTGGCTTTGCTAATGGGCTTGCTCACAGCCGACGGATGAGGATTTTCATCTTTCAACGGATAACACTTTTTGTTATCCGACGGATAGTCCTCATCATCCGTCGAGTCTACATCTGTCAGTAGACCATCTACCAAATTAGGTTCTAATTTCTCTTTGCTCTTTTTCCAGGCTTCATCACAAAAAGACTCAATTCCTTGAACTTTTGGTGATTTGAGCATGGACATCCCTGGATGCTTTCCATGCTTTAATCACCTCTTGTTCACGCCCGAGCTGCTTCTTTAAAATCTCTTCCTTTTTCAAGGACTCAGTTAATTCCTCCTTGGCAATCTTACACTCAATTCTTAGTTTCTCAAAATCAACAAACTGAGACTCAAGCACATTATTCCTCTCACTTAAAAACAAGTTGTTTTCTTTGATTTTAACATTTTCTTTAGTAAGAGACTTAAGTATAACACGCAAATGATATAATTCTGTAGACATGTCATTTATGGCATCATTACACTCAGCTTTAGATAAATGTGCAAGGTTTGTAGTAATTACCTGATTGCTTGAGGAACTTGTCTCTGTTTTATCAGACTTGGCCATTAGGGCTAGATTGACATAGCTGACATCTTCATCTTCATCCAAACCATCTGCTGCCCAATCATTCTCTTGTGTAATAAAAGCCCTTTCCTTTTGTTTGAGTAGATCAAAGTATTTTTGCTTATAATCCACAGACTCAAACCTTTTCTTACTGAAATCTGACTTTCTACACTCATTTGCAAAATGCCCTGCCAAGCCACATTTGAAATATTTGAATTTTGACTTATCCACCATGTTTCTATTTGGCTTGGCTGCTCCAAAGTTCTTCTTAAACTTGAGCTTGGAAAATCTCCTGGAAAGAAATGCTAGGTGCTCATCAATGTCCTCTATGTCATCTTGGCTCAATGAATCTTCACTTTCTACTGCAAGCCCCTTGCCCTTGCTCTCACAGACCTTAGAAGTTGACTCAACAGCTTCCATCATCACTTCCTTCTCCTTTTCCAAATCCGAAACTAGTGCAATGGATCCTCCTTTCTTCTTTCCTCTTTCCATCCTTTCATCCTGCTCTATCTCAAGCTCATAGGTCTTCAGGATGCCATACAGTCTCTCCAAAGTAAACTCTTTATAATCTTGTGAATTTCTTAATGAGACTGTCATTGGTTTCCATTCCTTTGGAAGAGATCTAAGGAATTTCAGATTAGAGTCTTTAGTCTGATAGACTCTTCCATGCAACTTAAGAGCATTTAGTAGTTTTTGAAATCTACTAAAAATGTCAGTGAGTGACTCACTTTCCTCATTGTGAAAATGCTCATATTGCTGAATCAAGAGCTGCATCTTATTTTCTCTAACTTGTTCAGTGCCATCACAGATTATCTGTATAGTATCCCAGACTTCCTTGGCAGTTTTGCAGTTGATAATGTTGTCAAACATGTCTGCATCAACTCCATTGAACAGAATGTTCATGGCCTTTTTATCCTTCCTGACTTGTTCAATGTCAGGATCAGACCATTCGTGCCTTGGCTTGGGAACTGATGGCTCGTTTCCTGTTGCAGCTCTCATTGGAACATGAGGGCCTCTTTCTATGCAGTCCACATAGGCCTCATCTTGAGAAAGCATATGAAGATGCATTTTTACCTTCCAATGATGGTAATTATCTTTATCTAGAAAAGGAATCTCGACTCCAACGTCTTTCTTGTTCATCTTGCTGAATTGTTTTGATCATTAAACTCTTTGTAGATTAAGAGCTTGCTTTGATACCAATTGTTAGTCCCTTAACAATATAGCAAGAATTACAGAAGGGGGGTTGAATGGAATTCTTGAACCTTTTTCTCGAAATAAAAATGTTCAACTCGAATATAGATATAAGTGTTTTGATTAGCACAATGCGGAATAGAAACTTAATTGAATCAAAACATAAGTAATTAAAAACAAGAGTCTTTAAAAACTTTCTGGTGGATTTAAACAATTCCACCAGAGATATATACTCCCTCCGTCCCTTTCAATTGTTTACATTTTTGAGAGAGTGTCCGACACACATTTTAAGATGCATATTACGTATACATCTGTAATTTTTTTTTTACAATTTTGTTTTTCCGAATAAAAATTAAAACATTTAAATTTTAGTCAGAAAAAGAAAATTGTAAAAATAAGTTACATAACTATACTTTTTATGCACCTTAAAATGCGTGTCGGACACTTCCTCGGAAATGTAAACAATTGGAAGGGACGGAGGGAGTATTATATATCGAGAGGACTCTGTGTGCAAGAATGCTCACAGCTGCTTACAAATTGAACTACTGAGAATACAGGGAAATGCTAAGGATTCTGCTTACAAAGATTTCTCTATTTTTGTATCCCAGCTCTCTCTTTTTCTATTTGCTACGTTCTTGGTTTATATATTACCAAAATTACAAAGTCAAAAAGACCGAATAAATATAAAAACTATCAGTCTTAAGCTTTGCTACTTTTCGTCCTCTATTACCCAGTTAATGGGCTTCCACAGTAGATTTGTATATATCTCGACGGTTGTGCTCAGTTTTCACTGTTCAACTGCTGTTTGAATTCTTTATATGATCATCCGTTGGACTTTATGAATATCCGTTGGATATATGATCATCCGTCGACTTTCTGAACATCCGTTGATGGCTTCATTGATCATCCATCGACTGCTATATTAAATATCCGTTGATAGTCATTTGATCATCCGTCGATGGCTTTGTTAATCATCCGTCGGTAGCTATTTTGGCACTTGACTTCATTTCACTTATACAGAATTACAAGACATCATTTATATACAATTAATCAACCTATTTTGCATATCTAGTTAAAGTCAACGTGACTTATAGGCTACTACATAATCTATACAAAGATGTATACAGAACTGTGCTACAGACTCATTATTACATAAGCTACTCACTTGATGGATAATAAGTTAACATCCGTCAGGACTATAATGAGTTATCTGTCGGGACTATAATTCTTATCCGTCGAGTGCTACATTATTTCACTAAGTAAAATCTACTCAGATGTTTTGTTTATGAAATCATCACGTACACAACATATGCACAACAAGGTGTTCTAGCAGCTGAGAATTCTTGAACAATGCCTTTGCTTTTGCAGAATTCACTCAACGTTGTATTTCTGAATTCTGTTTCATTATCACTCCTCAATCTCTTTACACAATGTTGATCTTCAGCCTGCTTCTCTATCTTCTTTATGTGCTCAATTATGATGTGTGGAGTCTCATCTTTAGAATGCATGAATTCTACCCAGGTGTACCTTGAGAAATCAACCACCATCACAAGTACATATCTGTTTCTTGAAATTGATAAGACATTTACTGGTCCAAACAAGTCCATGTGAATAAGTTGCAGATGTGTACTTATAGAATTCACAGTTTTTCTTTTGTGACTTAATCTTTTCATTTTCCCTTTTTGACAAGCATCACAGACTTCATCTTGAGCAAACTCCAGATTAGGCATGTCTCTTACTAACTCTTTTTGACTAGAGTATTGATTGCCTTGAAATTCAAGTGAGACAGCTTCTTATGCCATAGTTTGATTTGCTCTACAGATGCCTTGGTGTAGAAGCAACAAATTCCATTCTCATTTGCTGAGTATAAGTCTACAAAAAATAAGCTTCCTTTTCTTTCTCCTTTCAGAGCAACTTCACCAGTCTTTTTGCTAATAAAAGTGCATTCTTCTTTGTTGAATAAAACTTTGTAGCTTTTGTCTGCAAATTGGCTGACACTAAGAAGATTCACTCCAAGACCGACTACCAGTGCTACATCATCAATGACAATATTTCCAGAAATTATCTTTCCATATCCCATTGTGAATCCTTAGCTGTTGTCTCCAAAGGTCACCATTGGGCCAACCTTCTCCTCAAACTGTGATAGCAGGGCTTTATCACCTGTCATATGTCTTGAGCATACACTATCTATGATCCATATGACCTTCTTCACTTTTCCCTGCACACAATGAGGATTAAGTGTGTTTAGAAACCCAAGCAATGCTGAGTGCTTTCTTCTTGTTAACTGATTTAGCAGAAGTAGAACTAGATATCTCCGAAAGAATAACATTCATAGATGATTGTGCATTCTCCCTTGCTACAGTAGGCCTAATACTGACTTCCTTGAGGTCTACTCTCAGCTTATGACAACTCTATATCACTTTCAAGTTGCAGGGAATACAATCAAACTTATCACAGATTGAGTAGGGATCATTTGCATTTGTTTCATTATACTTGCAGGCTCCTTCTACTGGCTTGCTAACAACCTTTTTACAAAGGTGAGTTAGATGACTTACTGAGCCACATTTTTTACACTGTTTTCTTGGAGCATCTGCAACAAAGGCAAAGTTGTTGCTTTTGTTTATCCCAATTTTTCAATTTCTATTCTTTTTCTTCTTTCTTGCATCTTCAGATTTTACTTCCTTGACAGGAGTCTTGGAGTCTTGGTTGACCATGGGCTTCTTTTCAACTTTGGAAGATGAAGTTGTTTCCACATTTTCCTTTTCCTTGTCTTCATCAGTAATTTCTTGCTTTATGATCAACTCTTCTTTACTAAAGTTTACTTCACATGCTTTAAACATAGGTGATTCAACTTTTCTCAGCATAGCTGAGACATTTTCAAGTAGTTTTTCCTTTATCACCTGCAACTTTCTTGTTGTTGTTCAAGGCATCATAGTTAAGACCAATAGCTATGTTAGCACATGACTTGTTCTTCTCATGGTACTGGCCAACTAGGTCAGATGCATTCCTGAAAGACTTCAACTTTACTTCATTTTTTTCAAGCTTCTCCCTCAACACGGCTTCAATTTCAGCAACACACTTCAGCTTGTTTTTGAGATATTCATTTTCTTGCTTGATTGACTCAAGCTCCACAAGAAGTAGATCCATCCTTTGTTTATCACTCTCAAGTTTCTCATTTACTTTGGTTAGCCTGCTGACTTCCTCATTGGCTGCTACCAAGCTAGTGTGTAAGTGACCCAACTCATCACAGTTGAAGCACCTTATCTTTGATCTGTCCACAGATCCTGTTTTGTAGCCACCTTTGCTACCTGAGTTGAACTGAGTTTTTGGTTTCCAATTATTTCTATTGGAAGATTGTCCCCTGCCTTTGAAAAATCTTGGCTTTTTGATTCTTATATTGGAGAATTTCCTAGCCAAATAAGCCATGGATTGGTCCATTTCATCTAACTCATCCAAGGTATAATATTCATCTTCTTCCAGCTCCAATACAACTTGTTTTTGAGGTCCTTTGTTATTTTGTTCTATAGCTTGAACAATTGAAACTTGATCATCTTGCTCATCTTCACTTTCTTCTCTGTCATTCGTACTTAAAGCACTTGAACCATCAACGACATGACCATGATGTGCTTTCAATGACTTTCTCTGCATCATTTCAAGTTCATAAGTTTTCAAGATTCCATATAGAACTTCCAAAGTTATTCTGCTTAAATCTCCGCCTTCTCTTATAGCTGAGATTTTCTGTTCAAGATGGTCAGAAAGAGCTAGCAGAAACTTTAGGTTAACCTCCTCAGCTTCATAATACTTATCATGTAGCTGCAAGTCATTTATCAATTTATTGAACCTTTCAAAAACTTCAGTAATTCCTTCTTTTGGTTTAGCCATAAACCCCTCATACTGAGAAACCAGAATCCTCCTTTGGTTTGACCTAACTTCCTCTGTCCCTTCACATAATATCTCTATTTTCTCCCAGATCTGTTTGGTTGTGTCACAGTTGACAATATTATTGTACATGACATTGTCAAGTGACTCTATTAAGATTAGCTGCAAGCCACTATCCAGGGAGACTTTTTGTTTTTCAGGTTCAGTATATTCTGAAGGATCTTTAGGAGTGTAATGTGCTGGAATGACCATGTCTCAATCTGTAGATTCCCCAACTCTTACCATGGGGATGAAATGCCCATTCTTGAGGATCTGAATGTATAATGGATTGAGCATCCTGATAAAAAAATAACATTTTCTTTTTCCATAGTGTGTAGTTAGATCTGTTAAAGGTAGAAATTTTGATGCTGCTAAGCCTCTGTGTATTCATTCTTCCAAGATCTTTAATCTGTTTGCTTTCATATTTTGCTCTGATACCACTTGTTGGGTAATGAATACAAGAATGGGGGGTGAATGTGTTTTAGATTATTTTTAAGCTTTTTGAACTTTATGGAAGTGGTGAACAAAGTAGTCTAATTTGTAGAGATAATATGTCTTAACAGAAATAATAAAACATGCACAAGAACACACTATCTTTTAAAACTTCACTTAATTTTATATTAAAATCAAGTAGTATTTTTCTACAAATTTTTGAGTTCTTTGTTGATAAAGAACTCAGCTTCTATCTTGAGAGAGTTACAAGAAATTTAGATCTATTTGTTACAACTAAAACAAAGCATCCAGTGTTTACTTTATAGATTAGTAAACACTGGTTTTACACAGCATGTAATAACCTGAACTAAGCCCTATTGTAAGATGTCCAATGCTTTCCATTTTTGGCTTAGTATATCTTTGCAGATTGTGCACGCCTGTGACTTTACTTTGTCAGTTAATCTTGGCCTTTGATCTTGTACTCTTCAAGCTGCTTTTGTAGACTTTTCAAATCAGTGATTGATTTGTTTGTTGAAATGATAGTCTTGGATATTTAATTGGTCTGCACTTATGTACTTGAAGTTTATATTAAGATCTTCAGTTTGAGCTTATAGAGATCTTTACATCTCGATAAGTATAATGACTTATCGAGATCTCTAACTTTTCTATAGTTGTTTTGACTTATCGAAGTCTCTAAGTCCTCTATAAGAGAATTTGGCTTGTCGAGGTTTCTGAAATTCTGCATGTAGAAAAGACTAGTCGACATCTCTGAGATCTCTATATGCATGTTGACTTATCGACATCTCTGAGATCTCTAGTGAGAATTTGACTTGTCGATATCTCCAATCTTCACATCTTCATTTTGGGTTGTTGATATCTCTGAGTTCTCTAATGCAGAAATGACTTGTCGATATCTCAGAGATCTCTATATACATTTTGACTTGTTGATATCTCCGAGATCTCTAATGATAATTTGACTTGTCGATATCTCCAAACTCCACATCTTCATTTTGCCTTGTCGATATCTCTGAGACTTCTCTATAAGCTTTTCTTGACTTCTCGATAAGTCATTCTGGAGTTCTCGAATGACTTCTCTATAATACTTGATCTGTGACTTGTAGATTTCTTGACTTAGAATGTTTTTCTTAAAACATAATTATTCAACTCCAAGCTTCTTCACACTTTCTCTGAGGCATGATCTTCATGATCTTCTTCCAGAGTTTATTCTTAGGCTTGAGACTGTTTACAAAAAAATATACCAGTCTAATCTATTCACATTTTTACAGATTCAAGTAATATAATACAAGGTACAAACTTAGACTATCATACAACTTACTTAGGGCTGTCAATTTGAGTTAGTCTTGTTATTTATACAGGCATGTCTGGCACAACAATAATAATCTACAAAATTTAGTTAGGTAAATGCAATCATTATATGAAACTTATGCTAGAAATAAAATATTGACAGCATTCGACGAATATAATTTCAGAACGAAAATCAGAAAGTTTGAGAAGAAATTGGAAAGAAGGTCAAACTCGAGAGTTAGTGATGATGATGAAAATGGACTTAATAGAAAGAAACTAGTAAGAGCTCGACATGATGATTAATTCCATACCTAGCAAATTTTTGAGTTATATTTTGAGGAAGAAAAAAGAGCTTTAAACTAAAAATGTGGATTTGATGGTTCCAGTGAGTTAAAACATAACGGGAAACTTCATATGTGTTTTTATAACAGGATTTCACCTGTCTGAATTCGAGGAAAGGGAGAGTGGTCCATACAAGCTTCCATTATTTCAGGGGTTTATGGGGATGCTCTTCATAATAGTCATCATCTTGTTTTACCTTCCGTTTGTAAGTAGTACGAGTAAGTTCTGGATTATGGGTATTGCATTCCAGTGACGGTTTGTACTCTGATTCAACAGAGGTAACATCTTCATTTCTTATCATGTCTCAGTTGAAATTCATCTCTCTATGTGCCATTTGAAAACTTATTTTCAATTTTACCTTTTCACCCTCAAGGTATGAGAAATTTACCTTTTAACCCTTATAACTGTATAACTCAGAGGTCAAATATCTTTTTTGCCCTTCCAATTTTTCACCGTAACGGTAACAACGGCTAAATATTCAGAAAATACATACCTTGGGTGTCAAAGGGTATGCTCGTAGAGAGTTCAGGGGATATAATTTGAGGGCCAAAAGGTTAATAAGCCAATAAAAAAATCATCATATGTTATCAGGGGCCCTAACAAAGACGTCGCATCCACATCTTTTTTCCTGGGCCATTCATGATCCAGGAAGATCACAACTACTGTGATATCGTCATGAAGTCCTCGCCTGGCTCCTCCCCCAATATTCCACGACGGACGAAATCCCAAAGCTCTTTCAATAAGCCTTTTAGCAATATTCTGCATTTCATACACGAACACGCTAAGACCAAAAAATAATTTATGAATAATAAAAAACCATACGAAAAATGGAACTTACTACTCTGGGATTGTTATTGACAATCTCAAAAGCTTGCGCATTTGTCATACATTCCCAAATAACATCAGATGCAGATACAAGGAATCTGTCCCCGACTTCTAATTTTCTTTTGTATATATATGGATAAGTTCAACACTAAGAACCAGCTGCTGAAGGGCTTATTTATGTTGAACCCGTGATCTTGAATCAGGGACAAATCCAACCTTCTTCAGGTATACACCACCAATGGTCCTAGTGACCTAAATGGTAGTGAAATCTATACTATACTATAATAATCGAAATGAGGTATAATTTGTAGTTTGATTAACCCCTCATTTTGATTATCCTTTTCCATCACGACCGTCAGATCTTCTTTATCAAATAATCGGAGTCGTTAGATCCAAATACTAAAAAAATACACTCTATAAGTTCTCGGTTTCAAATCCCGTCAACAACAAATATTTATATTATTATTTGTAAAGATACATATAAGTTTTTAGGTTCGAATCTCGTTAACAACAAACATTTATATTATTATTTATAAAGTTACATATATGTTTTCAGGTTCAAACTTCATCAACAACAAACATTTAAATTATTATTTATGAATATGATCTCATCAATCATATACTATTTATACTATTTGAACTTAACTTGAAATTATACACAAAGAAATTATAATTATATAATGATTATTTAGTATTTGATAATTTATATAGAATTTTGATAAAATTATATAAAATAGAAATAAAAATATATAAATGTTAATCTAGACACGTGCATTGCACGGGCCGTAAGCTAGTTAAGTTAAAACGAAGAATGTAACGGGTGAGGGCCAAGTTCGACCGTTTTTTGATAAATTTTAACAAAAAGACAAGTTTTGAACTTTTGGCAAACTTTAACCGATGGGATACGCAAACTACAATCGGGTAATAGGCAATACGCCATTACTGATGGAGTATCGCTAATTTATTGTTATTCTTTATATGATATACATAATTTTCAAGTGAGTATCCGGTCAATATGCTTAACAAGTGAGTAACTAGTTAAACAAAATTGAGATATGCAAGTGACACTTGCGTATTATGCATAATTTTATATCCAAACTTAATTATGTAGGACATTATTTGATAGAAAAAGTGAAGGTAGTTGGTATACAGTTAAATCATAATTCATTTTATTAGTTTAAGCTAGCAATTACATGGAATCCAACATCGAACTCTGTGGAGGTACAATACGGTTAAATTATCATTTTTTCGAATATAACTGCACTAACAGAAAATATAAGGATAGAGAAAAAATGGCATCAGAAACATTACACTATACAGTTAGCTAATTGTGAAGGATTGAATAAAAAACCTGAATAATTCCTTTAAATCGCCAAATAGTATTTTTATCCCGAAAAACAACTTTGGGGTCAGAAGGATGTGCTAGCTTTAGTTCTTCTCTAGCCTCCTCTACATTAGCATCATGAACATGAGTCAACTAAGAAAAGCCAACTCGGTCACCTAAAACTCTGCTCATTATAGCTTTAGAATTACCAAGATTGCCTATAAACAGGCCCCCTCCCAAATAACTCCAACCAAATAACATGATCCAATTACTGCTATTATTAAACCATCTTTGGATTTTTCATCAACAATCGAGAGTAATCCGGCTTCAGTTATCAAGAAAGTTTGCTTAAGTTTGTCTGCTGACATTTTCTCACTCTCCAGAACTAATGCTGAAATATGACACATTGTTAAAGTGTGTTAAAAGAAAAAACAATCAAACATATAGGTGCAAGAAGTAGCATAATAGGCACAAGAAACTCACTCATGAGATCATCAAACAAATGATCGGGAACGTATCGGGAAGCTGCAGAACCTCCATGACCATCATAAACACCTACAAATATGGCATTCCTCATGGTATCTACCTGCCTCCATAATGAAATCAGTTTGTAGCGCTGCAAAAAAAATATCCCCTAGATAATTCTTACGATCTATGTACCACTTAAGAGGGTATGAGTTAGGTCTGTTTGGCACACAAATCATCACATCTCTCTCTGTCCTTCAAAACCCCGGGAGAAAAATCATGCTCTCTCTGTACTTAAAAAGTTTGAGCTAATTTCAAATCAAAAAGGACAATCCTAGCCGCAGTTGGGGTGACAGGCTTACCAAGCTTGATGGTCTGAAAATAGCAGGGTCGGGGCAAAAAAATTGAGGGCCATGTGCGAAATTTCAATATTGAACCCGTAATCTTTATTTCAACAAGAAGTTCAAGTAATGATTTCTAAACAAAATTAACTATTAAAAATAAATTATAAACCACAAATACATTTTGATATATTCACTTAAGATATTATTTTGTAATAAAATCATTATCAACATTTAGGCTTTCTTACGACATAGTTGTTCGTAAGTAAAATTTTTGCAACTTGAGTTTAGAAAAACTCTTTTCAATAATTGCAACGGTAACATGAATAGTTATTAAAATTATATGTATAATTTTTACAATATGAAAGCACGAAATTTCATTAAAAAACTTTAATGAATCTAATTCTCCCATTTTATCCAGATTTCTTATATTTTTAAGAAAAACTTAACCAATTAATTTTCTTAAGAACTAAATTTTCAGTTTCATTAAATATTTAATATGAAAATTTGGGGTCCTATAATTTCGGAGGCCTGTACGGTGGCTCACCCCCGCTACCCCAGCCTCGCCCCTGAAAAATAGAATTGTGAATGATAACTTTCAACTAATATTTGGTTGGTCAGCGGAAAGCAATTGGGCTGTGGATGTTGAGCGAGCACACGATCTAGAAGAATACAAGTTGGATAAGTCCATGAGTGCTCGATCATCTGCTATTGGACGCCTATTCTAGACCGTCCGAAATAAAGTGGAGGTTCTTTATTTTATGACATTATTTTTATCTTTTCTTTTTATATATTTCATGAGTTTATATATTGTTAAATCTAAATGTCTTGAAATTCAAATTAAACTTTTTTATTTGGAATTATAATATATTGTTAGGAATATGTTGTAGACTTGATGATAACTTAACAATAGGGCTGTCAAAAAATTCGAAAAATTTGATATTCGTTCGAAAAATTCGCATCCGTATCCGGAATAAAATAGATATTATCCGTATCCGAAACAAAGCGGATATTATCCGTATTCGAATCCCATAATTGCGGATATAGATATGGATGTAGGCATATTCATATCCGATAATATTCAAGTCCAAATAAATATATTATATTTAAATATTTATATAATTTAAGATTTATTATATTAAATTTATAGTGTGTTATGTGTATATAAATACTCACACACATAGATAATGTTTATACAAATTTTATATAATTGTAAAAATGGTATTGACATATATAAAAAAATCATTTGAGTTCAACAATTTAAAGATAACAAATATATTGAAAAGATAAATGAAAATTAATTTTTGAATAAATTAAAATAGGATTAAATCACTTTAACTCTTATTTTAATCTTTTAAAATGAAATTTTAATTTTATTATATTTTTTAATTTTTTTGAATTTTTAATATAAAAATAAAAAAAACTGATTAAAAATCAAATTCGGATCTAGATTTTATTAGTATCCGGATAGTATTTGTCGGATTCGGATCCAGATATTATTCTTTAAATATTTCCGGATGCGGATACGGATATGAATTTTCGGATTCGGATTCGGATACGGATATAGTCAGATCCGTATCCGAAATATCCGTTTGACAGCCCTACTTAACAAAACCCTCTAAGTAGATAAGTTAAATGATTTTGTAACCATCATTTGATGGAATACCTTGCATTAAATAAGAATTGTAGCACATTTCTTTATGCAACAAATCTTTCTTCATAACCCTTTCATAGCCCAAAGACAGAAATCTGCCACCTTGAGATTTAATGTAAAATGCCTTAAAAAGTGATTTTGGTAAATGTTATTATTGCATCATAGAACTGTCATATAGTTACTTGCTGAGCTTTTTATGCTCATATATTTTGCTTTGTTCTAACCATGACAGTTAAGCGAGAAAATGACCAGACTTAGGCGCACTGCTCGTAAGAGCGTACCTGGTGGCCGCTACCGTGTCGCAGACTTCCAGATGTTAGAGCCAGAGCAGGTAGTGTAGGTTGTGTGAGCAAGCGCTTTAGCGAGAAAGTTTGTAAAGATAGAATGGGTTATCTGTCGGTTCTAAGTCGGAATCGATTATGTAAATTAATTATTATTTTGGGTTGTAATATATATTATCTGGTTGGTAGTTGTAATCTTGTCTCAAACTTAATCCTGTTTAAATCCTGTTAATAGTTAATCGGGGTTTATGTTTAATTATTATTAGTTAAAAGGTGTGTGGATCCTCATTTCCTAACACCGAGATTGAGGGCGTCACAAAGATAATCAACATATATTAAAAAGAATTGTTTATAATATTTTAAGAGAAAGATTTGTTTTATTTGGAGATAATAAAAAAGACAACATGTTTTACTTAAAAAAGATATCGATTAAAAAGAATTGTCAAAAAAATTTGTGGAGAAAAAGTTGTTTTAGTTGGTTAAATTAAAAAGGCAATATATTTTACTTATAAAGGTAATTGATTAGATACTAATTAAGTAAGGGTGTAATATTCCGTAATTTTTTAGAATTCGATTAATAATAGAATAATAGAAAATAGTATTAAAATTTGATTAAGATTAGGATTTAAAATTTAATTAGACTAATGGGCCTAAAATTTGGATCAGATTCTAATATGGATAACTTGTAGGTTAAGAAATAGGGTTTTGTATCGTTATAAATACACCATATTCGTCTTTCTCGTTTTTTATATAAGAATTCGTAGGGCTCTTCTCAGCAAAAATCAGCAGTCTTGTAAAATTCGTAGAAAATTCATCGTAAGTCGGAATTCAGTGATTCTGGACTTTTCGGAGAGGTCTTTTCGTTATCTTCAACTTTCGTGTTTCGTGTTTTCCAATATAACATCGTTTAATGGGTCAAAAAGGCTATATTCAGATCTGATCAGGTTTTGAAGTAAGTTTTCGATCGATCTTACTAGTGTTTTCAAAATTGTATGTTATGCGTTTATATTTGATTATCAAAATATGGGCTAAGTGATGATATTTTTGAATGTATTATGTGTTACAAGTATACGTATTGTTGTATATATGTGGTGTGTAGACGATAATTTTAGATCTCTGATTTGTGCCATGGTTTGTGAAAATATCGAATAAGAATTTAGGACCGCAGTCACCGGATTGTAGTGACAGTTTTATGAAAATTTAGGACCGTTATCACCGGGTTGTAGTGGTCGTGGCATGGGTTATGGATTTTGAATTATTGTTGTTTATGTGCTATGTGTATCGAATAAGAATAAGAATATGTATCAAAAGTGTTTGTTTCGTATATCGTATCGTATAGATTATCGTATTTTGTTATATGTGTATGTGTTACTTGGCCTACTAGTTGGATCGATTATTTTCTTGCTGGGCTGTATAGCTCATTCTTACAATTTCAGGTTTCGTCCGAGATTCGAGTTGTATAGCATTGGAGTTCGAGGACCTTAGTTTTGGAGTAGATTGACTTTTGGGCTTCCGCTTTTAGCTGCGCTTCCGTAATAGTACCTTTGTGATAGAATTTTTGATCAATAAATTGTATTTTGTACTAATTTTGATTTAGAGTTAATGGTCCGGAAGTGCGGGCTGTTACAGTTGGTATCAGAGCAGGCTGTCTTTCGGAGTGTATTAGGTATGGGACTAGTACATTCCCTAGGATTCGATCTTGTGGACCATAGTTTGACCTTTGGTAGATCAGGGGGTAGATGTGTCTCGAACTTTAGGATTGTTGTGAATTTGGGGACCAAATTCTTTTAAGGAGGGTAGTATGTAATATTCCGTAATTTTTTAGAATTCGATTAATAATAGAATAATAGAAAATAGTATTAAAATTTGATTAAGATTAGGATTTAAAATTTAATTAGACTAATGGGCCTAAAATTTGGATCAGATTCTAATATGGATAACTTGTAGGTTAAGAAATAGGGTTTTGTATCGTTATAAATACACCATATTCGTCTTTCTCGTTTTTTATATAAGAATTCGTAGGGCTCTTCTCAGCAAAAATCAGCAGTCTTGTAAAATTCGTAGAAAATTCATCGTAAGTCGGAATTCAGTGATTCTGGACTTTTCGGAGAGGTCTTTTCGTTATCTTCAACTTTCGTGTTTCGTGTTTTCCAATATAACATCGTTTAATGGGTCAAAAAGGCTATATTCAGATCTGATCAGGTTTTGAAGTAAGTTTTCGATCGATCTTACTAGTGTTTTCAAAATTGTATGTTATGCGTTTATATTTGATTATCAAAATATGGGCTAAGTGATGATATTTTTGAATGTATTATGTGTTACAAGTATACGTATTGTTGTATATATGTGGTGTGTAGACGATAATTTTAGATCTCTGATTTGTGCCATGGTTTGTGAAAATATCGAATAAGAATTTAGGACCGCAGTCACCGGATTGTAGTGACAGTTTTATGAAAATTTAGGACCGTTATCACCGGGTTGTAGTGGTCGTGGCATGGGTTATGGATTTTGAATTATTGTTGTTTATGTGCTATGTGTATCGAATAAGAATAAGAATATGTATCAAAAGTGTTTGTTTCGTATATCGTATCGTATAGATTATCGTATTTTGTTATATGTGTATGTGTTACTTGGCCTACTAGTTGGATCGATTATTTTCTTGCTGGGCTGTATAGCTCATTCTTACAATTTCAGGTTTCGTCCGAGATTCGAGTTGTATAGCATTGGAGTTCGAGGACCTTAGTTTTGGAGTAGATTGACTTTTGGGCTTCCGCTTTTAGCTGCGCTTCCGTAATAGTACCTTTGTGATAGAATTTTTGATCAATAAATTGTATTTTGTACTAATTTTGATTTAGAGTTAATGGTCCGGAAGTGCGGGCTGTTACAAAGGGAAATTTAGTAAAATATTATTATTTTTTTTAAAAAGGACAAATACGTAATTGAAGGAAAAAACGTAAAGTTTCGTATTTAATATAATAATATAAATAGATAAATAATTCGACTTCAAAAATCAAATAATATTTTTTATATTTTATTTATATAATTGAATTGTAAGGTAATATTTATTTTAAGTATATTTTTCTTTACATAGTAAAATTTATATAAAATAAATATTATTTACTGTGAACCCATACAAAATATATCTACGATAGTTACAGGTTGGAGGTGCAGATGATTTTGATTTTTGCATTATTTCAATAATATAGGGTTTTTGCATTGTCTTAAACGATGAGATGAGATTGTTGTTATTGTCGAGAAATAAGAATGATGATACTAAGTTGTTTCTCTAAAGCCGTTTAAAATTTATGAATTGCTAAAGACAAGGAGTTTAACAAAGTATTTAAGTAAAATAATAATTAAATAAAATAAATAATTAAGTAACTGAGAAAAATAATTTATTACTTATTAGGGGTTATAATATTATTATTCTATTTTATTAAATAATTAAACTTGTCTGTGATATTTAGAAAAGTTGTTTAATTAAAAGAAATTAAAAAAGTAACGTGTTACAGTTAAAAACGATTTTTATTTCTTTTTCTGTTATTACTCGATTATTAATATTAATAGAACTGTTACATAAAATAAGCATAATTCAGTAAATTCAGCGTATACAAAAAAACAGTATCGTTACCAAAACTTTTAATATTTCGGATTTTATATAATAGTGATATATATATAGGTGATACCGCAACAAAATAATTTGATTGTATAACAAATTTAACTTCGAAAAAGCTGGAGGGCACTCACTTTCGTTTTTGCTAAATAGGGCACTCACTTTTCTTCAAGAAGGTTTGTTTATAGGGACACTGGTGAGTTTTATGACAGGTGTAATTTTTTTGTGATCCGTTTATATATAATAAATTAGTAAAACGATGTCTCATATATATAATGATACTAGTTTAAAACTCGTGCGATGCATAGATTATTTTTAATATTATATGTTTTTTAAATTTAATCCGAAGTGAAATTTTAACTCAAAAATTATTTATTAGAAATTTTAATAGTATAATTTGATAATTATTTTAAATATACACATGTATAAGTTAGTGATATTTTAGTTTAAAAAATATCATAGATCGAAAGATATAGTTTTATTGATGTTTATATGTGTGTTTATAAAAGATAATTTTGTTTTAATTTAAATGTAAATTTTAACTCATATTAATAGTATACGAATTATCTTTAGTTTGGAATACCAACCAAATTCAACTAATTATATTCAAATTTATTTTAGTTTAATTTGTTCAAGTCCAGATTTATGATAAAACAATTTATGTATCAATGGTAAAACAATTATATTAACTTGGATAAAAGTGCATATTATTTTATTTTAAGTAGTCTAATTTATTTCTTATTTTAAGTTTAATTTCAGTCCGACACAATTATATTAACTAAGAAATTTTCAATATTTTTATTTTATAAAAAAATATATATTATAAAAATTAAAGTAAACACGTAATTATATAATCCACAAATCTAGTATTAAACTTTTAATATTTCGACAGGGTTGGATCCGAGTTATCCAACTCTTCTAAGCCTACATTATACCTACCTACGAATTACGTAGATTTTAATTTTATTTTAACACAAATTAATAATATAAGAATCACCTTTAGTTGAAATTTAATTTTAGTTTAACGTAAATCAATAATATATATTATTTATTTTAATATCAGGTCCGTTATATTAATTACCTAATTATATTTACTGTATTTTGAATTTTATTTTAGCCTATGGTGATCGAATATTATTTTGTTTTAAATCGAATAGATAATTAACTTAGATAAAAGTTCATATTATTTTATTTTAATTAGTCTAATTGTTTTCTTATTTTAAGTTTAATATTAGTCCAACAAATTTATATTGCTTAAGAAATTATCAATATTTTTGTATTATTAAAATTATATATTATAAAAACTAAAGTAAACACGTAATTATATAATCCACATATCTAGTATCAAACATTTAATATTTCGACTTTAAGAGTTGGATCCCCAGTAAGAAAATGCCCTAAATAACCAAATTTTATAAGTGAGATGTCCAAAATAACCACGCGCGTGAGGAGTGTCCAAAATAACTACAAGTATACGCATATTATGAATGCGTATGGTGTGCTTTCTTTGTAAACAACCTGCGGAAATGCATGCGCCTGTTACCCCTATCATTTATAATTTATTATAATTTGAGGTAATCTTGATGATCTGTTATTCATCTTTTGGTGTTAGCCCGATATAACCGATATAACGCTGTATCCTAATTTAATAAATTTTAATTTTTTAGAATTCAATAATTCTCTTTTAGGTTTTGAAAATATTAAAAAATTGAATAAAATACACATCTAATTTAACAATTTTTAACATTAAGGTTCATCAATCCCCTTTTGGATTTTAGAAATATTAAAAAAATTAATAAATGTTACACCGATTTAGGGTTTAGAATATAGGGTCCTAAACCATAGAGTCTAAACCCTAATTTAAGAAATATAAATTTTAAATTAAATAATTTTAAATTTAAAGGCGTAACTTAATTTAATATTTATTAAAATTTTAGGGTTCACCAATCTACTTTTCGGTTTTGGAAACAATTTAAATATTTTTTTAGTAATTTAGGAATTAACAATTTTTTATTTGAGTTAAAAAATATTTTTTTTTAAAAAAAAATTATAAGAATTAATAATATAAGAATCATCTTTAGTTGAAATTTAATTTTAGTTAAACGTAGATCAATAATATACATTATTTGTTTTAATATCAAGTCTGTTATATCAATTACCTAATTATATTCTATTTATTTTTAATTTTATTTTAGTCCACGCTAAATATTATTTTATTTTAAATCGAATAGATAATTAACTTGGATAAAAGTGCATATTATTTTATTCTAATTAGTCTGATTATTTTCTTATTTTAAATTTAATTTTAGTCCGACTCAATTATATTGACTAAGAAATTATCATTTTTAATTAAAATAATATATATTATAAAAACTAAAGTAAACACATAATTATAGAATCCACAGATATAGTATCAAAGTTTTAAATATTTCGACTTTAAGGGTTGGATTACACTTCTAAGCCTACATTATACCTAACTACGAATTAAGTAGATTTTAATTTTATTTTAACACGAATTAATGATATAAGAATCATCTTTAGTTGAAATTTAATTTTAGTTAAACGTAGATCAATAATATACATTATTTGTTTTAATATCAAGTCTGTTATATCAATTACCTAATTATATTCTATTTATTTTTAATTTTATTTTAGTCCACGCTAAATATTATTTTATTTTAAATCGAATAGATAATTAACTTGGATAAAAGTGCATATTATTTTATTCTAATTAGTCTAATTATTTTCTTATTTTAAGTTTAATTTTAGTCCGACTCAATTATATTGACTAAGAAATTATCATTTTAAATTAAAATAATATATATTATAAAAACTAAAGTAAACACATAATTATATAATCCACACATATAGTATCAAAGTTTTAATATTTCGACTTTAAGGGTTGGATTACACTTCTAAGCCTACATTATACCTACGAGTTACGTAGATTTTAATTTTATTTTAACACGAATTAATAATATAAGAATCAGCTTTAATTGTAATTTAATTTTAGTTTAACGTAGATCAATAATATATATTATTTATTTTAATATCACGTCCCGTTATATCAATTACCTAATTATATTTAGTTTATTTTTAATTTTATTTTAACCGAGTGTGAATATTATTTTGTTTCAAATCGAATAAATAATATATTTTATTTTAGTGTGATGACATTATATGTCCAACATATTATGTTTAAAGTTTTATTTTTGTTTTGACCTTGTCCGTATAATTATCTTTAGTTTGGAATACCGACCACATTCAACCTATTATATTCAAATTTATTTTAGTTTAATTTGTTCAAATCCAGATTTATGGTAAAAAATTTATGTATCAATGGTAAAAAAAAATGTAAATTTAGATAAAAGTGCATATTATTTTATTTTAATTAGTCTAATTATTTTCTTATTTTAAGTTTAATTTTAGTCCGATACAATTATATTGACCAAGAAATTATCAATATTTTTGTTTTATTAAAATAATATATATAATAAAAATTAAAGTAAACACCTAATTATATAATCCACAAATCTAGTATCAAACTTTTATTATTTCGACTTTAAGGGTTGGATCCGAGTTATCCTATTCTTCTAAGCTTACTTTATACCTACCTACGAATTACATATATTTTAATTTTATTTTTACACGAATTAATAATATAATAATCAGCTTTAGTTGGAATTTAATTTTAGTTTAACTTAGATCAATAATATATTCTATTTATTTTAATATCAAGTCCGTTATATCAATTACCATATTATATTTTGTTTATTTTTAATTTATTTTAGCCAAGGGTGAATATTATTTTGTTTTAAATTGAATAGATAATATATTTTATTTTAGTGTGATGACATTATATCGTCCAACGTATTATGTTTAAAATTTTATTTTTGTTTTGACTTGGTCCAATGTATACGAATTATCTTTAGTTTGGAATACCGACCAAATTCAACTAATTATATTTAGATTCATTTTAGTTTAATTTGTTCAAGTCTAGATTTTTGGTAAAAAAATTTATGTATCAATGGTAAAAAAATTATGTTAACATGGATAAAAGTGCATATTATTTTATTTTAATTAGTCTAATTATTTTCTTATTTTAAGTTTAATTTTAGTTTAACACAATTATATTGACTAAGAAATTATCAATATTTTTGTTTTATTAAAATAATATATATTATTAAAATTAAAGTAAACACGTAATTATATAATCCACAGATCTAGTATCAAACTTTTAATATTTAGACTTTTAGGGTTGGATTCTAGTTATCCTACTCTTCTAGGCTTACATTATACCTACCTACGAATTACATATATTTTAATTTTATTTTAATACGAATTAATAATATAAGAATCAACTTTAGTTGGAATTGTATTTTAGTTTAACATAGATCAATAATATACATTATATGTTTTAATATGAGGTCTGTTATATTAATTACCTAATTATATATAGTTTATTTTTAATTTTATTTTAGCCCATGGTGAATATTATTTTGTTTTAAATCGAATAAATAATATATTTTATTTTAGTGTGATGACATTATATCGTCCAACATATTATGTTTAACATTTTATTTTTATTTTGACCTCGTCCATTAAAAATAATTTTTATCCAGATCTCTATTATTTATTATATTGTTTTAGTATGAGATATCAAATCTTGGTTTTAGTGTGAGACCCATTATATCAACCAAATTTAGCTAATTATATTTAATTTTTTGTATAATTTTATTTTAGTTCAGGGTAAATAAAATTTTATTTTAGACAAAATGGATAATATTCAATTATTTAGCCTTATGATATTATATCAATTAAATGAGATTTTTTTTGAATTTTGATTTTCTTTAGCCTGTTTATTATTTTATTTTACCTAATGACATTACATCTATTAAACGAATTTTCTTTCAAATTTTTATTAGTCCTTATTATTTTGTTTTAGTGTGAGGCTGCAAATTGAGCATGTAGTTTATTTTTAATTTCTATTTAAGGTTGAATCAATAGTATAATTTTGTTTAGCCCGATTGGGGTGAATATTATACTTTATTTTGTTTAAATCAAGATCATTATATATTTATAATTTTATTTATATTTGAATAATTATATTGTAAATATTAATCTATTTATGAGAGTGTTTTAAACATTACTATAATTACAATGACCATACCGACTACGAACCAAACTTTCATTATTTTGTCTTTAATATAATAGTATGAAGCTAACTGTATTTTGTTTAACCCAACTCGGGTGAATATTATATATTATTTTATTTAAATCAAGACCATTATACATATTATATTTTATTTATATTTAAATATTTATATTATAAATATTAATCTATTTATGAGAGTGTTATAAAAATTATTATAATTACGATGACCGGAAATGTGGTCGTGGATGATAATTTTCTAAAACCGCTCTTCACAATTTGGTTCGACTTTTATCCCAAACCGATCTGATCCGAACCGTATACACCCCTAGGTTGCGGATACACTTTAGTTTAGTGAGTAGACACTCTAATTCATCATGAAGTGTTCTGAAGTTAGTAAAGTAGGCTGAGATACTCAAAATTTCTTGAGAGAGATGTGCAATCTATTTCCGTAAATGAAACCGTTTCGGGACATTGCTTTGAGCAAAACATACCTTTAAATCCAACCAAATCTCTCTAGCATACTGAATGTACACAATGTTGTTACATATATCTTCTGATACAGAGTTCAGGATCCAAGACGTGATCATATTATTACAACGATTCTAGTGGAGAAGTAAATGCAGGTTTGACACAGGTTCCATCTACAAAACCTAGCTTAAGTTTTGAAGATAAAGCTATCTCTATTGATAATAATCGTGTGTTTTATAAGTCGTATCTAACACACTGCTCTAAAATCCTAGATCATTATTTCAAGGATCCGAATCTAAGGAATTTTTTTTCCCGTAAATTTATTTTATCATATCCGCAGAGAGGAGAAATGACCTTCCACGATACAAAAAATTCCTTAGATCTGGGCTCTTCAAATATAGGGGGTGTACACTACTAGAAAATATAGCTAAAAGTGACCGGTTAAAAGTGACCGTCGTTAAAAATGACCATTCACGGTCATTATTAAAGTCAACTCACATAACTCTCTCACCGAAAACGATTTGTGACCAACACCTTTCGACCGCACCATAAAATGACCAGAACCGGTCAATTTAGTTAAAGCAAAAATGACCGAAGTTGGTCACTTCTACAAAATGACCATCAACGGTCGCATATATTTATTGCACACTGGCGGGAAAGTCCCCGCTCGCAAGAATTCAAATTTTTATAAACTAAAAACTAAACGAAAATGGTCGCACTTATAAAAGTGACTGAAACCAGTCATTTTTATATCTTTGTCATTGAGCGGGAAATTTGCCGCCATCAGGATTTTGAAATTTCAGAATTAGAAAGTAACCGCATACGGTCGCATATGCAAACCCACCATTTTCAGTCATTTTTGTTTAAAGTTTCTTCAAACTATTATCATTATTAAAATTATAAACAATATATTAACCTTTTTAAAATTACGAAAAATATTTGAACATAAAAAACAAATGCATGACTTTTGCTCTGAAACTAAATTTAGACATTATTATTTATAAAAATTGGGTTTTCTTTTAACAATGATATTTTTTTATCAATATAAGAAGATGAAAATACGTTATAAATATTTTAAAAATATAATTTTACAAGAGTATTATATATAAGAGTTATAATACATGATACTAATTAACACTTGAAAAATGAATCAACCACTAATAGTAGATGGAGTCTTAATGTCATCTCACCCATTTATATTTTTTTAGTTTATCAAATTATAAAACATTAGGCCTTCTTAAAAAAATTAGAAATTATGTTGGTATCACTAAATGATACACCACATTAGAATATATAAAGAGGTGCATGAATCATTAACGTTTTTTTTAGAGTAATTGACAGTTTGTAACCCACTTTTATTTTCACTTTTGCGATTTAGGTCTACATTATTTTCTTTGTCAATTTACACCCCATAAAATTAATTTCGCTTCTATTTGCACCCCATTGACGACTTTCCATCCATGTTGACCGTTAACTTTAACGGAATCGGGGGCATTTCAGTAAATTACTAATTAAACCAGAAGAAAATAAGAGTATTTGGCACTTTGTAACCCATTTCTTTGGGCGTTTTTTCAATTCGGGTCTATATTATGTTTCCTTGCAAGTTGCACCTTTAACTTTGAATTTCGCTTTGTTTTGCACCCCGGACCGTTTTTAACTTTTAATCAGGGTTAAAATCAAAACTTTCTGGTTTCCAAGAACAAATCGCCGGATCCTTAGATTTCCCAGTCCAAACCAACAAATAAATACATGAATCGATTGTAAATAGGGCTGAGCAAATCGAACCGAAAAACCGAACCGAACCGTACTAATTCAGTTCGGTCCTGATTTTTCAGAAATTCGTTCTATTCTGTCCGGACCAAATAGACCGAAATAAAATTCGGTTTGGACCGATTCTTTTAAAAAATATTTCGGTCCGGACCGAATAGACCGAATAGACCAAATCATAAATACTATAATTTTATATTATATATTTACATATATCTAAAAATTATAATCATAGTTTTTAATTTGTAATTATACTCGTACACTCTTAGAACTCTACATATCACCTTACTTTAATTATATTTTAGATTTCATATTTTTTGGTTTGAAATTTTTAATAAAATTTTCTTTTTTTAAAAAAACTCGGTCCGTTTGATCCAAAACCGGGCCGAATCGAATTATTTGGGTTTGGTTGGTCCGGTCCGGTCCATAATAAAATTTCAGTCTGGTTCGATCCAAGAAAAAAAATGATAATTCAGTTTTTCGGTCTATTCGGTTCGGTGTGGTTTTGGACCAAACCGACCGAATGCTCAGCCCCATTTGCAAATAACAAGCAAAAGATATTTGTAATATCAAATTTCATGAAAAATGCCCGAAAATCAAACCCCCAATTCGAAATAAGAATCCTAGAATTGAGTTTAATTTTTTATTTAGTGAATATGGACCGGCCTATTAAATATTCGCTCTATTTATAATTAGATTTTTTTTATCAGATCGAATCCGGGATCGAATATTTAATATGCCGATTCATATCCGCTAAAATAAAAATTAAACTCGATAATAAAATTCATATTTCAAATTGGTGGTTTGATTTCCGGGCATTTTTTATAAAATTTGATATTACAGGTAGTTTTTACTTGTTATTTGTAATGGATTAATGTATTTATTTGTAGGTTTGGATTGAAAAATCAAAGGATCCGGTGATTTGTTCTTGTAGACCAAAAAATTCCGATTTTACCCCTAATATAAAAATTAAAACGATCTAGGAATGTAAAACAAAGCGAAATTCAAAGTTAAAGGTGCAACTTGCAAGGAAACATAATATAGACCCGAATTGAAAAAACTTCTAAAGAAATGGGTTACAAAGTATCAATTACTCTTATTTTCGTCTATTTTAATTAGTAATTTACTGAAATGCCCCCGCTTCCGTTAAAGTTAACGGTTATCTTGGATGGAAAGTCATCATTGGGGTGCAAATAGAAGCGAAATTAATTTTTATGGGGTGCATGTTGACAGAGAAAATAATGTAGACCCAAATCGCAAAAATGAAAATAAAAGTGGGTTATAAACTGCCAATTACTCTTTTTTTTAAGTAAATACTATAAACACGTGATGATCATTGATAGAAAGCATAGGATAGGGTTTAGAATTTGAAGTGAGTGTTTGGGATTTAGATTTAGGGGTTAACGAGCATTGGTTACAAAAAAATGAAATTGAAGATTGAATAGATGTGATATTTAGTGCAGAGATGTTGGTCATATATTTTATACGTGCATATAGCAACGATTACGAGTAACTAAGATTGAGGCTTGTAATTGAGAATGATCAAATGTCATCACGTAGTCTTCCAGGTAAGTGATATATGTGTGTTTACGGTCCAATGTGACCTTTATTGGACGAAAACAATATATTTTTCTAACAATCAAACTTTTCCAAAAATTGTAGCAATTGCATTTTAATGATTGAGATCCTAACCATAAAATTTATGCTCCTCATATTTATAATAAATATTGAACAATTCAGTTGTACCGATGTTTCAATTTTGAAATTTAGTTCAGTGACAAAAATTATATTTTTCTAACTTCATATTTTATATAGATTATAACAAATATATTTTGGTGGTTTAGAACCTAACCCTAGAATATTACTCCTATTCAAAATAAATATTAAACAATCTAACCATATTAAAATAGTTAAAAAATATTATATGTAAAATTTCAAAAAATTTTAATTACTAGAATTAAATTATTTTAACAAATAAAATATAATTAATTTATATCTTAAATTTCACCACAAATTCCACACCACACTCTTATTTTTGGGAATTTATGATAAAATGAATTAAAATCAACATACCAATTTTTTTACTAAAAATAATAAATTTTTAAAATAAATTTATAGTGCAAGATTTAATAATTGTTAAATACATTAAAACTAATCTACTAATAAAAAAGTTATTTATTGTAGTATCGGTCGATACGAACAAACTAAGAAACACTCTCCCTTGATAGTGGCCTTATTTATCACTTTGCTCTAAATAATGATCCATTATCATTTTTGAAAATTAAGGCCCTATATATCATCTCATAACGGACAATCGTGTTACGTTTTTGTTTTTTTTAAAAAATCTAAAACGTGACTTCATGTCACGTTATCATTGTTTTTTTTTATTTTTAAAAGGTGCTAAAACGTTACTTAAAACTGTGTTTTGCTTCCTAACAGTACATCATGTAGTGTTTTGACTCCAAAACACCACTTTATCTAACGTTTTACCCATATAACTTTTTTAATAAAAATCATTTTAACCTAAAATAAAAAAATTTAATTTCCTAAAATACTAAAAAAAAAATTTAATTATTTTTAAAACCCAAAAGGAAATTGGTGAACCCTAAAATATTAAAAATTATTAAAATTAAGTTAAACTTTTAAATTTAAAATTTACATTTTTGGTTCCTAGGATTTAGGGCCCTAGATTAAATTAGGGTTTCCTAAATCCTAAATCGGTATAATCTTTATTAATTTTTTTAGTATTTCTAGAACCCAAAAGGAAATTGGTGAACCCTAAATGTTAAAAATTGTTAAATTATGGTATCATTTATAAATTCTAAAAATATTAAATGAGAATAAATATTAAAAAAAGTAACATTAAATGATATTTTTGGACCCCTGAATAATATACCAAAACAAGAAAACAAAATAAAAAAAATAGGAAACACATAAATGGGACTTGAAGTCACATTGCCCATTAAAAAATAAAAAAAATAAAAGACAAAACGTTACACGATGTGACGTTTTGTACTATTTTCTAAACCGTACACAATAGCCCGTTTTGAATGGGCATTTTGGACCTTAATTATACTCTCTCTCCTACCTATCTCTCTCTTGTCTCTTGCTCTCTTCCCTGTGCCCTGTTCTTTTTGCTTGGCACAACACCCCACCCAACCTCTCATTGCCAAACAAACTCGCTTAAACCATTGCTAGCCCAAACCTGCTTAAATCATCTATCCTATTACAATTACATACACACATGTATGTATACATGATCTTGAGAATTTTTTTTGTGAAACTTGTAGCCGGAAAGTTTTCCACTCGTCGGAAATATTATAAGTATGGTTATTTACCGATTTAGTGTGTATGTATGTATAGATCGGGTGATGGTGTACTTCATATATTTTTTGTAAATTTTTCTTGGCTAGTTTATGATTGCCGGAATTTGGTTTTTGCCGGATTTTATTTAATTTTTGACGGAATTGTTAGCTTGGTGATGTTAAGACCCGAGTTTTGTGGTAATTGTATATAAATGGTATGAGATGCATTCTAGAAGCTTTTGAACCATTGTTGAACAGCATGAGCTCGCCGGAAGCTTTCGAAGGAGGCCGGAGTTTTGGCCGGAATCTTCAACGTACTCCATTTTTTAACATCGTTTTTGATTAAAAAATTAAAATAAAATCGTAAATTCATAAAAATTAGGAAATTAAATAATTTTGAATCGAAATTTAAAATAACTTTGATTATATATTAAATTGCATAATTTAGGCGTAATCGAAATTCGTCACAGTAGTTGTGATAAGGAAAATCGGTGTGACCGGAAATGGTTAAAACTTATGACTGAATTTAGTCAATTTATATTATGACTCACTTTTGTTCCTTAGGTGGAAAAAAAATTTAAATGAAATTTCAAAGTGAAATTTTCACGCAAAATTAATTTTCAGGCAAAATTTCAAAATTTTTGGGAAATGAGTTGCGACGATTGTTGGTCATATTTAGACATATCAAATGCGACCATATCTAGTCATAAATATTTTGTTATTGCGACCGTAATTCTATTTTCGACGGTCTTAAAAGTGATCGGAGAGTTTCGGTCATTTTTATGTTAAAAACAACGGAAAATGGTCATTTTTAGTATAAAAGTGATCGGAATAGTGCGGTCGCTTTTAGCGGTTTTTGTTGTAGTGGTATTCAATCAAGTTTTTAGATGATTTATAATAATTCATTGATTTTGAATGATTGTTGCAAAATTGATTTTGCTGATTTTAATTGTACGCGAATTTTAGCGGAGTTGTTGAATAAATCTCGTAGAGTATTGCTAATTTGAGTAATGTTTTCTACAAATCCATCAAAATCTCTCGAATTTTGCTAAGATTTCTGGAAACATAAAATACACTAGTAAATCCATCAAAATCTGCAATTTTATAAAATACAAAAAAGTGCATGGAGTTTTAAATACCACCAGATTTTAATGGATTTTTTAAAATAAAAGTTCAATACTACATGATTTTAATAACTGAATACCCCAAATTTTTTTAAAAAAAATTCAATACCTATTGGATGCCATCAGATTTTAAAGGATTTTTTAAATCCAAATTGAATATCGTAGAATTTTTAAAATTAAAAAAAAAACTTTTAAAATCCCAATTAAATACAGTCTCGTAAATTCGACCCCGTTAACGCGGAAGGAGACCTGATGGAGGCTGCTACTCGCTTGCAATCGTGTGTGTTATATAAGCATATCTAACCGGTGCTCTAAAACACTTGGATCATTTAAACGAATGAGCTTAGTATTTGCTGAACCTGATTCTCATAGAAGGGGGCAAAAACCCTAGATAATTAGCGAGGACTCTACAGTGTTAACAATGGCTGGTGAAAAAAAGCACAAGAGAAAAATTAAAACCGTGAATGACGGACCAACAAAATCACGCCGTGTCGACACTGAACAAGGGTTTGAGTTTGAGTCTGCATGGAGTAATTTACAGCTTCTTCTATCTCTTCAGAACGAACAGATTGATGCTCCAACGTCAGTGAATTAACATTATCAAACTCATTTGTTTTTTTTTACTTACAATTTTCACTTTATTATTAGGTTACTAAATTTTAATTAGCAAAAATTAAAATATGAATGCAGAAAGATTGAACTTGCATATAATTATGTCAAGTTGAGAGTTACTCAAACGGAAAGTAAGGAAGAGGCTGTTGGAATTTCACGACTAGTAGTTTCCGTAAACAAATGGATTCAATCATTGTTGATTTTTTCCGCAAAGGCTGAGGAGGAGTTTTGTTTAGATTATAGATGCTGGGAAATCTTCAGGTTTTGCTTGGCCGAGTCTTTAAAGCACAAGGTTTTGCTGAGCTTCAAAAGGGACTTATTACAGGTTATTCAGTGCGTTGCAAGCGATGTTTTGTTCCGCCTCACGGGTGATATTCAAGTCGAACATTTGGAATTCTACAATGTTGTACTTTATTGTGTTTCTTGTATTTTCATGTCCCATGGAGGGATTTCAAATAAAGATATGAATTTATGGGTTTCTACAGTTAAGCTGGTCCTCACTCTGGTTTGGAGAATTCTCGAAGACAAAGTTGATGATTGTCAGATTGGTGTTTTTGTCTTGCACTTGTCATGCGTAGTGATTGAGCCATTTATCAATTATTTGAAGGTTCACCCTACCGGGAAGGAGGGTTTTAATAAAATCTTAGAGAATCTTCTCGAGATTTTATTGTACATGCTAGATGTCTTACATCCATATTCGAGTGATCATGGACGGAAAGGTAATTTATGGAAGTTAATTAAAGAAGTTTTGTCCCAAGGGTTGTTCCACCCCATTCACATTGATGGATTTATGAGTGTACAAAGCCTGAACAAGTATATGATGTCTTCCGATTATCAAAAAAATTGGAATTCAAATATTGTTGTTGAAAGTTATCACAAACGCTTCTTTAATAAAGTGGATAAGATTGTGACTGGGAAAAATGCATTGGCATTAAATGATAATATTGGGGAGCTTGGGGAGCTTTTTCGTTCGTATGTTGACTGTATAAAAAAGCAAAAGGAATCAAGTGTAGTTGGAGGTAGAGGTTCTGGGCAGTTGCAAGAGAGATCTAATGGTCAAATTGCCAAAGTCTCTTCTAGAAATGGCAGCGCAGGTATAGCGGGGAGTCATACTGCAAGTGGTTTAAATTCAGACACTAGGAAAGTACTGTGCAATTTCTTTGTACGGTTGATGGAACCTCTTCTTGAAGAGATTCATACTAATCTTCAAGATGAATGGGAAGTTGGTCCTATTCTATCATCTGCTCATTGCACCATTAGATCAATCAATAAATTACTTGTTAGCTTTATACATGAAGATGTATATCTACGCATAGAGGATACCTCCGATGGAGCCTTTCTTAATTTCCTTAAAGTGGTTTATGGCACTATCAAGGCCTTGTCTGCCAGAATTGAACACATATTTCCATCACTGATCGATTCAGATGAGAGGATATATAAAGAGGTTATAGTCCTAATTGTTAAGGAACTTATTTCTACCTTAAAGTGCTTATTAGAAATTGAATGGTAGGTTTTTGGAGATGATTTGGAAAGCTTGGGGCCTCTGGACTCGTGTTAATGGATACGCAAGGACTCTTGTTAGTGGATGAGCCAGAACAGTACTTGTTAATTCCAGAGATGATTCAACTTGGAATCCAGCTTGTTAGCCTATTTAGTGAACTTCGGCAGGTTAGTTGTTAACTTTATGTATTTTCTTTTAATTTATTACTTTTTTAAAATCTAAATGGATATTAGGCAAAAGAAATATATCAGTTTGGCCGAGTTTACTATTAGCACGTGTCAAGTGTTGAAGCCTAGAATATATGACTGAAACAAGTATCAAATTGCATCTTGTAGAATCCTTAATCCGACAATCTCTGCATGTGGACATGCAGAAATTGTTTAAGTTATGAAAATTTGTGTGTTTGTTGTACTGGTGACACTTTGTTGTATTACATCCAGCTAGTTCACCAATGTATTCATTTTTATGGACTCACTATCTTATGGTGTATGTTAGAACATGGAAATGAGTTAAATTATCTGGCGTAGATGAGAAAAATGTAACCTGGTATATAGAAAATTTAGTATTATAAGGTTTTTTTAGTTGTAAACTTTCTCTCTCTCTCTCTATGTATATTAATGTTCTTCCTCGCTGTTATTTTTCTTCAGTGTGGAAGAGGGTTGGGGGGTGGGGAGGGGTTCTGTAATGCCGATTGAATCCACTAGGAGACATCAAATAAAGAGGTTGAACAGTATTATGACCTTTAATTGAGTTTTAAAGGATATCTACAACATGGGAATCTACCAAGTTCTTGAAATTTAAACCTTGAATACCCAGAACAATGTAGTGAAGCAGATAAGGAATTTTTTAATAGATTTACCTGGAATTTACCCTTGAAAGACAGTAATAATTTGTGCAGTCAAACTATAGGTTCCATTTGTAAGTTGGCCCACCTCCCAACAATCTCACTTGCGATTGAATTCAGCAAGTGACATCAGATAAAGAGGTTGAACATATCTACGACCTTACAAATTAATTGAGGTTTTAAAGGGAATCTACCAATATTTTTTAAATTTAAACCCTGAATACCCAATGCTAATTAAGCAGATAAGGAATATTTAAATAGATTACCTGGAATTTAATTTAGAAAGACAGTAAAAAGTTGTGCAGTCTGTTGGAAACGTGATAAACTTTACACACAAAATATATAAATTGTACACTAAAGATAAATACTCAAACTTTTATTACTTATTTCACTCGATATATAAAGCTACAGCTTTTTGAACACAAGGTTGCTCCTTCCTTTCTTTCTAATGAGCTACAACTCCTTATAACAAATATATATTTTTCTCACTTCTGTGTGTCTTTAAAATCTTGCTGGGTGTCCTATTTATAGGCTATGTTGTACGTGTTATTGCTTATGTCAATTTTCTAGCTGCTATTAATACATACGCGTATAGCCACCTTATTTTTAGGGCTTCATTCATTTTCCACATGACCAGCTAGTTGTTGCCTTCTCTGTTTAGATGTGCAGCCTACCTTAACTTTAGAATACAAACATATAAGTCTTCACTTCTTTAATTTCCAGCCTATACACGTAAGTTGCATGTAGTCTTCTATTTAGCTTCCCAGACTGCCACGTTCCTATTTCATTTATCAGTACACGCTTTTGACCACCACCCTGTATGAAAGATAATAACATATATCAGCCTACCATATTTCCTGGGTTGACTGCTCTTATTTTCTTTCTCATGTTACTGCATTTATAAACCCAGCTGTAATTATTACTGCTTGAGAGTTTGAATTCTAACACTCCCCCTCAAACTCGACTTTGCATTCCGAGCTTCTCTTTCATTTTGAGAAATACATCCGGCTTCAATGGCTTCGTAAAAATATCAGCTAAATTATCTTCTGTCTTGCAGTGTACCAGCTCCACAATTCTCTCATTCACTTGTTCTCGAATAAAATGATATTTAATGTTGATGTGCTTGCTTCTACTGTGGGACACCGAATTTTTCGCGAGGGAAATAGCGGATTTATTATCCACGTAAATTTTAACTGGACCTTCCTCTACAAGATTTAACTCGCCCAATATGTAGCCTAGCCACATAGTCTGACATGCGCATACTGTTGCTGCCATGTATTCCGCCTCACATGTTGAGAGGGCAACTGTCTGCTGCTTTTTTGATGACCACAAAAATATTGCTGAACCGATATGAAAAACATATCCCGATGTGCTTTTCCCGTCATCCAAATTACCGCCATAATCACTGTCTGAGTAGCCAACTAATTTGGAATCTTGAGAATGCGTGTACAATAAACCATGATCAAGAGTACCTTTAATGTATCTCAAAATTCTTTTAGCTGCTATGAAGTGATCTTGCTTCGGCTTCTCCATGTACCTACTAACCAGTCCAACTGCATACATGATATCTAGACGAGTGAAAGTTAGGTACCTCAGACTTCCAACTAAACTTTTGAACAATGTCGGATTTACCGACTCCCTTGTTGAATTAATTCTCAGCTTTATGCTTCCTTCTGCTGGCGTGCTCACCGGCTTGCATTCCTCCATTCTGAATTTCTTTAAAATCTGCTCTGCATATTTTTTCTGTGACATAAAGATCCCATCTTTTCTTTGCTTTACTTCAACTCCAAGAAAGTACGACATTTGACCAATATTTGTCATCTCAAATTCATTAGTCATAACTTTCTTAAAATCATTGAACATACCAGGATTATTTTCGGTAAAGATCATGTCATCCACGTACAAGCACACGATCATAATATCTCCCCCTGAGTTTATTTTTGTGTAAAGTGCATGCTCGTACAGACTTTTCACAAAACCATTCTTCTGAAAATATTCATCAACCCTTCTGTTCCATGCTCGCAGAGCTTGCTTCAACTCATACAGTGCTTTCTTTAGCCGATAGACTTTACCTTCCTTGCCTTTCTGAACATATCCCGGTGGTTGCTCGATGTAGACTTCTTCTTCAAGATAACCATTCAAGAATGCTGACTTGACATCCATCTGATAAATCTTCCACTGATTCTGAGCTGCAATTGCTGTAAGAAGTCTAATGGTATCAACTCTTGCAACTGGAGCAAATACCTCATCATAGTCAATGCCATATCTTTGCTTGTAGCCTTTAGCCACTAGCCTTGCCTTGTGCTTTTCAACTTCACCATCCTGATTGGTCTTTGTCTTGTAGACCCATTTGACACCAATTGCTTTGTGTCCTTCTGGAAGATCTGTGAGATCCCAAGTATCATTTTTCTTGATAGCACCAATTTCTTCATCCATGCCTTTGTTCCATTTGCTTTCTTCAGAAGCTTCCTCAAATGTAACTGGATCACATTCAACCATTAAAAAGAACAATGAATAATCAAAGGTATTTTGTACCAGACTTGTTGCTTCATAAATGTCATCCAGACTTCGCATTTTTCTCGGTGCTCCCCCTGAACTGCTGCTTCCTCCCGTTGATGGTGTCGATGCAGGAGTTTGTTGATTCGGACTTTGTGGAGGAGTTGGATCATCATCTCCACCATCTTCAATGTTGGATTCATCAGCATCATCATCATCATCCTGAAAAAATAAATCAGCAACTTTTCTTTCTTCCTCGCTCCATTTCCAGTAATCTGATTCATCGAACTCAACATCTTGAGAAATGATTAATTTCTTCGTCAGGGGATTATAGAGTCTGTACGCTTTGCTCCTTTTATCATATCCGGTAAAAATGCACTTCTCGCCTTTATCATCCAGCTTCTTTCTTTTCTGATCGGGAACATGAGCATATGCAATACACCCAAAAATTCCGAGATGTCCAACTGTTGATTTGCTACCACTCCATGCTTCATTTGGAGTTTTATTTCTGACACTTTTTGTTGGACAGCGATTTAACAAATAAACTGTACATAGAACAGCTTCAGCCCAAAAAGTTCTTGGCAAGTGCTTTGCTTTCACCATACTCCTTGCCATGTCAAGAATTGTGCGATTCTTCCTTTCTGCAACACCATTCTGTTGAGGAGTATATGCCGTTGTCAATTGATGATTGATGTCATGTGCTCTACAGAAGCTTCTGAACAAGTTTGAAGTATACTCGCCGCCTCTGTCTGATCTGAGTGTCTTTAAATAATGACCACTTTGCTTTTCTGCCAGTGCTTTGAACTCCTTGAATTTATCAAGAGCCTCTGACTTTTCTTTGATGATATACACCCAACTTTTCCTGCTAAAATCATCGATAAATGTTAGGTAATATCTATTACCTCCAAGCGATGAGATATCAAATAGACCAGCAATATCTGTGTGAACAATCTCCAATGGCCTCCTGGCTCTCCATGATTTTCCAATGGGAAAACTTTGTCGATGTTGCTTCCCCTTTACACATGCTTCACACAAATTTTCTGGTTTATTGATTTTTGGCAAGCCGTCCACCATCTTTGTCTTTGACAATAATTTCAGGCCAGAAAATCCAAGATGACCATATCTCAAATGCCACAACCACGAGTCATTTTTAATGACCGACTTTAAGCACTTCTGCACATTCGTTTGCATATCAAGCGTAAACAAACGATTCTTTGACATCTCCACATTTGCAATCAATTCCCGAGCTTGATTTATGATAATGAGGGAATTGTCCTGCATCTGTATATTATATCCTTTCTCCACAAGTTGGCCAAGACTGATAATATTATTTTTCAATGCAGGAATATAATAAACATCATTTATATATTTCTTTTCACCTTTCCTTGACATGATCGTGACGGTACCTTTTCCTTTCACCGGAATCTTTGACGAGTCACCAAAAGTAACTTCTCCGCTGATGGTCTCGTCTATCTCCGTAAATAATCTTTATGACCAGTCATGTGATTGCTGGCCCCTGAGTCAAGTTACCAAACATTCTTCTTGCTCTCCTCGTCTCCTTTATAAGTGAGGAACATAGCAGTGCCAACGTCTTTATCTTCTTTTGCTGCAGCAAAGTGACTCCTTTCTTCCACCTTTGGTGTTCTACACTCATAACTGAAATGGCCATATTTATTACAGTTATAGCACTGATATTGAGACTTATCACCTCGTTGTTGATATCCGCCTCGTCCTCGGCCTCTGAAATTTTGACCACGACCAGATGGCTGATACCATTCAAAATTCTGGCCTCTATTGAAGGACTGCCTTCCTCGTCCTCGTCCACCTCGGTAGCCAACTTTAAAGCCACCTCTTCCACGTGCAGAACTGCTACTTCCAGAACTGTCACCAATAGACACCTTACTTTGCAACGCCTTTTCCAAATGGCTTGCATCATCATACTGGTTCATCCGCTGCTCATGAGCTTGAAGTGAACCTACGAGCTCATCAATAGAAATTGTGGACAAGTCCTTTGATTCCTCGATAGAAGTAACAACGTAATCAAATTTCCTCGTCAACGAACGGAGTAATTTTTCCATCACCCGAACATCATCGAGACTTTCACCATTTCTTTTCATCTCGTTTGTCACGGCTTTCAAGCGCGTAACAAATTCACCAATATTTTCTGAATTCTTCATCTTTAAATTTTCAAATTCCCCGCGTAACACCTGGAGCCGCACCTTTTTGACCTTTTCGACTCCTTGGAATGATTTTTGCAGAATCTCCCACGCTTCTTTTGCCGTTATTGCATTTGAAATTTTTTCAAAGGTTGATTCGTCAACTCCTTGAATAATTTATATATAACGCCTTTTTATCTTTTTTCCGGGTCTCTTTCAAAATCATCTTCTCCGCATTTGAAAGGGCCGCTTCAGTGGTAGCATCTACGGACTCGTCATAACCACTTTCAACAATATCCCAATTATCGTATGAACCGAGTAAAACCTTCATATGGATACTCCAGTTCCCGTAATTTATTGCCGTCAATTTCGGGATTTGTGGTTGCACCATCGTCGCCATTTTTCACGAACGGAACCTTAGCTCTGATGCCACTTGTTGGAAATGTGATAAGGTTTACACACAAAATATATAAATTGTACACTAAAGATAAATACTCAAACTTTTATTACTTATTTCACTCGATATATAAAGCTACAGCTTTTTGAACACAAGGCTGCTGCCTTCCTTTCTTTCTAATGAGCTACAACTCCTTATAACAAATATATATTTTTCTCACTTCTGTGTGTCTTTAAAATCTTGCTGGGTGTCCTATTTATAGGTTATGTTGTACGTGTCATTGCTTATGTCAATTTTCTAGCTGTTATTAATACATACGCGTATAGCCACCTTATTTTTAGGGCTTCATTCATTTTCCACATGACCAGCTAGTTGTTGCCTTCTCTGTTTAGATGTGCAGCCTACCTTAACTTTAGAATACAAACATATAAGTCTTCACTTCTTTAATTTCCAGCCTATACACGTAAGTTGCATGTAGTCTTCTATTTAGCTTCCCAGACTGCCACGTTCCTATTTCATTTATCAGTACACGCTTTTGACCACCACCCTGTATGAAAGATAATAACATATATCAGCCTACCATATTTCCTGGGTTGGCTGCTCTTATTTTCTTTTTCATGTTACTGCATTTATAAACCCAGTTGTAATTATTACTACTTGAGAGTTTGAATTCTAACACAGTCAAACTATAGATTTTATTTGGAAGTTGGTTCACCTCCCAACAATCTCCCTTCTTTTGAGTACCTTTTTAAAAAAAACGTTTATTAGAATGGTAATTAAATTCTTGATCTTATATCTTATCCTTTGGAACGGTGTAGGTCCATATCGCAGTATTTGCACTGTGTTAAGCCGCGAGACGATTGTTATCTGTTGGAGATGGTCAAATGTGCTTTTTAAATGTGTGGAAACCATCATTATATTGTGAAGAACGTGCCAAAATTTTTAGGATAGTATTATGCTCACATGAGTTTAGACTTTCGATTTATAATGCTATTAAGTTCATACCGGAAGGGCAAGTGAGTGGATTTATACAAATGCTTAAAGCAGATATTTCTGCGTCTCTTGTTTGGATGGAAGGTGATTGTTTAACAAATGATAGAACTGAAGATGTAGAGCTAGATTCAGATAGTTGTAGTTTGCTTTGCTTCAAACTAAAAGCAGAAGTCCTTGGTGTGGCAAGCTTGATTTCAAAGTATAGCTAGGTAGCTAGAAGGCTAAGGAATAGCAGTGGGCTAGGTAGCAAGGTAGCTTGGGAAAGGGTTTCTTTCAGGTGCTATATTTGTAATCAAGGAAAAGACTGTAAGTTCTTTTATTAAAGTTGATATAATACATTCTCTATGCTAGTTGGCATGGGGACTTGGATGTAGGCCATAGACTAGGTGTAGGGGCCGAACCAAGTGAAAACTCTTGGTGTTCAGCATTGTTTAATTTCTTTATTACTGCATTTATATTCCAGTAATTTACTTTCTGCAGTTAAAAGAGACTGTCCCATACCCTGTCTCATTTATAAAGGGACCGTCCCATTTGCCATAGACTGTCTCATTTATCGAGCCATCGAATTTCATTTGGTATCAGAGCAGGTGCATTTAATTCTCTTTTTAGTGTTTATTTTGCTAGCGATCCATGGCTCAACCAGATAGGTATTCAAACAATTATCCACCACTGCTTCATGGTGCTGAAAACTACAATGACTGGAAGTTTCGGATGAAAATCTTTCTCCAGCGTGATGCATTTGAATGGGATGCTGTAGAAAATGGTTTCACAATTCCTATGAAAGAAGGGAAGCCAAAATCTCTCAAGGATCTCTCTCCCGAAGAAGTGAACGCAATGAATTCGAATGCTAAAGCTATGAACTCACTTCTCAATGGCATGGTAGCTACATAATTAAGAAAAGTTTCAGCATGTACTACTGCCAAGCAGATTTGGGATACGATCAAAGTCAGCCACGAAGGCACGTCTAAGGTACGTGAAGTAAAATTAAGTATGCTAATGAGTGACTATGAAGGTTTCAGGTTGGAAAGAGATGAAAGCGTGCGAGATGCTCAAGGGAGGTTTCTGACATTGATGAACTCCATCTCACTTCTGGAAAGGATCATTCCTCAATCTGAGATTAATAGGAAAATCCTCAGAGCAATGCCAAAGAAGTTTACTCCAAAGGTTACCATTCTGCAGGATTCAACACTGCTTTCGAATATGGATACTCTAACACTGTTCAGTGAATTGGAAGAATTCGAAAATCAGCTACGTAGATATGATGAAGAAGATGAAGTTCCTCGTAAGAAAACTCTTGCACTTAATGCAAATGCAGATGAGTCTCCTGATGATTCTGATGAAGAGATTGCTCTTCTAACAAAGAAGTTTCATACATTTCTTGCCAAACGGAATGCTTCCAAACGACCTATGAAGTCACAGTTTCCGAAGAAGAACTTCAAATCTAATCCGAGCAAGGAGGTTAAAGTGAATCAAAGAAAGGATACTTGTTTTGAGTGTGGAAAGAAAGGGCACTTCAAAAAGGACTGCTACAAGCTGAAGAACAAAAAGAAGGCATTAATTACTTGGAGTGATGATGAATCTGACGTGGAGATCGATTCAGACGATGAAGTTGCTCAACTTTGTTTTGCAGGACTAGAGGACAACTCCAGTGATAATGATGAGGTACATAATATTAAGTATAATTCAAATATATCTCCATCTATTTTAAATTTGCAGGTCCAGGTTAAGAAGTTGAAAGAAAAGAATGCTTATTTAAAGCAAGCTTTAAGTGAAGTTCTTAGTGAAATGGATGACCCCATGAAGGAAGAAGCCCTAGTTGCTGAGAACAGATCATTGCTTGAAAGGGTTTCAAAACTCACTGAAGAAAATCAATATCTCAAAAATGAGATTGAGATGAAGGATGTATGCCTTGAAGCCTTGAAGAAAGAGTCAATATCTGTTGATCCAGAAACCGTTAAAGAAGACAGTGCTCCTGATCCCTTGGTTCCTGAATTAAAGCAGAAAGTCGAACAGCTTGAAAAGGATTTAGCTAAATGTTTTCATGGAGAAGGAACTTTGAATGCTCTTCTTGGTGAACAAAAATCTTCTCTTGATAAAGGAGGTTTAGGATGTGAGTCAATCAAGAAACGTGCATTTTAAGGCGGTTATAAGCGAGCTCCTATGAAATATAAGATGCCTTATGAGAAATGTCGAGATTGTGGCAAAGCTGGCCACCCTACAGCTGAATCTAGATTATGTGGTATCAAGGACCACTTCTCTAACTCATCTTATAAATCGTCTACTAGATATAAATCTACTAATACTTCTGTTAATATTGTTCAGATGTGGATTAATAAATCAGATAGACATTTATATAAGATTTGTGATACTAACCAACCAGGACCCAAGGTTAAGTGGGTACCTAAGGGATAAAACAATTCTTGCAGGTTTGTTTGAAGGTCCATGTTCCGCGAAATAAATGGATCATCGACAGTGGTTGTTCACGTCACATGACAGGTGATAAATCCAAGTTTCTATCTCTAGTTGCCAAGGAATGTGGCTTAGTTACTCTTGGAGATTCAAACACCGTCAGAATTATTGGAAAAGGTACCATTGGTAATGAAAGGTTTGCTATTTCTAATGTTCGTTTAGTTGATGGTTTGAAATATAATCTCATTAGTGTAAGTCAACTTACTGATGCTGGTCATAAGGTTAAGTTCGATAAAGATGTATGTTATATTGGCACTAAGTCTAACGAGTTTGCTTTAGTTGCCAAAAGAAAAGGAAATATTTTCGTGTTAGATTTTGATGAACAGCAGGAGGAAATTTGTCTTGCTACTGTTCAAGATCAGCAGAATCTTTGGCATCGACGTCTAGGCCATGTTCACATGGATCTTCTTCGGAAGATATCTTCTCATGATCTGGTTCGAGGTCTACCAAAGCTGAAGTACAAGAAAATAGAACCTTGCACAGCATGCCAACTTGGAAAACAGGTGAAAACTTCCTTTATTGCTAAGAATAAAATATCAACTTATGTTCCTTTGCAGCTCCTTCATCTAGAACTTTTCGGTCCAGAAAGGTACGTAAGCTTGGGAGGTAAGAATTATGCCTTTGTTATAGTTGATGATTATTCTCGTTTTACTTGGGTATTAGTTTTACGAACTAAGGATGAAACTTTTGTTGAGTTTAAGGATCTTATTACTAACCTTGAGACTAAGTATTCATTTAAGCTCAAGACTATTCGTAGTGATCATGGAGGTGAATTCGAGAAGGATTTCACAACCTTCTGCAAATCAAGAGGAATCACTCATGAATTTTCAGCTCCTCGAACTCCTCAGCAGAATGGAGTAGTAGAACGCAAGAACAGAACTTTACAGGAAACTGCCAGAACTCTACTGCATGAGAGTAAGCTTTCAAGAAAATTTTGGGCTGAAGCGGTACACACTTCCTGTTATGTGTTAAATAGAGTACTTATTCGTCCTATTTTGCTTAAAACTCCGTATGAATTGCTTAAGAAAAGGACTCCTAACATTAGTTATTTTCGAGTTTTTGGTTCCAAGTGTTTTATTTTAGATACTCAAAATAATCGAGGCAAGTTCAATGCGAAATCTACGGAAGGAATCTTCTTGGGATATTCTACAACAAGCAAAGCTTATCGTGTTTATAATTCTGTCAAGAACAAAGTAGAAGAATCCATCAATATTGCGTTCAATGAATCCTCAAGGAATATATCTCAAATTGATGAAGACACTGCGGATCTATCGTCTCATTCCCAAATGAGACAGTCTCATTCTGAAAAGAGTCAGTCTCATTCTGAAAAATCAAACAGTCAAGACTCTCCAGGTCCATCTCAGTCTTCTGATAATTCTTCAGGATCTACTCAAGCTTCAGATGAATCTTCTGGCTCTCCAAAGACTCCCGATAGTGTTTCAAATGTGAATTCTGTTACTCCTCTAGATAAATCTTCACAAGCGGAAATGAGGCAGTCTCTTTTGAATGAGACAACTCCTATTCATTTCCAGGCAGATAATTCTAATGAGGAAGAAATGAGTAATATTCAACTTCCTAAGTCTTCTAGGACTGTGAAGAATCATCCACCAGATAATCTTCTTACTGATTTAGATCAAGGGATTTCCACTCGAAGCAGACTTCATAATCTATGTGCATTATGTGCTTTTGTTGCTGAATTTGAACCAAAGAATGCTCAAGAAGCAGTTGCAGACGAACATTGGTCTGTTGCAATGCAGGAGGAATTGAACCAGTTCGAGCGTTGTGATGTTTGGGAACTCGTCCCACCTCCTCAGGATGCCAAGATCATCGGTACTTGTTGGGTTTTCAAGAATAAGAAGGATGAAGATGGCAACATTATTCGAAATAAAGCTCGTTTGGTTGCTCAGGGATACAACCAACAGGAAGGAATCGATTACGACGAGACATATGCTCGAGTAGCTCGTTTAGAAGCTATTCGAATCTTAATGGCCTTTGCAGCTCACAAGAAGTTCAAGCTCTATCAGATGGACGTCAAAAGCGCATTTCTAAATGGCTATCTCAAGGAAGAAGTCTACGTGAAACAGCCTCCAGGTTTCATTCACGAGAAGTACCCTAACTATGTTTACAAGCTCAAGAAATCTGTCTATGGATTGAGACAGTCTCCTCGCTGTTGGTATGAACGTCTCAGTCAATTTCTTGTGAACAATGGTTTCATTCGTGGTACACTCGATCCAACTCTTTATTTTTCATAAACGTGATAACTTTCTTTTAGTACAAGTTTATGTTGATGATATAGTATTTGGATCTTCTAATGAATCTTTGTGTAAGTGGTTTTCTGATTGCATGCATAAGGAATTCGATATGAGTTTGATGGGTGAATTGCAGTACTTCCTAGGTTTGCAAATTAATCAGTCTAATGCAGGAATTTTTATTCACCAAGGCAAGTACATAAAGGATCTACTCAAAAGATTTGCACTTGATCATGTCTCACCTAAATCAACTCCGATGAGTACTTCAGTTAAGCTTACAAAGGATGAACAAGGTACACCTGTAGATGTCACTAAATTTCGAGGTATGATTGGTTCATTGTTATATTTAACTGCCTCACGACCTGACATTATGTATAGTGTATGCTTGTGTGCTCGTTTTCAATCTCAACCTAAAGAATCTCATTTGAATGCCGTTAAACGTATTTTTAAATATTTGAAAGGTACGAGTGACTTGGGATTATTTTATCCAAGCTCCTCTTCCTTTGACTTAATCGGTTTTTCAGATGCTGACTATGCAGGGTCACAGGTTGATAGAAAAAGCACAAGTGGTGCTTGTGAATTTTTAGGAGATTGTTTAGTTGCATGGCATAGTAAAAAGCAAACTTCAGTAGCTCTTTCTACCGCTGAAGGAGAGTACATTACAGCTGGAAGTTGCTGTGCTCAAATTTTGTGGATGCAACAAACATTGCAGGATTTTGGTATTTCTTACTCAAATATTCCTATTTATTGTGATAATACCTCTGCAATTAATATCTCTAAAAATCCTGTTATGCATTCTCGTACCAAGCATATTGATGTTCGTCACCATTTTCTACGAGATAATGTTTCTAAAGGTAATATTGAGCTTATTTATATTTCTACTGAGAAACAGCGTGCAGATATCTTCACTAAACCTTTAGCTGAAGATAGATTTTGTTTGATGCGTCGAGAACTTGGTATGTGTTCTTTGTCTGATTAATTCTTTTGTCCCTTTTATGATGTTGAGGGGGAGAAAGAGTTATATTTCGATTTTGATTATGTACTAATTTCATTTGATTCTATACTTATTGTTATATCTGTTGCATAAAGATATAATCTGCATATGTTATTTTCTTGTTACTAACATCTTGAACATAGCTTAAAGTGTTTTTAATAGGGGGAGCAATTGTTCTCTTTGTCATCATCATAAAAGGGGGAGAATGTTGATTTGCAGATTTCTGATGATGACCTAATTCAAGATGTACGTGGAGAATGCAGATTATGGGTCTTAGTTGTTGTAAGTGATAGGGTTTGGTGTAATTCTATTTGACTGGGTAAACAAGTTTATCTCCAAAACAAACTCTATCTTGATAAACCTATTTGAACTATTCTAATCTTATCATTTCTAAGGTTTATCTTTTACAACCAACTAACGGGTTGTTTTACAAAGACTTATTCAAATATTTTCAAACAAATAGATTATCCAATCTTATCTCTTCTTTGTTTTGAAAATCAAACCCGTTAGATTTGAGTGTACTTGTTTTTCAGATTCAACAAGAGAGTGCTTATTCCACATTTTACCTTTATTCTCTGAAAAACTCTTATTATTCCATTCTTTTGAATATTCTATTTAAGAAGAAGACACATCTCATATTTTCAGATTACACCTAATGATTCCATGTTCTATCTTTATAATCTGAAACACCATTCTTGTTTTATATCTCTTGAATATCCAGTCAAACAAGAAGCCTAGTTTGAGTTGTAATCAATTTGTTTATTCTTGTACTCGTGTATTCATATCAACTTTGTGCCGGGTTGTGGCAAGCTTGATTTCAAAGTATAGCAAGGTAGCTAGAAGGCTAAGGAATATCAGTGGGCTAGGTAGCAAGGTAGCTTGGGAAAGAGTTTCTTTCAGGTGCTATATTTGTAATCAAGGAAAAGACTGTAAGTTCTTTTATTAAAGTTGATATAATATATTCTCTATGCTAGTTGGCATGCGGACTTGGATGTAGGCCATAGACTAGGTGTAGGGGCCGAACCAAGTGAAAACTCTTGGTGTTCTGCATTGTTTAATTTCTTTATTACTGCATTTATATTCCAGTAATTTACTTTCTACAGTTAAAAGAGACCGTCACATACCCTGTCTCATTTGTAAAGGGAATGTCCCATTTGCATAAGATACTGTCCCATTTGCCTTGACAGTTAGAATATTATTTTATCTATCGAGCCATCAAATTTCACTTGGAAGGAGTCTACCTGAATTGTATTCGCTAATTCTAGATTCAGTTACAGCTACCACGGGAAATAGTACACTAGTTGGAGTTGCTGTAAAAGATCTGATTGGAGAAATCCGCCCTAATATGCAGTGTCTGGTTAGTGTACAGTCAAACAGTGTTTATGCCTTGCTGTCAACGTTGACAGGGAGAACTATCACTATGGAAGATGAATGCAAGCATGTTTTTATGTCCACTCCCTGGGTTGTTCTGTTCTTCTTTCGTCGGTATATGTCTTCCAAAAGCTTATATCGGGAGGCAGTAAGCCTTGTGCCCCCGGATATATCAAGAAAGATGTTGAAAAGTATGGGCGACTCTTGGCTGGTGAGAACTGGTAAAAAAGATAAAGGCTATTTCTCTTGGATTGTCCAGCCTTCGGCTTCTCTTCCTTCCACAATAAAAGCCGTTTTACGCATTTGCAATCAAGATTCCGCCGCAGATTGCCCCTCCCTGATTTATGTATTGATTACCATGACTTTCCAGAGGCTTGTTGATTTGAAGAGGCTGATTAAAATTAATAACAAAGCAGAAAGCGGGAACAACAAGTTTCCGATGTGATGCATGAAGCAGAAGAGTTGACCAATTTTCTGATGGAATACATCCCGATATTAGACGAATATCAGCTTATAGCTAATGATGTCAATGACTGTGAATTGTCTGTCCAAAGTTTACCTAATAATAATGGATGGGATTTCAGTATAAGTTCTGTGAATAGAAAGTCGTTTCCTACGGCAACCTGGTGGATCGTTTGCCAGAATCTTGATGTTTGGTGTGCCTTTCCTGCTCAGGATAAGCTGAAGGGTTTTCTTTTGCTCTTAATTCAAAGTTCTCTTCCTAGTTTAAAGAACAATTTTAGCATCTCTGGAGAGCATCTTCCCGATCATCATGGCCATATGAAGACGATTAGGCCACATCAAATTTCAGCTGAACTTGTCAGCAATGCTGCTCTATATGAAGAAAGCGTAAGTTGATTTATAGATTTGAAGGTCATGCATATACTTTTGTGTTATTGCTTATTTATATATGCAAGTAGAGGTTAAGGTAAAAACGGTTGCTAGGGGCCAAGGCCCTTCTTAAATTACCCAACTTGTGTTTTTATATGGCTTTGAAGTTAACATTATGTGATGCATAGCTTATAATATTAACCATTGCTTGTAAATTTCGACATCTCTAAACTTCTGAATGTATAAGCTCTGAGCCACACATATGTGAAAGGTGTTGTAACCCCTAAGAATATGACTAGGAATTCAGCTAATATAAGAACAGTTTAATGCTATTATAATTGCAATTCTATAAAAGTTGTACGATTATTGCAATTTTCATTTTTAAATTATATGTAATTTTCATTAATTCAAATCTTATTATAACAACAAACTCAACGTTATTATCTATCTATTGTTCAAAAAAACATAACTAATATCTTACATCAAAACTTTAGTCGCGACACGATTGATGGATAATTTAACAAAAAATTAAATCAGCATCATTAAGTAATTGCATATTAAATTTCTTATTGTTAGCTGAATTTGTGTTTTTATATAGTTTGTGATTGCATAATTTTTTTTGATAAAATATTCATTATGTATGTATAAATTTGCAATTGGTGCTAAAATAACATTCTGTAGGTATGAATCTAGGAATTACAGATGCACAAAAAACACACCGGGCCGGGCTTTATCCGGGCTTTAAAAAACCCGGTTTTTTTTTAAAACGGATCGGGCCGGGTTTTTTAAAAATCGGGTCGGGCCGGGCCGGGCTTCCTAAAAAATATAAGGCCCGTTTTAGGCCCGCGGGCCGGGCCGGATCGGGCCGAACCGGGTTTTATCCGAGCTTTTTATTTATATATTAAAAAAATATTTTAATATTTTATAACTCGAATTATGAGTAGTTTAAATACCAGAGAAAATAATATCTAGATATATTAGATTGAGTAGTTTAGACACCGAAATAAATAATTATTTTTAATATAATATATAAATAATCATATATACTTTAATTGTTTCTAATATTATGATATATTATTTTAAAAATCATAAAAAGTATTGTATATTTTCAAATTCTAAATAAAAAATCGGTTTTTTAATCGGGCTTTTCAAAAAGCCCGGGCTTTTATCCGGGCCGAACCGGGCTTTTATCCGGGTTTTTCGGATTTCGGGCCGGGCCGGATTTTCGAGAAAAAAGGAGGCCCATTTAAGGCCCGCGGGCCGGGCCGGGCTTTTTTCCGGATCGGGCTTTTCGGGCTTTTTTCCGGATCGGGCTTTTCGGGCTTTTTTCCGGATCAGATCGAATCGGATTTCGGGTTTCGGATTTTTTGAACATCTCTACTAGGAATTACAATGTATATAAAAATAATATAAATATCTGGTATATAAGAATCAAAAAACGGGTAAAGTATTACCTATAAAATTATAAGTCATATATGAATAAAAATGGTATATTTAGCGCTATAGCAAGATTAAAAAAATGGTGAAACCAAAAGTTCATAAGATCGAAAAAAGGTGAAACCAAAGTATTCCTTAAAAGATGATTTCCTTATTAATTAATAATAACATTGTTTAAAGGATTCCATTTTATTATTTTAATAATAAAAAAAAATCTACGAAAATAGAAATATCGTAATTATAATATGATTCCAATCTATATTTTGTTAAAAACAACATAGAACTCTACATGAAAGAGAACTATATGGGTGAAACCAAAATACGTCGTAACCGTACTAAGATGAAACCAAGTACCCTATTAAGAAATAATTTGGAGTTCTACGAAAATAGAATTGTAATCATATTACGGTTTGAACAATTTTATTATTTTCTAGTGGTGAAACCAAAATACAATTTTTTATAATATTCATACCATTTTATTAAAATGGAATTCTACCAACAAATTAAAAAATTCTAAATTAAAAAATTTCAATTTAAACACATGAACTATTTACTTGGTCGTGGTTTATATTTCTCGGAACCTCTTTAGTTGAGCCAATTTATGAACTTATTTATTTAAAATATATTTAAAAATAGGATTCAAACCTATAAAAATAATTAAAAATTATGGCTTATAAAAAAATTAAAAATGAGTAAAAATAATACATATACAATTATAAGTCACATAGGAATAAAAAGGGATTTAAAAAAGGGTGAAACCAAAAGTTCGTAAAATTGAAAAGAGGTGAAACCAAAATATCCCTTAAAAGATGATTTCCTTATTAATTAATAATAACACTGTTTAAAGGATTCCATTTTATTATTTTAATAAAAAATAAAAAAGAATTCTACGAAAAATAGAAATATCGTAATTATAATATGATTCCAATCTATATTTTGTTAAAAACAACATAGAACTCTACATGAAAGAAAACTATAAGGGTGAAACCAAAATACGGCGTAACCGTACTAAGATAAAACCAAGTACCCTGTTAAGAAATAATTTGGAGTTCTACGAAAATAGAATTGTAATCATATTATGGTTTGAACAATTTTATTATTTTCTAGTGGTGAAACCAAAATACAATTTTTTATAATATTCATACCATTTTATTAAAATGGAATTCTACCAACAAAATAAAAAATTCTAAATTAAAAAATTTCAATTTAAATACATGGTCTATTTAGTTGGTCGTGGTTTATATTTCTCGGAACCTATTTAGTTGAACCAATTTATGAACTTATTTATTTTAAAATATATTTAAAAATAGGATTCAAACCTATAAAAATAATAAAAAATTATGGCTTATTAAAAATTTAAAAATGAGTAAAAATAATACATATACAATTATAAGTAATATAGGAATTAAAAGGGATAAAAATAATAAACTTGGAGTTATAAAAGGTGAAACAAAAGGTTGTGAAACTAAAAAATAAGTGAATATGTTTCGTTTATTAATAAAGAAAAATGGATAAAAATAATATATATAGAATTATAAGTCAGAATCAAACCATGAATCATAATAACAAAAAAACAAAATATGATAGAACCAAAAAATAAGTGAAAACAAAGTATCATTTAAAAAATTTATTAATAAAGAAAAACGGGTAAAAATAATATATATATATATATATATATAATTACAAGTCATATATGAATAAAAAAGAATAATAATAACATGAATCATCAAATGTTGCTTCAAGTTGCATTGATGCCGTGGACAACTATTTATTGGTGGCGGAGCCAATTTCTTATTCATCTGATAAGCTGCACCGGCAAGCTTGAAGATTGCCAAAGTCTGCTGAAGCTTATATGTTGGATGCCAAAAGGGTATATAAAGACGGAATCTTTATCTGATTATACAGATTGTGTTATCAACCTTGAAAGGTACTCCTCCTATACTGCATGTAAACACATATGCAGTTTACCTATCATAAGCAAGATTATATATTATGATGTTGATTTGTTCATTCGGAATTAAATTTAGGTATTTGTGAACAAACAACTTTGTATTTTTAGGAGCATCTCAAATGGAGAAGACCCCTTAGCAATAATATCCTACTCCTACGTGGCACAATTCTTAGCAATTTATGTACTCCAATGGTATTACGTAAAATAAAACCCTTAGCAAAAAATTTAAATAAGCTCCTATGGATTGCTATATTTGGCCAATCTCTTAAAAGCTGTTGACAAAAAATATACAGACAATATTTATAGCTAATATCATTGGAGTTGTATAGCATTTTCGTTATCTATCTATATTTCAATTAATCATTATATCCGACGAATTTTGCTAATCCTATTGGAGATACTCTAATCATCTTAATTGCGCGTATGGCTCTGTTGGATGACTGATAATGTTGTTACATTCCATTTTCGTGCTAAATCAAACTGTTACTAGAACTTTGGAACCGAGTGCTGTTGGTTTTCCAACTTCAGGCTTTTCATCCCCTTTTTAACATCGTACTATTTTCTCATTCTAAATCCATCATATAGAGTTGTAAATTATCATTGTCGAAAATTGTGCAAACATATGGTATTTTAGTCATATGGGAGCCCTCTATAGGGTGTGAAGTGGTCTACGTTGCTATCTGTGTTAGCAGAAATGGTTTTTTAAACAAGACAGATGCATACTGGAGGTCTAGTTGCTTCTTTACAGTCTGAATAATATGCTAGGCTTGCAAATTTCTTTTATTCTTTATCTCAATTTACATATGTTACAGTGGCACTTTTCATCTCATCTTCCAGGCTTCTTCTGGGCAGTCTGATAAAGTTTTCTTGTGCAATACAACGCCATGAATCTCATGAGCTCTTCAGATTGTTTGTGTTATGTCGGAAGGCCCTTAATAAGCTAACAATGGTATATGAAGAGAGGATGGAACCTATTCGTGATATGCTACTTGCATTTATCATGAGAGTTCATTTCCAACTTCATGGCTTTTAATGTCACTATCGGCAGTGATTGAGCTTCAGCACATGTTTTCGGATGATTGTTTTTCCCAATCAAAAACATTGATCTTGTCTTTGATAGATCACACATCATATATGTTTCTAAGATTCAGCAGAAATCAATTTATGCATGTTATTGGCGCTCTAACCAACCTTGTGGAGCCTTGTGAAGAAATACCTGATTTATGTCTCCACACTCTAGTCAGTCTCGCTGAATCTGTTGTGGAGCAGGCACGCAAGTCACTTAGTTTCCTAAAGGAAACGCTTTCTAGTAAAAATGTGGAAAGTTGTCCAGTACAAGAAATGGAAAAAATTTCTTCCACCATTTCTTGCATCCAGGGATTTCTGTGGGGGCTAGCATCTGCTTTAGATGAAATAGATGGGAAAAGATGTAAATTGAAATTAAAGTCATCACAATTGAAATGCGATCCTTTATTGAGAATCCGTACTCACATCGACGTATATGCTGACTTGATAAGTGACTTTTTAGACACTGTGTTTCTTGAAAATGACTTTTTAGCCATATTGAATGGTAATGGTTTGTTGTTGGTGAAGGTGTCTTCTAGCAAAGGGTGTGGTAATGATGCTGACTATAATGACAAGCAACAAATTTTTGAAAATACAATGGGTCATTTAGCAATCGAGACGAATGGGCCTAGTTTTTTTGACAAGATTGAGTCTCAGCAACAAAATCTGAAGAAATCTCTGTTATTAGGGTTTTTAAGAGGTGAAAATCTTGAAGTAGCATTTTTTCTCAGACAGCTATTTATTGCCTATTCAGCAATTTTAAGGATCAATCTACATGCTAACAAGAAGAAGTTTCTTTTAAAATGCTGGAATCCAACTTATATTGCCATAGCTGAGGTTTTGTTGCTGGAGTTTGCAGATATGGTTGAGTCGCCTCATGAACTTTGTTTTGTTTGGCTGGATAGTATTGCCAAATTTCTTGAAGAGTTTGGGAAGCAGATTTACTCAGCTGAAGCCAACCCAATTAACAGTAAACCCGCCTCGACCGAAGGTGGACCCGCCTCGACCAAAGGTGGAGACACCTCGACCAAAGCTAAAACTACCTTGACCAATGATGAAGCCAAACGTGTATATGATATGCTCAATAATATGCACGTGAGGGCCCTAGGAAAATGCATTGCCTTACAGGGAAAAGGAGCCACTCTAGCATCTCATGAGACCGAGTCAAGTATCAAGACTCTGGATGAGCAAACAAAATTAAGTGAATCCTTATATGGCCGACACTCCCTAATTGAATTTAAAGCTAGGCTGCGAATGTCATTCGGAGTTTTGGTTGAGAACATTTCATGTTTTACATTTGGAATCTACAATTGTGGCAATTGGGAGAGCTATAGTTGGTTTACAGGAAGGGTCCAAGTCAAATTATAATATATGCATTGGAAATTCAGAGGGAGGCAAGATTTCCTCAACTGTGGCGGGTGGTGTTCATTGCTTGGATTTGGTTCTGGAATATGTTAAAGGTAATATCGTACTAGCTCATTAACAATCACATCCTTTGTCACTTAATGACTTCCTTAGCTATCATCTTCGTAATTTTATGTGTTCATTCATGGTGACATCTTGTTCTTGTTCAATAAGAATGATTACCTGTACCATCTAGAAAAATAAGATTGACAGGCGTACCATATGGCAAGCAGATTAAACATTTCCAGAGGCATTTTCTATTTGTTTTTTAAAATTAGGAATTTTTAAGAGTCAATATTTTATCAAATGGCGTAGATATTTGCACATGGCATATATTTCATTATTCTTAATCTTCTCGAATTTTATTGTTAAGTTCGAGTTATGGTTTTCCTGAACTGAAAATGTATATTTTGTAAGTGGGAAGCCTTCATATAAGAATATGACACAAAGTGTCCTCGCAATATATTGCCATAAGTATGGCCATACAAGGAACTGATAGACTATAGTTATGAAGACTTATCTTCAGGTTTTTAATAATTCGCAGTTCATGACTGGTTGATAAATAATAATAATGGTTCGTTACTCGATTAATTTTAGTACTTGTAGAAATAATGATAATGCGTATCTTGTTACAAGTAGAAATAATTGAAGAAGGTTCCAAGGGCTGAATTAATTGATAAGATCTGATACAATGTGAACTGCAAAGGGATCTTATTTAGCTGAATCCTTGAGATAAAAGAATCACAATGAGCCCATGTATTGCTGTAGAAATGGGCATACGTGGAAGTCCATATGTAGTAGAGACATTAGATAACTGATAGCTCCTATTTTACAACGAGGAAATAACCGAGGATAGCTCTTACCATGCTTTGTACTTACCATGACATTAGTTAAAACTGGAAATCTAATATTTCAAGCCATTGCAGAAAAGAAAGTCAGGTACACTGTTACCAGCAAACACTACTTTTATGTTGTCATCAATACGAGTATCCTGTTTACTGTATGCCTGTATCAGTTGGGCTCATTTAATTTTTTAATAAGAGTGCAACTTTCTCACTACTCATTTGCTTTGTAGGAAGCAAGCGGCTGGACGTGGTAAAAAAACACATTCAGGGAATAGTTTCTTCTCTGTTCAACATAATTCTGCATTTGCAAGGGCCGAGTTTGTTCTTAGCCAATACTATTCCTTATAGTGCAGATGACTCCTGATTCAGGATCTGTTATTCTCATGATTATTGAAGGGCTGACCCGAGTTTTTCGGAAAAATACGCTGGTTGAAGTGAATGGCTTTGTTTCACAGTCCCTGCGCATATCTGGAGGCTGTTTCCAAAATATACTTCAGCATAAAGTTTCCAAAGCTAAACCTCAATTTATGCTAATTCCAGATTCTATTGGCAGTGAGATTATAAAAAGCATGGATATTTGTGCCGTGGATCGACAATTTATTATGGAACTTTATGCTGCATGTTGCCGACTCCTTTGTACTGTTCTTAAGCATTATAAAAGGTATGGTTTCTTTCTAATTACTGGTCTCTGATAGAGTTTCTTTATCTTTATTTTTAAGCCACATATCAAAATAATCTGCTAAACAGAAATCTGTAGCCTTGTATTTATCTCCTGTTACTTAAAAAAAATAATAGTTTTCAGTTTATCCCAAACAAGTAGTCACATTAATAGTTTTCGTGTGTTAATTTCTCATTGTAGAGAGAGCCAGCGTTGCAGTGCTTTACTTGAATGTGAAGTACATGTGTTACTTTGTTGCTTGGAAATGGTAGATGTTGATCCAGCTACTACAAAAGACTATTTTACTTGGAAGGTGGAAGAAGGAATCAAGTGTGCTTATTTCCTCAGAAGAATTTACTAAGAGGTGTGTGTCTATTATTTAACATGTATTAATGGGGTACGAAATTAATTCACATTCACAAGATGTTTTGTGATTGAGGTCGATTTATGAGAAGTTGCAAATAGTTTCAAGCACATATATTCACTTTTGGTGATACTGATACATTAATGCAGCATGGATGGAAAATACTTGCAATTTTAGTTACTCCCAGTTTTCTTATCCACTTTACGTCTTGCATGCATCTTAAGGTGCATATTAAATTTTGTTTCATAACTTACTTTTATTTTTCTAATAAAAAATTAAATATTAAAATTTAAAATATTTATTAATTTGAAGGTGCATAAAAAATATAGTTTCATAACTTATTTAAAAAAAAAACTTTTTATTGATATTTAAAAAAAAATAAAAAATAATTTGTGAAGCTATATTTCATATATATGCACCTTAAAATGCATGCAAAAAGGTAAGTGGACAAGAAATCCGGGACGGAGGGAGTATATAATCTCAACTTTCTTTGAAAAGAAAATTGTGTACACGCACTTAAATAAATAAATAAATGTATATATCTGTATTTGTGGGGGGGTAATTTCTGTCTATCATGTTTTCGTTACACTCTCGTGCCTTTTTTGTTATATTTATATCAGTGTATGCATTATTACGTAATTATTTATGTTTACTGCATAAACTTAGTCATGAGAGTCATGAAATACTCATCTTTCCATTTCGCTCTGGTCATGTATTGCTTGGTTAATTCAGTCTCTTTGCCATGCTTCTGAATTTATGCGGGCATGATTCATGATTGTAACTAAAACTAGAAACACTGCATATGTAATGGAGCTGATGAAAGCAGCTACCTTTGTAAAAAATAAAATTTGCTCCGAAGATTCTACTCAATTAAGTCATTGCTAATTCTTACTTATTCTACAGGTACGACAACAGAAGGATGTTCTAGGTTGCTGTGTTTTTCAGTTATTATCCGGTTACATATTGATTTATTCAGGAGGGGGTCCCTGTAAAATGGGCATTAGAAGGTACACACCTAGCATTTTGCTACAATCTTCTTAACTCGTTACTAAATGTTCATTGAAAACATTCTCCTGCAATCTTAGTAACAAAGTTGAAATTCAGGGAAATAGATGAAGTCCTGAGACCAGGTATCTACGCTTTAATAGATGCTTGTTAAGCAGATGATCTTAAGCGCATGCATACTGTATTCGGAGGCAAGAAACCTTTGATTTAAATAATTTTAAATTTGGTTTGCTTTCAAATGGTTAGATGAACTTCTTGTTTTGTCGAGTATAACACTTATCATTTCCTTTTAATATTGATGTTGCGCAGAAGGTCCTTGCAGAAGCACTCTGGCTACTTTGCAACGTAATTACATACTCAATTTCCAGTATGAAGGGAAAGTTTGATAACAGTGTGCATTCATATCCTCAGCAGGAGGTACAACAAAGCCAGATTTTTGGTTTTTTAAAATATATTTGGCTGTTACTGTTTTTTTCCTTGTTGTGTTCATTTACATGGTAGTTGGTACTCTTTTTTTCGTGTACCTTTTAAGGGTCGATGTAGGATATTTGAAGTATAATGATACAGATTTGTTTCTCTTCAAATGTGGTGTTTATTATGTTCGTAGGACATCTCCAATGCATTACACTATTTTGGTGTGATCTCTACATCAAAGTGGTGTAAAAACTACACTATTTTCTAATTCAACTCCAACCCACTTACACTAAATTTTACACTATTTTTGTACTATATATTTTATTGTTAAACTACAAAAGTAAAGTACAGAGTAATAAAGTTGATAGGAAACAAATGGAACAAACTTGTTTTATGTTAGTAGTAAAAGGCAACGTTGGAATAAACAAAAACTCCAAAAATTTGGCGTGACAACAAATTTGGTGTAATTTGTAGTTACACCAAAATGGTATAAGATTCAGAGTTGGGTTGGAGAGGAATTTTACACCAAAATGGTGTAAAAGACTATATCAAAGTTGGGTTGGAGATGGTCGTATGAGCAGTAAAATAGTGGTGATAGAACAGCGAAAAGAGGATTTCAAGAAGTACTTAGAACTGGTTTTATTCTTCAAGCATTGTATTGTTGAGGAATTTAATAGAGTGAGCAATATGAATTCATACTAAAATACAACTACTGTGCTGCTGTGCTAGTAGAACCATCAAGCTCTAGATATTGATATACAATCTGCTTCTGTTGCGATATGTTATAAATTAGAGACACTACAATTGCAGGCCTTTTGTCATGGAGTAGCACAATCGTCTTGTTTTTTGCACAGGAAGCTCCTTGTTATTCATGTGACACCTTCAGGGGCTTGTTATGTGAATGTTCCCTTGCTACAGTTTAACGTTACTGAATGGAATTCCTCTGGAAGCTGCCTTCTAGTCAGTGACAAGGAATCATTCTTTTGTGCTTCTGTTTCTTCGCTACCAGAATCAAGTGAATATAGCTTAAATGATGATTGAGATTACTTATCTTGTTTTTAGACTATTTAGAGCATTTCCAATGATGTTAGCTATAATTGGTTGGCTAAATTGGGCCTGCAGGATAATGTGTAAAATTTGTTGAACCGGTAAGGTATTGTTTTTCAATGGTATTGGCTATAATTGTTTCCAATTATTGGATAATATGTTTAACTTTAAAGTTAAGAAGTGTTGATGAATCGTATCAATTGCCAGTTTCCAATTATTGTATTCATAGCTCAAACATCAGATTTGTAATCTATAATTCCCAACTAGAGTTTATTTTAAATCAAATTTTTGGATAACTTCTACTCGGATGCAATTCCAATACAGTATTTCATGCATATATATAAGGATTAGCACGAGTCTGGATTATAATCCTTTAAAATATTTGATTATACTTTTGTTTCGTGAAATTTCCCAAGAGATTATACTTGAAAACAAAAAAATGGAGTATAGAAGGGGGCTCAATAATGAGATTTTTTATATGCTAAATTAAATATGAAAGATTTTTTTTTTTAATTTAGTAAAAAATAGCACCTATGGCGGACCTGAAGGTCACTGTCATGTTGGACCCTTATCCATCAATTTTAAATATAATCTGGCATTATATAATAAGTTTGATATATTAATTTAATAGACTTAATTATGAAATTCAATCCACTTTCATTATTTCCCCCTTTCCTTTTTAAAACATTTCGAATGAGTTGCCTAAAATAACCGACTAAATTGTTATAGGTCCCGTTTGATATTGCTGTTGCAGACAGTTATTTCAGTTTTCTTTCTCGATTTAGTTTCTCTACTGGGGATGTAAGCTTTAGGCCAAATAGAGCAAGCAGTTTAGGGTCTTCCACACCATTATCCCATGCCTTCGACAAGCTTAACTGTACGTAATAGGTCTGTACATGGTAATGCAGAAGAGCCTCATTTAGGCAGGGGATCCGGTAACAAATTGGTTAACAGAAATGGGACTGGTCAAGGTTTAAATTAATAGATCTTCTAGACCACATTATGAAGAATCGGGGTCAGGTAACTCATGTTTAGATTCTTTAACAGCAGAAGATGATCAATAATTTGCCTACTCAAGATATTGATAAAGTAGACTTCGAATTAGGTTCTAGTCCTCTAGAAAATCATAATGGCACAGAGGGTAGTAGCACACTACTTAATGATAGGTGTAGTGGACCTAGAGAATCCATGGAATGCAATATTCAGTTTAGCAGAACTCTTAGTGTTGGAAGACTTCATGACAGAGTTCTCAGTAGATCATGCCTTCCTAATCTAAGCTTTTGTCCTTTAGAACAAGAAAGGGAAGTGAGATATGCTATTCAAGGGTTGAAGTTGGGATAGCTGATGTAGAACCTGAAGGAAACACCTATGTGCTATCGACCCCTTCTGGCTCTGCACCGTCCAATTTGTCTAGCTCATCAATCGGTATTCAAGAATACGAGGTGGAAAACTCCCAAGGAAAAGATAAGACTTATATATATACGTACACACGCGCGCGCGCTCACACACACATATATATGTGAAGATAAGACTAACCATAATCTTCTTCATCGTCATCATCAGAGTCCACTTCACCCCTAGCTCTAGCTTCAGCTTCCTCTCTGGCCCTAGCCTCAGCCATTGCCTGACACTCAGCCTTGAAATCAGTGTAAAATTTATGGAATTTGGGGTCATAGGGAAGAGCCTGGCCATCTATGAATGGCTCACCTGTGTAAAAATAGAAACAGTACCATAAATACATAATAAAAAGGGAAGAATGCCCCTAAGTACGTACATAGCGGGCTTATACGAGTAAGCTTTTCATAAACTGCGTAGTTTGGTGTCCATCTTAAAACATGACATTTTAATTCATAAAAACAAATTTTAAGAAAAACAATATCAAAGCCCATTACTCAATAACCAAGGCTACACTCTAGGAGTGTCATCTGAACTAATGGTTCCAAGATCATACAAAATTTTCTCAATAAACCTTCTAAATCTGTTGCAAGCACAAACAAGATCATCATTAATCGCTCTGTAGGTACCCATAACATGAAAAGAAAATAGCAGTATATATCACTACAACTCACATTTACAGCTGCAGCTGCTAGCAACACAAAGTTAGACAAACCTACATGCACTTTTATATATCGAGTTTAGATCAAAATGACTTTTAATAAGAAACTATCTAGGATGATTGTATCAAATCTTGTTGAAATGAATGGAGAGCTAAAAATGTATGAGTATCCAGGTGAAAGTATATGACCACTGAGTCTAAATTATAATGAGAAGGTCACCAATTTTATCTGAACTACTCGCTCCGTCCCAATTTATCTTTCTTGTTTGATTTTTTACGATCAAATTAACCCAATTTTGACCGAAAATTTCACATAGCATAATATCTAAAATACTTATAAAATTTATATCATTAAAAAATATCTTTAATCTACTTTTATATGTATATTTTAATTTTTCAAAATGATGAAAGAATGGAGAGATGGACCAAAATGTCATTTTTGAGTGTTAAATGGTCCAAAATGTTACTTTTGAAAATAATGGCCCAAAATGTCACTTCATAACGGTACTTCGTCTTACGTTTTGACGGTACATGGTGTTACGTTTTGGTACTTTAATTTTTTTAAAAAAAAATTTTAAAATGTGCAAAACGGTGGTTGAAGTAGCGTTTTGGCTCAAAACGGTACATCATATAGCGTTTCGTACCAGAACGTTACTTTATCTACCGTTTTGCGCATAAAAAAAATTCAAAATGTCAAAACGTTACGCGAAGTTCCGTTTTAGGTGTTTTGCATAAACGGTACACGATGTACCATTTTGAAGTGACATTTAGGATCATTTTTAACCCCTAGGTGACATTTAGGGCCACCACCCGAAAGAATAAGCTTTTATTTATGGATCAATTTGACCATCAAAAATCACATAGACAGATAAATTGGGACTGAGGGAGTATAATGATTCATTTAATAATATCGGTCTCTAGTATAAAGAAAAAACCTCCATAATCTTTAGTCTCCCGATTGACATAAGCATCAGGTAAAACATTGAGCACATGAGGCATATTCTTCAATCTCTCAGCTTCTTCTTCTGAGATTAGAGCACCGAAAGCATAATAGTATCGTGTAGAAACATTATATATTTTCTTCCGAGCTGTCTCCTCACTTCCGGTAAAATCCGTCATAATCTTGACATAGTGATCGATAATTTGTTGTCTGCTGCTGCCTTTAGGCTCTTTCACACTTACAAACCAGTGTTTGTAATCGGTTCCGAAGTAGTCAAGACTGAACGGAATTCCTTCCCGCGGAGGAGGTAATGCAACTGTAGATCTCAGAGAACCCGATGAAAATCCACGAACGCTCCATTTCAACACACCCACCATTCTTTTCGCCATTGTCGATTTACCCCTAATTCAAAATGCACAATTGAAAGA